>NC_058131.1:24452601-24469721 GCF_016433145.1 Gracilinanus agilis
AAGGAAGGAAGGAAGGAAGGAAGGAAGGAAGGAAGGAAGGAAGGAAGGAAGGAAGGAAGGAAGGAAAAAGGAAAAGGAATTACATCATATGAAAGAGCATTATATCATATTGAATTCCTTTCCCAGATAAAATATTTCAATCCACTCCTCTATGTGTCAAAGCATCCTCTTTATGTTAATCTTTCCTGATCACTTCTGTCCACAGGGATATTTCTTTCCTCTTCACAACAATGGCATTGCCCATTGATGTCCCTCACCAGGCACTTATGCTTGTGCTGTATGGTTGGAGTTTAACATACCTGGAATTTATGGAATCTATGGGAGCCAGCTAGAATTACCAACTGCTAAACTTTAAGAGTGAGAATTTACCCTTTAGAAATTTGAACACATTAAAACTCAAGGCTTGATTTATTGCTTTGTCAATTGGCTACCTTTAAGGATGTGATGGAGAAAAATGTTAATGCAGACTAAACTTAGAAGTGTGTTGTGCATACACAACCCCATTCTCACTGAGAGCTGGTCGTTAAACATTTAGCAGCATATACCTGAACATCACCCAAAAGACCATGAAAAGATTGATGTTGAGAATAGGAAGGCTGAAATATATTTTAGGCAAAGGATGATATCAGCAAAATTGTGACAAGAATGTCATCAAGGAAATATGTCAGCATAAAGGATGGGCCAAGTAGTGGGAGCAAAAAGAATTGATGGATAGCTGCCAGTTTCCATTGGTATCTTTGAGGCACCAAAAGAAAACAAAACATGCTATCAACACAATGGGTGGATCCCCTGTGCTGAACTTATGGAAAATAATGGGTGGAACTCACCCAGAATGAGTAGAAAAGGATAGATTATATTTTGCATAAATTAATTAAACATCTGAATCAATGAGTTCATGAAGTCAGTGGTATATAGTCAAAAATCTTTATAGATATGCCTGCTATGTCTCCCCAATGTACTTTGAAGCTCTTATTGGGCAGAAATTAAATCCAGGATATAAAAATATACATATTTCTATACAGTCCAGTAAAGATAGACAGAAGATACTCTATACAAACAGATTTGTTGGTTGATCAAAGATTTTAATTCCATAACTTTATTATTGTTATAAAGAAAGGTAGTGTGGCATAGTTAGTAGATAAATGGATTTTGTCAGCAAAATATGGCTTCAAATACCATCTTTGTTATAACCTTGCTATAAAACCCTAGACAAAACATTTAATTTTTCCATGTTCTAAGTAACTTTAAAATTCACAGTTGTGGATCAGGTGACAATCTGAACTGGTAGAAGAACTCAATTTAAAGTTTCCTATACCAATGAAATCACAAGTCTAGTACTAATTACTATAATGACAATGACCAATGGTGTTAATAATGATGATGATGATGATGATGATGATGATGATGATGATGATGATGATGATGATGATGATGATGGATGATGATGATGACTGGAAGGTGTCCAGTCCTTTGAAGTTTACTACCTTTAACATATATTATCCCATTTGAGCTCCATAACAACTCCATAAAATAGGTGCTGAAGTTAACACTATCACCATTTTGTAGAAGAAACTGAACCTTCGAGCTCTATCAACTTAATGTGACACAGCTAATAATTGCTATAAGAGGGAACTGAACCCAGGGCTTCATAAGATCACAGTCAACACTTGCCGACAGCAAAGGCTTCAACCCAGGAGGTTTGGGAGCTGCAATAAATAAAATCAAGGCTATATCTCTTATTATGGGGACTTTGGGCTCCAGCTCTAGGTGAGGAATAAGATATCCTTTACAGCCTGACAAGTTATTTCCTCTGCAGAGTCAACAGTAAACTTTCCCTAAGACATGCTCACATTGCCAAAGGGGAAAAAAGGAAATCCTTAGTTACAGATGCTTTGTCTTCTTCTGAAAATTTCAAAGGAATCTTCTTCTCTGAATTCCAGGGGAAACTTTTCCACTGTAGCTTGTGATCATATATCCAACCCTGCACTGACCAAAGCCTCAGAACAGCTACTCCTATCTAGAAATGTAAAAAAGTTTCCCCTTGAACGATTACATATTCCTTTAAAAAATAGTGAGCTTGAATAATTAAAAGGATTAATTCCAAAAAGGCCAGAGTATTTTTCCTACCTAGTTTCAAGGCTTATTTTTATTCTTGTCGTCTTTTGAGTAGAAATCTGAGGTTTAATTGCAGTTTTGAGTTAAGTACAATAAGCAAATTGTTCAACATTATGAAAACTCTGCCCAATATTGGCTGAAAGTAACCCATTGTACTCTGTATTCTCTGCTCCAAGCAAGGCAAAACCTGATAAACAAACACCCAAACAAGAAGATGAATAGCTTTTATCTCTCTTTTTCTCCCCTTACTGCTCTGAAATCATCATATCATTAGGAGAAGGAAAATTATTTGTCTACTGCCTGCAGTAAATTAATGGTCAGATATTTCTAACACTCAGTAATGTTAGAAAGTTAGTTGAGAAAGGCTAGGTGTCTTCCATAGAATGATGAAAGAGATTGGAAAAAAGGTAGAGTAGTTGACAGACAACATTAGGAATTCATAGGTAGAGGCAAGTTCAGTCAAAGGGATGATATTGTTGGTGACATAGAGGATAGTAGGACAGTAAATGTGGGTATATCTGGGCTGGGAAAGGTAGAAGTCTATTTACAAAAGAGCTTGACCCTCATCTCCATGATGATGGGAAGAGAATTCTTATCCATGGAGAGGCGTTCTAGAACAATAGAACCTAAATGGTCATGCAATGGAAGGTTTGTTGGATAGAAAAATAAGTCAGAGATTGTGGAGAGAGAAAAATTCCATCTCCCACATGTGAGCCCTGAAACAAAGTTCTGATCGTGTGACGCTAGCTAATGTCTCTGAAGTAGGAACAGAAAAAGGAGGAGAAAAGAGGAAAAAGAGAAAGGTGAAAAAGACTAAAGGAGGGAAAAAGAGAAAAAGATGAAAAGGAGCCAAAAAAGAAAGGGTGACAGGAAGAAAAAAGAAATCTGAGTAGAGAAAAAGAAAGAGAAAAAGAGGACAGAAGAGGAAAAAAACTCAAGAGAACAAAAGAGAGCAATGAGGAGAAAGGAAAGAACAAAATGAGGAGAGGGAAAATTAAAGGTAAGAGAAAAAATGGAAGGAAAAAGAACAAAAAAGGAACAGAAAGTTTTGTATTGCATATCGAAGAAGACAGTTAATTGATCAGTGGAGGAAAAAGGTCCACAAATGCCTAGCCCTGATAAGCAATGGAAGCAGAACTATAGGTCATGTGCCCCAATTTTGAATTATACTTTGTTGTCAAGATGCATTCCCATCCTCCTCAAGAGGATACCTCTTTAATTAACAGGAATAAGTAAATAGCTTTCATATATGAATGCCTTCAAAGACGATGGAAAATTAAAAAAAAATCTAAAGAAAGAGTGTAGCAGTATATTTATTGTGGCAGCAGCAGTATCTACCATGTAGACTAAGGCAGTTTTCCCTTAAAAGGTATGAGAATAAACCTTTATTTTGAATTGGCTCAAGGAATTACTATATGAACTGGTGACATAGCTTTCTGGTGGTTAAGTATAAAAGCCAACCAATAAGAAGGTAAAGGTTGCTTTCTTTCCTTAGTCTTCTGACCATTGGACCTACGTGATCAATACAGAATCAGTGAATCTTTGCTCAGCTGAGTCAATGCTGTGTCCTTACTGAATATCCTTTCTTTGGTATGCCTGAGTAAACCTCCCTTTATTGATTGTTAGATGTTGTGCAAAAGTCTCATTATATTCCAGTACAAACCTGAAGCACCAAACTGGTCTGAATAAGGCTTAGCCAACACCACTTAGTTTTATATCAGATTCAAATATAAAATCTCTGCCACCATCATCTCAAACAGTTGGGTAACCCTACAAAAGAGAGAGCCGTTTAATTCTTTTTTGGTTCTGTATCATCTGCCAAAGGAAGTGACCTCTAAACTAGAAAAGAGAACAAAAATGGCTAAAAGAATGTATATCCAAGAAGGATGAAGAAATAGAGGGTGCTCAGTTGTCCTTAATGAATTCCAGTTCCTTAGCCCAGCAGACCTACATCCTAGGGTGCTGAAAGAATTTCCACTGTGATTGCTAAAACTTTGTCAGCAATGTTTGAATGATAATGCCAAGTGGGAAAGATACTCCAGGACTGGAAAAAGGCAAATATGGAGGTTTTCAGAAAACCAAAGCAGAATATAGTCTACAATTCATAGGCCAATGAATTTGACTTTGATTCAAAGCAAAATTATAATTCATTCAAAGAGATGGTTAGTGATTATCTAGAAGAGGAAGGAGTAATCACAATGAGGCTATAAGGTTTTAGCAAGAATAGATCTTGAGGGGCAGCTGGGTAGCTCAGTGCATTGAGAGCCAGGCCTAGAGATGGGAGGTCCTGGGTTCAAATCTGGCCTCAGACACTTCCCAGCTATGTGACCCAGGGCAGGTCACTTGACCTCCATTGCCCACCCTTACCACTCTTCTGCCTTGGAGCCAATATACAAAAGTTAAGGATTAAAAAAAAAAGATAAAAAAGAATAAATTTTGAATGATTAAACTTCCCACCACCACCATGATTTTTGGCAATTATTAAACTGGTATATTAGGTGAATGTTGCAGAAATAACTTACTAGATTTTTAGCAGATGATTGAGAAAGTATCTCTTGCAAAAAGGTGGAAAAATGTAATAGATAATCTCGCAGTTAGATGAATTCAAAATTGGATAAACAGCCAAACTTAGAGAATAAGTCTTAATAATTAGATAGCAGTTTAGATTGAGGTCTCCAGTGGAGTGCCTAAGGGATCTGCACTTGACCTTGTCCCATTTGACTTTTTTATTTTTTAAATAAATGACTTGAATCAAGGCATCAGTCAAATCTTTACCAAAACCAGAAACAACACACAACTGGAAGGAATGGATTATTTACATACTGGAATAAAGATTTAAAAAAAGGTATTTACAGGCAATAACATTGGGTTGAATTCAAGAAGATGAAATATAATCGGGTGAAATCTTGCAGTTTCATTAAAGAAATCAAATTGTCAGAGTTGAAGATGAGGTTAGAATAGAAGCATCTGGATGGTTTATGGAAGCAAAGTTCAATATAAATCCTGAGTATGATTTTGTAACAAAAAATTTCTAATCCATTATTAGGCTGAACTACAAGAAACATGGCATGAAGGAATAAGCAGGCAATAATTATTCTATAGTCTGCCTTCATTCAACAATAGCCAGAATATTTTATTCAATTCTGTATAACACTATAGTTTAGAAAGGATATTAATAATCAGTAGAGCCTCCAGAAGAGGGCAAGTGGGGTAGTGAAGGATCTCCCCATCCCATGTTTTATGAACCTTTATCTTCCTTCCTTGCAGATCCAACATTCCAGTATATCACACAATATTTTGAATTGAGAGTTATTTTTTCAATACAGAATAGACTAGACAGCCTTCAAATTCCCTTCCAGAATGGACACTGTGTGATCCTGCGATCCAGAGGTGGAGAAACCCAAGTAAAGAGATCTTTGTCAAAGTATTGAGGTTCCTCAAGCCTCCAGAAGGACCAGGCTGCTCAGCAGAGCCCCTCCTGCAGTGTATTTACAATTGTCATAGTAACACAAAAATCAGCCCCATGTGGGCTCACTCAGGAAAGCTGGCCAATGCTTTGCCAGAGTGGGCTGCCCATGAGACAGCAGGCCTGTGTGTCGTGGGGGATTTTTGTGAGAGGGTCTGTGGGCAGGTTCCCACTTATCCGATGTATAAAGGAACACTTTTTTTTTCTTTTTAGATGCAGCTGATCAGAGGGGCCCAACTTCTCTGTTGCCATGACGATGGTAAATACTGTGGCTGGCTTTCAGCAAAGTTGGGGCGTGGAAAAAAAAAAGACTTCCAAGAGAGGAAAGTGGGCTTTTTGGCTGCCAAACACACACACACACACACACACACACACACACACACACACACACACACACACGGATAACTTTGGCCAAGTTCTGTCTTCAGATAGAGGCCAGTGTAACAGATAAGAAGATGCTCGAAGAGGGCGAGGAAATATCCTTTTCCCTCCCTGGCCATTTTCCTACCAATGATCAGGGCTGGTTTTCATCCAGTGTCTTGAACTAATAAAAGCTAGAAGATATGAAAGAAGAATCTCAAGCCTGCTTGTGGGGCATAATAACTAATTTGCTTTTGTGAACATCCCAATGAGATAAGGGCACTGCAAAACTGGACCTGTGGAATTCCTTATCTACCAACAAAGTTTCTTAACCAGATTCATACATGAGATGAGATATAGATGTAGTACAAAGAAAAAGCCTTAGAGGTCAACTGGTCCAATCCTTGATATTTTACAAAGTGGGAAATTAAGGACTGAGAAGGGAAAGGAATTGATTTTGTACAATGATCTCTTGGAAAAAAATAAAGATACTGGACTCATCTACTGCAGCCAAAGACACAACTGTCACAGGGGACACAGAGGCTGCTCCCTAGGAGTGAGGTCATTTTGACCCAGAAAAAAGATGACCAGACCCTCAGGTCAACAAACTATTTTAACAACTATTGGAAAACTGGCTCTGTTAGAAATCCCTTTGACTTCGCACTTAGTAGTAGTCCTTGGTCTTTTCTTTTTTAATTCATTCATTCATTTATTCACTCATTCATAGTGAACCCTAAATTTCTATGAATTTCTTCAACATTATGCACCACTTCTCCCCCAAACCTGTACCCAAACACATGCATACATGGTGATATAGTAATTAAAAGGGCTTGCGAAATATGCCCCTTCTGCAAGTTAGGGAAGCCATAGTCTCTGAAAAGCTTCTCAGCACCTGCTCCAAAAAAGATTTATCATGTGATTACGCCGAGGTGCGGTTTATTTGCAGGCGCTTTCGTGTTTTACTGTACATTATAAATTGTTTTAATATATGCAACTCAATAAAAATGTACCACGTTCAAGAAACATAATTGCTTCTAATAAACCTTCCAACCTCACACAATCCTTATTCCTCTACCCCAAGCACCTACTTGCATACACTTGTCCAAAACTGTTTTATCTGGAGCACGAATCCCAGTTCCCTGCTAGCACACTGATCTGAACTTTCAGTCCTCATTTTGAGATATTGGTGATGGTCTCTCCTATACTCATGGGCTCCAATCTCAGCCTCCCACCTCCAATCCCTATTGCATAGCACTGGTGGAAGTTGTCATCCTCAAATGCCATTTTTATCAAGTCAAAGCTTTTACCTAACAATCTTCCATGGCTGCCCACTACCTACCAGATAAATCACATGCCCCTTAGTGGCATCACCAGGGCACTATGTCACCTTATACTGATCTAGGTTTGATCACTACTCCCCTTCTTATGCCTTCTCCTCCAATAGCACTTTACCCACCATTCATCCTGCAGAATACGTATTGTCTCAACTCTTTCCCTTTTGATAAACTTGGAATGTCCTTCACTTATATGTTTTTTTTTTCTGTCAAAATCTTGATCATTTCTCAAGATCCACCACAAACCCCACCATCTCTACAATGGCCAAATGAATGGCCACAGACCCCTGATCTCTTTCCTCTAAATATAGTACCAATAGTTCATTCCTTCCGAAAGAGGGCCTTGATCTCCCTTTGGGGCCAGTAGAATGTAAATTCTTTGAGAGAAATGAGATGGTTGCATTTTTTGTCTACATTTCCCAAGTGGCTATCATGGTAGCATACATTTCAATTAATAAACGTTGTCTAACTGGGCTGCAGAACACCACTCTAAGATAGACAGATGGCCATCAGCTAGATAGAGGTGGCTATGTCACTAAATAGAAAGAGAATTCATTTGGAACCCGTCTATTTGCTAAACACTGAGAACAAAAATGAGGAAGTAAGACAGTCTGCCTTTAAAGTTTACGTTCTAAAAAGGGAAGAAAACACATAAAGGGATGCAGTATTGGGAAGGGGCTGGTGATACTGGATATGCATGATATGGGGTGCAAATGGCCAGAAAAAGTCACTGAGGCTTGGATGTGGGCAGGATAAAGTGTGAGCTGGTGTATCAGACACCAAGGGGAGACCAGATATGCTGCTCAAGGTTCAGATGAAAAGGAAAATGCTCCTGATGTATTCAAATTGCATGAGTGAACCTTAGCTTGAATAAAAGAAATGAATAAATGATATCGAATTTATTAAGTACTTACTCTATGCCATACATTATTCTAAGTGCTGAGGATAGAGATATAAGGAAGCAAAACAGTCCCAGACCTGGAGGAGCTTATATTCTAATGGGGAAGGGCAATTCGTACAAGAAGGGGGAAGGAGATAGATTCCCTGGTTATCAGGGTTTGATAATGGCCAGGAAGCCACAAACACGGCAGCATGATGAAGTAAAAACTCACCGATCATCTCCAGGGCAAAGTCCAGCGTCTTCCAGTACAAGAAAAGTAAGGTTGACCAAGATTGCCAAAGTACAGGCAAAATGGTGCTGACATTAATGGGGGGGATCGTGGAATCATGAGTAACATCAGCAAAACAGGGAATAGATTTTTGATGAAGGAAACTCGCTGACATCCACATCCACATGCACACACATTATTTTTTTTTATTCTCAGCAGTTTTAAAATATTGGTCAGTGGAAATGACCCCAATGATCTGGGACCCTTCGTGCTGCAGAAGCTCCCCTCCTCCCTTCCTAGATACACACATGCCTAGGAACACAGATGGACACACACAAAAACGGACAAAGAAGTAGAGGGCTTCTCATGGAGAATATAATCTTAACTTTGAATGCTCTGATTCCCATCCAGTGAATGGGCGGTGATGAGCTCCTATGTGCTGCCCCATCATATTTTCCGATTGGATCTCATCCAACGCCTAGCATAGTGTTCCACTCACAGTAGGAGCTTAATTAAACGTTTGCTGAATTGAGGATGATGAAACAAGCTGATTTGTTCATACTCACTAGGTTTGCTCTCCAAGGTAAGTATAGATATGGCCAGAGCCAGAAGAAAAGGGGGGAAAAAATAAATGACTTCCTCAAGGAAAGAACACAATCATCCTGGGAAACAGAAATAACTTTATCTGAAATGCACCAAAAGCAAGGAATGAAGAAGGATCCCAGCTCACAGGGTGAACACATTCTGAAGTGAGAAGAAGGGAAAAGATAATATCTAATGGGCGGGCACGGATGGATTGAGACCTGTGCCATTTGAAGGATTGATTGCTTTGATGAGATCACGCATCTATTGAAAAGTATCAAAGTAGGAAATTGATGATCAAAAACCAGGGAAAAGGAATAATGCAGAGAGATTTGGGATGTGTTATTTTTTAGTACTGCCGCCTCTCCCACAATTGGCAGAGATAATATGGCATGGGGGATAGAGCTCGAGATTTTAGGTCAAGAAGATGAGTTGCAATCAAAGCTTAAATGCTTACTAGCTAAATCACTTAACCTTTTTCAGTTACCTCATGTGTAAAATGGGGATAATAATAGCACTTATCTCATAGGATTGTTGTGAGAATCAAAAGAGGTAATGCATCAAAAGACCTTTGTAAACATTAAAGCACTGCAAAATATCTGATGGTGATGAGGAAGAAGAAGAGGATATGGATGAAAGGGAGGATAACAGTGACAACAGTGGAAGAGAATACTGATTTTGGAGTAAAAGGACCTGAGTTCAAATCCTGATTCTTCCTCTTACTACCTGGGGAACGTTGAACAAGCCATGTCCCATCTCTGAGTCTCTTTTTACTTAACTGAAAGTTAAGGATGTTGGGGATTATTATTCTCATTTTATAGAGAAGAAAACTAAGACCCATAAAAGTAAACTGAATTGCCTACCGTCATCCAGCTAAATAAGTATGAAAAGGAAGATCTCAACCTAGTTCTTATTGATTCCATAGTTTTCTCTGCCCCTCCATTTTCTTTTTCTCTTCCTCATCTCCAACTCCAAAAAGTTGAACATAGTATCCATCCTTGAGACAGTCTTCTGGGACTCTAAGTAGCAAGATGTCTAACATGCTGAGACTCAGTTTGTCCTGTTCCATGATTAATGTATGGGGCAGGGAGAGAGACACACACAGGCAGACATACAGACAGAAACAGAGCAGATTCAGAGTAAGAGAGAGAGAGAGGGAGGGAAGGAGAAAGAGAGAGAGCAGAATTTTTTTTGTAATCGGGTAGTATCATTCTCCTTCTGGGATGATCAGAGATTCTGACTGGTTCTATTCAGATGTGGCTAGTTCAACAAACTGAAAAGTCACTTAATCCTATAAAATTTATTTGCTTGTTTCTACATTGTGCCTCTCTAATAAAGGTTTGAGGCAACTGGATGCTGAAGTGGATAGACTGCTGGGACCTACAGTCAGGAAGATCTGAGTTCAAATTCCAATTCAGCCATTTACTAGCTGTGTGATCCTGGGGGAATCATTTAACTTTTTGGTTTATCTCAGTTTCCTGAATTAAAAAATGGAGAATATAACAGCATCTACCTCACAGGGTTGCTGTGAGGATCAAATGAAATAATATTTACAAAACTCTTAGCGCAGTGCCTGGCACATCACAGGTATAAACAAACAAATAAATAAATAGAAAACCCTTCTAAATTTTGCAATTTAATATTTTTTATTAATATTGAGCTTGGGCCGCATCTCCTCCCACCCCACCTCCCTCCAGATCTCTAAGCGTGATATAGTCATTCCTCATCCATCTTGTACTAAATTGTGCTACTGACTTTGCGAACTCTACACTGTTAGATAGGAGGCTAAACCCCTTAATGTTAACAGAATTAAACAATAAAGAACTGGCTAAAAAGAGTGAAAATAAAATGTTTGGGCTGTGATTAGGATACCGGCTATCTGGACAGATGATGTCACACCCAGTCTGGATTTCCAGTCAAAGGCCCTGTGGAATAGCCACAGGAAATTGTGTGGTTCTCTTCTTCCATATAAACCTTAAAACACTAGGAATGAGCTACAGATATAACAACCAGCTTTCAGGATCAATTATGTTTCTAATATGTGATGGAAATAGCTCTGGATCTGAAGTCAAAAGACCTGCATTCTATTTTTGGTACTATATTGGCTAAATAACTAGATCTTTCTGGAAATCACTTTCTTCAGCTGTGAAATGAGACGCGGTGTTGGAGGAAGTGTTTGGACTTTGTATTTCTAAAGATCCCACTAATGGGAAATTGCATGGCACCATGAATTGATCAATGCCCCTTTGGACATTCGGGACACAGAAAAAGAAATTTAAAACCACTTCCTACACTGGGCATAACAAGGTCAAAGTTAGGGAAGACAACAGGACACGTGATTTCTTGACAGTTGGCGTAATCTGTTCGGTTGTGGAGTGAGACAGGGACCTGCTATTCCCATTACAAAGTATATATGGTGACTTACTGTCATGGGGTTTGTGTAGAGGCTAATGCCATGTGGGTAAAGTCGGAGAAAAAGTTAGATAAGGTAACAAGGATAGGATAGTGTCTCTTACTCTGCCCTGGTCAGACCAAGTGAGGAAGATTTTTTTTTCCAATAATATTCCTCCTCCCTGACCTCATCATGATTTGGAAGTGATCTCAGATGTTCAAAGGCTCTGAGAGATGGAATTCAAGTTCTTTCGGGTTCTGCCATTTTTGGAAAGGCCTTGATTATAGCATTCATGACTGACCATGTCTACTATGTGTGGACGTGTGGACTTTATCAAAGCATCTAGGAACATGGAACCATCCTAGTCTCTGGAGATAGAAGACCTGGTTTCATAATCTGCCTGTAATGTTAAATATCTGTGTGATCATGAGTAACTTCCCTTGGATTCAGTTTCCTCCTATGTAAAATGAGGGGTTTCGAGGAGATGATCTCTAAGACCCTAGACAGCCCTAGATTTGGGATTTTATGATACTATGTGCACTTACTAAGCACTGTTTCATTCATTCATATACCTATAGGCTGCTTGGAAACTCACAATGAATTGGTTTATCACATGATAATTAACTTTTGGGCCTTGGAAATAAAAGAGAATACCCTTGGATCCAGCAATACACTTCCTAAGTCTATATTCCAAAGAGATCAAAGATAGGAAAAAGGAATCTATTTGTACCAAAATATTTATAGTGGGCTCATTTTGTGGAGGTAAAGAACTGGAAACGTGAAGGGATGCTCTCAAATGTAGAATGGCTGAACAAGCTGGAGTATATGATCAAAATGAAATAGTATGATGCCATAAGAAATAGCAAACAAGATGATCCCTCCCCAAACTGGAAAGACTTATAGGAAGTGATGCAAAGGGAAATGAGCAGAACCAGGCGAACATTGTACACAGGAACTGCAATCAAGTACAGTGAACTGGGAATGACTTAGTTTTTGTCAACAATGCAAGAAGCCAGGACAGCTTCAAAGGACTCATTTTGAAAAAGGCTATTTGCTACCATAGAAGGGACTCACAGAGTCTGGATGTAGATGGAAGCATGCCTTTCTTCACTTTATTTCCTCCATGAATTTTTCTCGAGTGTCAGTGATACGTGTCCTCTTTCACAATGTGATAAACATGGAAATATATATCATAGGATAACACGTGTATAACCTGCTTGTATGTATGTAATCATATTACCTGCAGTCTTGTGGATGGAGTAGAGGTGTGAGGGGAAGGCGTGGGAAGGACGGAGATCACAAAATGTCAGAGAACAATTATTAAAATTGCATTGATGGGGGGCAGCTGGATAGCTCAGTGGATGGAGAGTCAGGCCTAGAGACGGGAGGTCCTAGGTTCAAATCCGGCCTCAGACACTTCCCAGCTGTGTGACCCTGGGCAAGTCACTTGACCCCCATTGCCTACCCTTACCAATCTTCCACCTATAAGTCAATACACAGAAGTTAAGGGTTTAAAAATTTTTTTTAAAAATTGCACTGATGTGTAAAAATAAATAAATACAGTTCGAAAAGGCTGCCATTACAAAAAAATGAAATCAAAGGAAATAAGACGGATAAAGCCACAATTAGAACAAACATGCACGTATAAACATACAAACACAAACACACACACAATGACCCCAAGCTCTGGTATACCCTATTTTGCTTCACTATGAACAGAGGTAAATTGGCAGAGAAGTTGCCAGAAGTTTCCAAGACTGGCAATAGATGTAACCTACCGATAAATATTAACTTGACTCTTGATACTCTGTGAGATCCTCATCCAATGAGCAAGTGACACACTATCAAAGGAACTGAGACGTGTCCACGTGGACAAATTTGCTGTCAATGAAGGCAAACAACACAAGGATATTGCATTTTAGTCAAAAGATGGCCTACACATTCTTTGGAGAAAGGCAAATGAAAAATTGACAGAGTTGGCTTCACTCCGGACCAAAGGCAATAATACACACACAAACAGAAATCATTTCTTAAGATATTTGATTTGCCTCGAGGTGCTCCTGTTTACTATAAGCAAAAAGACCTTCCTGAAGATAATCATCATCTATATGCCAACATTTGACACACAGGATGAAAAAACTGAATTTTGATGGAAGACTTGATAAAATCTGCCAAGTCAAGGCAAAATGTATATTAACCTTCATCAACTTCAACATGGAATGGACGCGGCTACTGAAAAGTTAGGTGGAAAAAATTGACCAGTATTAAGAAATGAAAAATATCAAATATTTTCTAGCTCACGCCAAAAATGTTCGAAGGCACCAATTGTACTACTAAATATCACCAACAAAAATAATTGGGGGGGGGGAAATAACATCATGATAGTACAGTTATCCAAAAACTCCAACAACTATAGACCCGTGTGAATATTTTGCATAAAAACCTTATGGAAATAATAATGAATACTTTCTTGACAAAAAGGTATTCTGGGAGTAGGACCATATATAGAAAACTGGAAGGAATCCCAGAGGCTATCTTTATAGACAACTAGATGGTGAAGGAAATAGAGCACTAAGCCTGGAATCAGGAAATGCATCCAGTCTCAGACACTTAGTAGACGTTTGACTCTGGGCCAGTCAATTAACTTTTGTTTGCCTCAGTTTTCTCACCTGTAAAGTGGAAGTAAAAATAGCACCAATCTTAAAGGATTGCCTGAGAATAAAATGAGATAGTATTTGTGAAGTGTTTTTTGAATCTTAAAATCCTATGTAAATAAAACTAATACTAATAATAACGTTATTTTATTAAATCTTTTCATTTTCCAAATTTTAAAAAAAAAGAGGTTAGCAAGGTTAAGTGATTTGTTCAGTGTTACACAGGTAGTAAGGAACTGAGTTGGAATTTGAATCCACTTCCTCTGCCTCCAAATACAGTTCATTTTTCAAGCCACCACAAAGGGAAATAAAGGAGTTGGCTTGAATGGGGAAATTAAGTAGTGCCTTCAGTTGTGCCACTCTTTCAGAAAAGCACCTATTAAAAAAACAATAACTAATAGCTCTCTCGAGTTACCATATGACTACAGCTCCTAAAAATCATGATACCCCAGGAATCAACACTGCAGGTGTCCCCAAAGACAATGATGAAAAAGGATCTTCTTATAAGTGGGTCATAATAAGTTAACTTGATGACTTTCATATAAGAAGTAAAATTAAAAGCATTATGCAGGAAGTGTGTGAGCAGAAAAAGAGTTGGCCAGAGTGTTGAATGCACCAGAAGCTTTCATTCAGCACTTTGGAAAGATTTATATAGGCTGGACAACAACAAGAAAACCAAAGGGAAAACTTGATTGGGCTACAAATGGTACCAGCAAAAAGAATGCCCCTGTTGATGAAATTATAGAAACTATAACAATTAGCTGCTGCTGCTTAGTCAGATCCAACATTTTGTGACCCCATTTGGGGTTATCTTGGCGAAGATGCTGCAGTGGTTTGCCCTTTCCTTCTCCAGCTCATTTTACAGATGAGGAAACTGAGGCAAACAGAGTTAAATGACTTACCCAGGGTCACATAACTAGTAAATGTCTGAGACCAGATTTGAAATAAGTTCTTCCTGATTCCAGGCCTGTTTCTCTACCCAATGTTCCTCTTAGCTGCCCAAATTAGCATGAAATCTCAACATTTGGTTTATGGTTGTCATTTTTTTTCGAGTTGTGGCCAATGCTTTGTGACTCCATCTGGGGTTTTTTGGCAAAGATATTTGCATTTTCTTCTCCAGTTCATTTTACAGAAGAGGAAACTAAAGCATAAAATGTTAAGTGACTTGCCCAGGGTCACACAGCTAGTTAAGGGGCCAAGGCTATATTCAAACTCACGTTTTCCTGAATCTAGGCCTGGTGTTGCTCTAACCACTGCCTAATAAATTAAAAAGTTTGTGAATAGCTTTGTATATGTTATTTCATTAAATCCTCCCAACACTCTAGGAGGTCAGCAAACATATTATCCCATTTTACAGATGAGGAAATTGAGGCAGGTACTGAACAAATGGCTTGACCGAGTTCATGTAGCTAGTAAGTGTCTGAGATAGGAGTTGAACTCAGCTTTTCCTAATTCCCAATCCAGAACTCTTCTCTATTGAACCATCTAGCTGCTTAATTCTCATGCCTATTGCGTGGGAGAACCTGGGTTTGAATCTGGGCTCCGCTACTCCTAGCCCATTTTATTCTTGAAAAGTTTAAGATTTTGGAAAAGACAAAACAAATAAAAGGTTTATAGAGAGTCTTTTTTTTTTATTTTACTTTTTTATGACTAAACCTGTATTTCGTGTTGGAGAAAAGAGAGTAAGAGGGATGACTATAAAAGGAATAAAAACTGTAGATTTTGCCCTAAAGAATCAAACAGTTATCTGGTGGGAATAGAGTTGAGATAACATTCAAAAACCTGTTAATTAAGCAGTACAGGATGGCTTCAGGAAATTATTTGATTTGGACTGTGTTTTTGCCATCCGGTAAGATAAGACTCAGAGGAATGAATGGACACTTAAAAAGTAGTTAGCACTCTCATCAATGATAAATTCTTGGGCTAGAAAAAAACTTCCATCAGCTGCCTTTGACACTAACTAGAATGAAAGCTGCTTGAGGGTGAGAAAGATATCCGTATATGATTCTGGAGTTCTTTCTAAACTTTAGTTCATTTTTCTGTGTATAAGAACTCAATTTAATACTCAAAAATGACTTCTTTATTGATATAAGTCCTAAAACATCATGCAGAGCATTCTATAGAGTCTGGGCAAATGTTGTCTGCAATCTGCAAAGAGTAGTTTGGATTTAAACTCGACTCCATGAAAGAAATCTGGCTGTGATTCAGAAAAATTAAAAGTAAATGATTAATTTTCCCAATTGTACCAACCTATCTTTATTTCTTTAAATCTTGCTCTAAGATTTGCATTCTATTTAAACTCTCTTCTTTAATATTTATATTTGGTTTATTTTTTTTTTTTGGTCAAAAAAGTACAATTGGATGGAAATGTATGCTAACCTAGTTGTTCCAGCTATCCATGCTGTGAAGACACCTGCTTTATTGTTTAAGGCTTTGTTATGTTTTGCTTCAAACTGTGTGTAAGGAGGGGAAAAAAGATCTGGAGCATTTAAAAAGCCAAGTTTTATCATTTTCTTCCAGATAAACATGGTGGCCCCACGTAAGGGGTTAGAATGGTGGAAAGCAGGCATATTAATAGGTTTTCTCAAAAAATGTACTGTGATCTTCTGTGCCCTGGGACCAGACAAGTAGACAGTCTCCTGACAGAATTTAAGTCTCAGGGGGATTATAAAAATGCACGAATATAAAAAGCTGGATAAAGAAGAATTAGAAATGACTGGACAGATGATATGAAAATCTCCTTCCCTAAAAAGGGAAAATGTAATAAGTCAACAGTAAATTAGGAACAAGATATACAACTTGTATTTAGAGTTGCATAATTCTTTTTCAAAAACTTTTTCATGTGTTACAATTCATGTGTTTCTAGGTATAATGTGAGCTTAATATCTCTCTTATTATCCAAGTAAATAATTATATTTCATATTTTAAAAAGGAAATATCAATGCACTGATATGCTTTCTTTTTTCTTTCTCTTTCTTTCTTTCTTCCTTTCTTCCTTCCTTCCTTTCTTTCTTTTTCTTTCTTTCTTTCTTTCTTTCTTTCTTTCTTTCTTTCTTTCTTTCTTTCTTTCTTTCTTTCTTTCTTTCTTTCTTTCTTTCTTTCTTTCTT
>NC_058131.1:24479552-24502349 GCF_016433145.1 Gracilinanus agilis
GGAGGAGGTGGAGGAGGAAGAGGAGGAGGAGGAGGAGGAAGAAGAAGAAGAGGAGGAGGAGGAGGAGGAGGAAGAGGAAGAAGAGGAAGAAGAGGAGAAGGAGGAGGAGGAGGAGGAAGGGGAGCCGGGGCTTTCGCACGTAGTTCGGGAAACTTGCAGGTCCTAGAAGTCAGCGAGCCAGAGAACCGGCCATCCCTTCCAGCCCTCCGTGCCCAAGCAAAGTGAGACATTGTAAGCCCGCCAGCTTTGCTCCGAATTGAAAGGGACGGAATTTGTAGCACAGAGGGGTCTTTTCTAGCCCTGCATATAATTAGCCCAAACACAAAGGAAGCAGCTGAATGGAGGTTGTCACTCTCTGGAAAAGGGTGGGTAAGACACTTTTTAATTAAATTCTTTCACGAAGAAAGATTTTTTTTCTCCTTTTTTTTTTTTCCTTTGCTGCAGTCTCTAACATGGACAAAATCACGATCTTTTTTCCCGTTGCGTTTCCGTGAACTTTAAATGACGCCCAGCTTTCTGCATGTTTAAAGGTGAACCGTGTGTGCCTGGAGGTTTTCTTTATTTATTTTGTGTCTGGCTCCCCCTTTTTTTTCCCCAATACTCTCCTCGTTTATTTGACACCCCAACCCTCCCCCACCCCCTCGAAATAAAATATGATGTAGACTCCTGACCCAGCGGTTCAATGGACATTGTCGAACCTCTCCGGAAAGATTCTTGCTAATGGATTTCCTGCTTCTCGGGCTCTGTCTAAACTGGCTGCTGAGGAAACCCCCGGGGTGGATCGTGTGTGTGCTGGGTGTCGGCTTTCAGATGCTCCCGGCGGCGCAGAGCGGGTGCCCGCAGCTGTGTCGGTGCGAGGGGCGACTGTTGTACTGTGAGTCACTGAACCTCACGGAGGCGCCCCACAACCTGTCTGGCATGATGGGCTTGTCTCTGCGGTACAACAGCCTCTCGGAGCTGCGTGATGGACAGTTCACGGGGTTAATGCAGCTCACGTGGCTCTATCTGGATCACAATCACATTTGCTCGGTGGAGGGGGACGCCTTTCAGAAGCTGCGGCGGGTGAAGGAGCTCACCCTGAGCTCCAACCAGATCAGCCAGCTAGCCAACACCACGTTTCGGCCCATGCCCAACCTGCGCAGCGTGGACCTGTCCTACAACAACCTGCAGGCGCTGGCGCCCGACCTCTTCCACGGGCTGCGGAAGCTCACCACGCTGCACATGCGGGCCAACGCCATCAAGTTCGTGCCCGTGCGCATCTTCCAGGACTGCCGCAGCCTCAAGTTCCTCGACATCGGCTACAACCAGCTCAAGAGCCTGGCGCGCAACTCCTTCGCCGGCCTCTTCAAGCTCACCGAGCTCCACCTGGAGCACAACGACTTGGTGAAGGTGAACCTGGCGCACTTCCCGCGCCTCGTCTCGCTGCACTCGCTGTGCCTGCGCCGCAACAAGGTGGCCATCGTCGTCAACTCCCTGGACTGGGTGTGGAGGCTGGAGAAGCTCGACCTGTCGGGCAATGAGATCGAGTACATGGAGCCGCACGCCTTCGAGGCCGTGCCCCACCTCGAGTCGCTACAGCTCGACTCCAACCGGCTCACCTACATAGACCCCCGCATCCTCAACTCCTGGAAGTCCCTGTCCAGCATCACGCTAGCGGGCAACGTGTGGGACTGCGGGCGCAACGTGTGCGCCCTGGCCTCGTGGCTCAGCAACTTCAAGGGCCGCTACGACGGCAACCTGCTGTGCGCCAGCCCGGAGTACGCCCAGGGGGAGGATGTCCTGGACGCCGTGTACGCCTTTCACCTGTGTGAGGACGCCTCGGCGGACCCCACCAGCGGCCACCTGCTCTCGGCCGTGACGAACCACAGCGACGGGGCCGCCCGCGCCAGTCCTGCCACCACCGTCTCCGCCGACGGGCTGCTGGATGGGGAGGGAGCCAGGACGACGGATGGCGTCGGGGGGGTCACGGTCCCTGTGGAGCACGCCGAGAATGCCGTGCAGATCCACAAGGTGGTGACGGGGACCATGGCCCTCATCTTCTCCTTCCTCATCGTGGTGCTGGTTTTGTACGTGTCCTGGAAGTGTTTCCCAGCCAGCCTCAGGCAGCTGCGACAGTGTTTTGTGACACAACGCAGAAAGCAGAAGCAGAAACAGACTATGCATCAGATGGCTGCCATGTCAGCCCAGGAGTACTATGTGGACTACAAGCCCAACCACATTGAGGGCGCGCTGGTGATCATTAACGAGTACGGGTCCTGTTCCTGTCACCAGCAACCAGCCAGGGAATGTGAGGTGTGATGGGGGCCAAGGGGGTTTCAGACCTGTGAGCAACCAAATAACCGTGGGGAGAGAGGAGACAGGGGGAGGGCTGGCGGTTCCCCGCTTTCTCATGCAGTTCTGGACTGAATTTGTCAGAGACCCTTGTCTCCAGACTTGAGATTTTAGCTTTATCCGTGTCTTAAAAACAAAAACACAAACCAGAAACCAGAACCCCCACCCCTCACACCCATCTGCCCACATACTCTGCCTCTCACACTCACACATTTCTCTCTCTCTCACACACATACACACACACACACACACACACACACACACACACACCACACAACCTTCAGGACAGTTTATCTTAAATTTCATATGAGAACTCCTCTCTT
Organism: Gracilinanus agilis; assembly: GCF_016433145.1. Taxonomy (NCBI): domain Eukaryota; kingdom Metazoa; phylum Chordata; class Mammalia; order Didelphimorphia; family Didelphidae; genus Gracilinanus; species Gracilinanus agilis. Next base: position 24,482,207 of record NC_058131.1, read on the forward strand.
TGAAGATTTGTCAATATTCAGGAATCTGAGAGTGTAAAACAAAAGGTACCAATCATTGATTTTTTTTTTGTAAACTAAAAATGTTTAAAATAAAATAGCATTTACAGTTTTCACAGACTGGTGTACCCTAAATGGATTGTTCCCCCCACTGCCAGAGCTGCAACCGCTAAACCACTTTTTCCTTGGGATTCTGTGTTGACATGGAAATCAAAGAGCAGAGAAAGCCATACCAAATTGAAAAGAATTATGCCAGGGAATAGCTTTCTAGTGTAGTGATTGATGCATATGGACAGCATGTTACTTGGAGGAGGGAGGGAGGAAGAAGAAGAGCAGGGCACTTTATATGAGCATCTTTCTTCCCTGGAAAGGCTTTGTACATTAGATCTTTAAAGGAGGTAAAGGATATTCTTATAAATGTTTATGTTCTGAACAAGTTCCCGGCAAAGACATTTTTTTAAAAGAATCTTAAAGTAGCAGGCTCACAGAAGTCATTTGTAAGGGTCATGAAAAATATTTATTTTTGGACCTGTGTCCCTTAATGTTTTTAAGAAATTGTGGAGGAGAGAATCTCTTCTTACCTCCATCCCACTTCCCTTGCTTCTAATACTCCTTTGCCCCCCCCCTCCCGATTTTGGTAGTAGAGGAGAGGGGAAAAGAGAGGAGGAGAAAGAGGGAGATTGTGAGAGAGGAAGAGAAAAAGTGAGAGAGAGAGAGAGAGAGAGAGAGAGAGAGAGAGAGAGAGAGAGAGAGAGCCCTCACAGTTCTCTCTCTACTAGCAGGGTGATGCTGAGAAGAGGAAAAGCAGATCCAAATTTTCAGTGCTAAAAGCTCTGTGTGTTTCCAGGAGTGAACAGCTAAGGCTGCAGTAAGCTTGGGGATTGGGGGGATGGGGGGGATAGAGAATAGCACACGTCTAGATACTATGGGAAACCACCCTCAAATCCTACCTCAGGATGAATGCCTCCAGCAAATTGACTCATAACAGAAGAGATTAGGGGCTGTCAGTACCCCTAAAGCCAACAGTTGGGGGTAAGAGAGATCTTCATCTCATCTTGTGTTTACACATAACTGTGAGAATGATGGACAGAAACTGGGGTGTTTGTTAATCCAGGACAGAAGACTCATTTCCTTCCCGATGGTCTTTTTAGAAGCCTATTATTTCACCAAATATTTTGGATTCTCTCTTTTTCCCCCCTCTATGGTCAAACTGGCCAACTGTTTTCTTCAAACTTCAGTTTTGCTATTGAGACCTAGGCAGCTGTGTTGGGGGAAGCATCAGAGTTCAGAGATGAAGGGGTTGTGTGTATGGGGGTGGGGCTGGAGTGTGGAGGTGCTGAGGGTGGGTAGGGGCTTTGAATAGCTAAGCAAATGTATGATGTGAATAAAATTTCCCTGATGGCAAATTTCCAAATCTGATCCCCCATTATCCATGTCCAGACCAAACTCTCTTTCAAAGCCAGAGGCTCACCAGGGCAGAGGATGCGTCTTTTATGGGAGAATTCCAAATTGCAGGATGGGAAAAAAGGGAACATTACCAGACCTAAAGAGCCAGAATCAGCTTTATCAGATGCAGGGCGGCATCACCAGGAGGTTTGTGGAAACTAAGGGTGTGGGTTGCCTGCCTCATCCATCTTTTCTTGAGGATAAATTAGTTTGCTAATATTTTAAAAGACTTTCTGAAGAGAACCTTTAAAGGGGAGTACTGAAAATTCTTTACTAATGTGAAACCAAAGAAGGCTGGCTTGGATGTACCCACGGATACGTGCATACACACATGCACAAAAAAGTCCACTCTTCCTTACTTGGGAAAGTTCATCCTGCTTTATTTTAATTAAAACATGACATAATGACATGTAGGATGCAAATGAAGCCCATTCAGACATTTAGTAGTCTGGGAAGAACAGTGATTTGATTTGAGAGCTTAGAAGGGGAGGGGATTTGGAAAACACTTTTAACTCCAGACATTATCTTTTCGATTAGCTGCTCCACACTAATTATGCTTTCCTGTATTCCTTGTTGAAATGACTGGGACTTTGATAACGAGTGTAGCCCTTCCTCTCTCTCTCTCTCTCTCTCTCTCTCTGTGTGTGTGTGTGTGTGTGTGTGTGTGTGTGTGTGTGTGTGTGTGTTTATGGGAGATGGATGGAAAGAGGGAGCGGAGCTCTCTATGCTGTGCCTTACATCTGTAATGGAGCAGTGCTAGGATGCTACCCTCTGGAAAACAGTCCTCTGTTTCCCAGTGAATGCCCCGAAACCATGACTAAGGGCAGGTGCTTCTGATGCCATGAATATAAGCCTGACATACGAACACCACATGAGTTCAGACTCAGATGCTGGTTCATGTCATGGTGCATTAAGGGAAGGTCTGTGTGGGTTGTATTCATAGGCTTTAGAGGCAAAGCTTTTAGAAGCAAAAAAGTACCCAAATCAGAGGCCTTCAATCTTTTGGGGAAGCAGGGAGATTGAAAACAACTGGGTTTTACCTTTAGCTCCCACTACCTCCACTCCCCACTGCCCCCATTCAGCCCTCCCAGACCTTTCCCATTGCTGTGAGAGGAAATAAGGGTTTTTTTTTCCCTCCTCTTAGATAACATCACATATGTAGAAGACATTTTAGTCCATGGAAATCTGTTGGAAAGTAGGATGACAGAGAGATGTCAATTCTGCGGGGTTGAGAGACAAGAGAACATGGACTTAGCATGGGTGTGTCTGTGTATGAGAAAGGAATGACTGTACCTAGGCAGGATGTATACTGTATACAATTGACAATTATTTGGGCTGTTTTAGTGGGGAAGGTGGAGGAAGGGATGCTGTGGGAGCTTCAGGCTGGGAGAGAAGTGGCAGTCTGAATCAAGATAGAGGGAGACTTGAAAACGTTTTTTTCCTCAAATTAATAAATCTCCATGGCGCTCGTTTGGACTCTTCTAGCAAATAACTCAAGCGTTTAACAGGAGAAAACAGAAACACAAAGTAAAGACACAGTACCACTCCATATGGGATTCTTTTCTCCCCTCCCCAGAAGGTGTTAATCTCATTATCTTGTGTTCTTTCCTGAAGATGACTTATGACCATGGCACACCAAGCAGTGTGATGGATTAACCCTCCAACACACAGTTCGCTTCCCAATTGATTAATTTCCAGAGACGGTGGTGATGTTTTTCAAATGTTTACAGAGAAAACCCTTTCTGATGACAAATGGCAGTCCTGTTCCTACACCAGGTACCCTGCTGCTTGCAGATGTCCCAAAGTGAAACAAAGGTGACCTGGTCACATCCTGGCTCTTGGGAATATCCCACTAATGACCACAAGCCCTGGAAGGCCCTCCAAAGCGGAGCTCCAGGTTACCAGACGTGAGAGAGAAAGGAACACTCCAGGAAGAGGCCATCGATGATTTGCTCCAATTTGTTCCTCTCTCCCCGGCCCCTCACCAGGAGGAGAGGAAAGTGTCTTCTCTTGATTCCCAGGCGGGAAGACATGTGGTGTGACTTCACATCAACAACACATTCATGGAGATGTGTAAGTAATTAGAGGGAAAAAAAAGTTGCTTGTTACGCCTCCCAGGTTTCATAACTTGCTGGGAGGCTTGCAAGGCTGTCCATGGGACTGGTATAAGCTCCTCCCCAGCAGTGGATAGACTCTGTTTTCTGGCTTGTCTAAGGATTGGGCAATTCTGCTCAAGCACATTTTCTCTAAAGCCTAGTGTCACCGCATACCACACCACATCACCAGTTTCTGGAAGAATTTGGACTCTAATATTCTGCCAACATCAAGGTTTTGCTTTCATGGATTTTTTCCCATCTTTGAAGCTACAGAAAACATTTTAGAGTTTCAGAGTTCATCAGATTGTGCTAAGGAATATGACTTAGCTCTAGAAATGTGGGAAAGTTCTGGTCATTTTGGAATTCTGGGTATCAGAACAAACACCAGGTAACAAAGAAGTCACTGTAACCTGGGTTAAAATAGGTACCTGCTGGGCCTTGTCTTGAGAGGAAACATGTCTAACACAGAGGTTGGTGACTTCTAAGACTGGTTAGATGGCCTCAAAGGTACTCTCAAGCTTTTTCTAAAAGGATGAAAACAAACCTTTGGAAGAAGTGAAAGCAAGGGATATATCAGGCATAGTGAAGCAGATCTAATTACTACTTGTCAGAATTTATCTGCTTTGGTTTGGGTTTTTGAAAGTCTGTGTGGGACAATGAAAAGAAAGCTGGTATTGGATTCAAATTCTACCTCTGCTAAGTAATAACTCTGCAAACTTGAGCAAATCCAAAGGCCAAGTTTTCTCAAGGAGGTTTGTCTAGATCACCAGATGAGCCCATGATCCCTTCCGATTCTAAATGTGGGATCCTCTGAATAGAGACTTGTTTGCAGATTTCACTTCTTTCTAAGGATGAGCAGGGCTGTCCTAAGTCAAAGCTCTGAAGGCCACAGGTTTACCTTCAACTAGAAGCATCCTTTAATCAGACTTTTCTGCCCTCTGTGTCTTTCACTCTCTCCTTATTCAGGAAACCAGTATTTTCAGTCAATTAATAAGCATTTAGAAAATACATACGATTTACCAGGTACTATGCTGGATTGTGTGATTTGTTTTGTTGTTGGGGCAGTTAGGTATTGGCTAGATCAAGGGCGTAGAGTCAATAAGATTCTTCTTCTAAAATTCAGACATGGTCTCAGACACAAACTAGATGTGTGTGTGTGTGTGTGTGTGTGTGTGTGTGTGTGTGTGTGTGTGACCAAGGGGAAGATAGTTAACCCTGTTTACTTCAGGTTCCCCATCTGTAAAATGAGCTGGAAAAGGAAATGGCAAACCACTCCAGAATCTTTGCCAAGAAATTCCAAAGAGGGTCGTGAAGAATAAGACATGTCCAAAAAATGACAGAACGACTACAAAAATTATACTATGTGGTACAGGATCATGTGGGGACATAAATGCAAAAAAAATGCCAGACCTTAAGCTCAAGGACCTTATAATCCAGTTCTCTTTTCTCTCTGCCTGATATCACAATACGGGTCCTCACAAACGCATTCACACTCAGGTATAAATGGCTGATCATCTCTAAGATATAAGATCGTAGATTTAGAACTAGTAGGGAACCCAAGAAGTCTAACTATGCCCCTCAAATACAAGTATCCTTGGGAAAGGCAAAAGGGGTCTTTACCTTCCTTAAGACAAAAATATGCTTCACAAATGTGGGAATTTTAGGGAACATGGAGCCAGAGGGGAAGAGCATTTTTAGTGGATATTTTCTTGGCATTAGCTGAAGTCACGGCACGTAGGCACAAGTTCTTTGTCTACCCTTTAAGTCCAAGGGAACAGTGAGTCCAGTTGTAGGAATTTTCTTTTTCTGTCAAAGAAAAGGTATACCTAACTGTGCACTTTCCACAGAGAATGTTTGCCTGTAATCAACTGATCTCTGCCAGAGAGCTAGGATCAACATTCTTACTCATGGCAATGCCCACTCACTTGGTAGCAAAATCCAGAAGGGCTCCTCTGGGCAGACAGTATTTCTGAAGTCCTTTGGTGGTCAGCCCAAAAGAAAGGTCTGAGCAATGAATATGCCAACATCCTTTAGGCTGGAACAACAGAAACTCCAGGGAGGTGGGTGTACCCAATTAACCTCTTCCCCCTAATTATTCCACAAAACCTAGTAGAGTTCTAGGCACATTGTAGGCAATCGACCCATACAGGCTAATAAAATTAAAAGAATTCCAAAGGTCTGAATGCTGCTGCTGCTGCTTCATTCTCTCCTTTTCTCCCCTACTCTCCTTCTTAGAGGCAGTTAGGTAGTACACTGAATAGAAAACCAGGCCTGAAGTCATGAATACTAGATGTGTGACCCTGGGCAAGTCATTTAATTTTTCTCAGTCTCCTTTTCCTGAATTGTAAAACATTTTTTTAAATAGTAACATCTACTTTCCAGGATTCCTATGATAATAAATTCCATAACATTTGTAAAGTGCTTAACCCAATGCCTGGCACATAGTAGGTGTTTAAAAAATAGTCATTCCCTTCCATCCTTTCTCCAGTGGGGAAACATTTTAGTATGAGATGTTTTACAGCACCTGTAGGGTTAAGATCAATCTAAACATTGCAGAGATTAACCAGTTCCAAAACTATGAAGTTTGGGAGCTCAATGTCTTTGCTTTCCTGAAGAGCTCCTCAATGGCATGCTACTGGTGCTTTTGATGTTGTTGCTGTTGATTAGAAGCACAGAGAATTTATCAATGTTGCAAAGAAGAAGACTTCTCAACTGAACATGTTATGCTTCATCTCTGACATTACAATGTGTTGTTGATGGCACTTTCTTATATAAATTAAAAAGAGAAGGGTAGTCGAAGACAGGAAGTTGAAGTACAAGTCTGTCCCCCATCCCACCTAACATTAACGAGCTGCATACCTCTCTGCCTAATAATTCTAAAGATCTGCTACATTATTAGTTAACAATAAATTAATTAATCAAGAGCCTACAATAGAGAAGGCATTTGGTATACAAAGAAAAAGCTTCTCTTCAAGATGCAACATTAAATGGGATGAAACCTGATACGAACTGCCTGATGTCAAGGGGCTGGACTGGATTGTCTTTTGAGTTCCACTTGAGCTTTATGAACTATGACTATAACCATATACCTCCCTCTACTAGGAGAGAAGGAATCCAAAAGGAATGCTCTGCAGTGGAGAAAAGAAGGAAAAGGTTCTCAGGAACTTGTGGCAAAATCTCAGTGAACTGTAAGTCAACTAGCCAGGACTGTTAACTGATTCCATTTTTTTTCTTCTTCAGCCATTCTGCTGTTAGGATAAAGTGGAAAAGAATAAGAAAATAACTCCATGGAAGAACCAAAGTTGCCCATTGCATTCCTTAGGAGGAAAGAAATGCAATTCACAAGTTTTACATGGTACATTTCTCTTTCCCTTAAATGACAATTTTAATTTAAAAAATGCCAAGAAACTTCCTTGGAGTGTGTCAAACTGTGGTCCAATAACCTACACCTTCTCTATCTCTCCAGTCCTGGACCAGGAGAAATGACACCCAGAATGGTAACCCCAGGTCCAGCAAGATCCTCAATGATCCATGCCCCCAGTGCCATTTTACTTGTTAGTATGAACTTATCAGGCAGAATGAGTGTCCTTGGGAATTAGAGTAGCAGAGTGGTGGGGGAGGGAGGAGAACCAGATTTGGAATCAGAAGACCTGCTTTTTCCTGATGACTCTCTTGATAACTCATCCTATGATTTATTGCTCTTGGCTCCTGTTGCCTCATCTATAAAATGGGGAGGGGAATATTGGATTAGGTGATCTATCCCTGATGTCCTTTCAAAATTTATGATCCCATATTTTTACAAAGTTATTTTTTTTCAAAAGAGCATTTAAGCTTTCACTGAACTGAAAATTAAATTCACTGGAACTTTTTCCTCCAACTTGCTGTTCCCGTTGACCATTCTGATTAACTAAATTTTGATAAAAAAAAGGGGGGGCAGATGAAATTTTAAAGGAATAAGGGCTCTACAGAGGAAGGATGAAGACCCAAATGAAAAATGAATCAATTAAAAGAGCAAAGGCCATGTGTAAGCTCAGGTCTGTGAGGGTGTGGAAGATTGGCCTCTAAAATGTGCCAGAAGAGATGAAAATGAGTTGGGATTCTCTGAGACACCACCCATATTTTCACACTAGACATGCAGAGATGTGTTTCATCAGCAGACATAGAAAAGGAAGAATATGGGGAGGAAAATACCAGAGCTGGAAGAAAAATGCTACTTTATGGGTAACTCCTCAAGGATATTATAATATTCCCTCTAAAAAAACTCAATGAGTGTTTCTTCATTTATGTAAAGATGTTATTCAAGCTAGCTGTGGTATGGTTTTTGGGTATGAGTTTATGTTGTATTGTTTGGTTTTGGACAAGGGCCGTTGCTTTCCCCCACACACACTCTCATTTTCTGCATTTTATAATCTTAGAAAGTTGGATAAATCACTGAAAGATGAAGTGGCATGTCCGGAGTTAGATAGCCTGAACATGGCAGTGCCAAGATTTGAACCTGCAGAGTCTTGACCATGAATCCAGCTCCTCATTTGCTGTCTCATTTTGCCTTAGATTATAGCCTTCCCAGTCTTTGACACTAGAATTTTCAGTGAATATTGAAGAATCTGGGTGATACAGCAAAACCTGCCAGTGATGGACCCCACTCCACCCTCTCACCTCTCCCTCTTTCTCTCCCCTTTACACTTGTCAATTGTACACAGGATCATATGCTCAAGGGCTGAAAGGGGACATAAAGGTTATTTAATTCAGCCTCTTCACCTTATAGGTGAGGAAACTAAAGCTGGGGAAAATGAAGCGACCTGCTTATGGCTGTGTCCTGCTTTAGGTTTTATTTTTTAATTAACAATCAGGACAGAGCCAAGGACACACAGGTAGGAAACATGGCGGAAGGATTTGAATTCAGATTCTCTGATTCCAAAACCAGTCCCCCTTTTCATTCCCCCATGAGTATCTCCTTCCAGGTCTGAGTTAGGATCACTCAGAATCATTCCAATCATGTATTTATATCTACCTAATCTCTTAATCATATCTCTTTAAAAACAAAATGGCCCCATGGGACTTGTCCAGGTAACTCAACTCACGAGGACTTCCAGTAGCTTTGTAAAGGAAATATCAGACACCAGAGCTGCCTTCAAGATCAAGAGTCATCCCAAACTCCACAAGAACAAGGCTCAAATGTTCACATCTTGGAGTTCTCTCCCCGCTAAGATTCATGCTCAAAATACACCAACCCTGTATATACCCATACCCAGAGCTCATCTCTATCTAATCCTCAACAGATACAAATTGCATATTGTCCTATTTAGCAACTACTACTACTACCACCACTACTACTACCACTACCACTACCACTATCACTACCACTACTACTATTACTATTACTACTACTACTACTACTACTACTGCTACTACTACTATTACTACTACCACCACTACTATTACTACTACCACTACCACTACTACTACTACTACTACCACCACTACTACTACCACTACTACTACCACCACCACCACCACTACTACTACTACTACTACTACTACTATTACTACCACTACCATTACTACTACCACTCACTATTCTTACTAGCCATCATTCATATACTGCTTTAAGTTTTGCAAGACACTTTACGAATATCTAATTTTATCTTCCCAATAACCCTGTGATGAATATGGTCTTCATTTTCTTATTGTTTCCGCTCTGTCTGATTCTTTGGGTTGCCATTCTTCAGTTTACTTTGAAGATGAAGAAACTGAGGCCAACAGGGTTAAGTGACTTGCCTAGGGTCAAACAGCTAGTCAGTTTATGAGGTCTGATTTAAATTTAGGTCTTCTTGACTCCAAGTCCAACACTATATCCACTTCACGATCTAGCCACCTAAAATTCCCATTTTACATGTGAGAAGACTAGTGCTGAAAGAAGTGAATTCTCCAGGACCATATACTTGATGTCTGAGGCTGGATCTGGAACCAGTTCTTCCTGCCTCCAGTCCAGCTCTCTCTCCACTATACTTAGCTGCTATCTATTACCAACTGAAGCTCTTCAAGCCTTTCTTGCTTCCAAACACTGAAGTGTGTCCTTAATCCTTCTCCCACCATATTCTTGTTTGGTGTCCAGACCACGGTTATCTCAATGGTAATGTCAGACTCATCACTCATCCTGATGGACTGCAAGCAAGACAAGGAGGAATAGAGAAATCCTAAATAGTGGGCACAGCTGTGAACTCTTTTTGGCTCTGTCAGACCCATAGTTTTCATGCTCTGTTGTTGAAATTTCATGCACTGGTCTAGGGAAGGGATAAAGATATTTGTGGGCAGAATTTCTGAGTCTAGGCATAACTCTGATTTGAAACTCCACGTGTGACAAGAGTCAAGTCAACTTCCTTTGCCTGGATCTCTCTGTTGCCTCACTCATAAAAATGAAGATTGAGCTCATTGGTTTCTTAAGGCTCTCCCAGTTCCAAGCATTTCTGACTCTATGGGTCCCTCAAATCATATCACGTAGGAGACAGTCTAATTTACCCATGTTGTAAGGCCAGCCCTTCTCAAAGGTCAGTGAGCTCAGGGTAAAACCAAGGTGAAGACTGATTCTTTAAGCTGACACAGACACCAGGAGTGCCGAAATGAATGTGCATTTCGAAAGTCACTCCCCTGACACCCATCTCTGGCATACTGATTTGGTAAAGGGTTTGCCACTCACAACCCACCCTGTCTCATCCATAAAGCCCATGGTAGATAACCTCGGTTAAGCCCAGAAATACAAGGGAAATGAAGCAGCCTATGAGTGGGACTAGAAAGAGCAGGATTCAAGCTGCTAATGAATCAGTGCAGCAGTCAACTGTCCATTACCTAGAGAGACCCACTGCAGGGTCTTGATACAGAGGAGGGTAACTCCTAGCCTCCTTCCCGTTTGCCAAGATGGTCTTTGTGACCAAATCTATGCCTCCCTCGAAACATCAGCTATTGTTGTTAGCTTCCTAAAACAATGCCCCTTTTAGGGGGAAATTCAGATTTACTCTTTCTTTGCTGGTTAGACCAATCATTTTGGTTCAGATTCTCTGGTATTGATTCTCCTTTACACACAATTTCTAGGACCATGTAAAGAAAAATAAAAAAAAATAATAATAAATGCCAGGGAGGAGGAGGGGAGAAACCCTTTTAATTGAAATTCAGCTAAAGGTAACATATAGCTATACCATGGATTTTAACTTCACGGTCACAATTTAAGAGGAAGAAAGAAAGTAAAGAAAGAAGAGGTTGCAATAGATATTCCCAGAATCCCTCTCACCAAGATGGTCACTGTTTAGCTAGGAAATAGATCTAGAGATGAAGCAAAGAGTGAATTGAATTACTACTTATCAGGTTGATATTAATGGGGTTTTCACTTAGCTCTGCTCTGGATGATATATTATCAGAGGTCATTTAAATCCTAATTATTACCTTTTTAGAACAGAAATGGATGATTTGCCTAAAGAATGGGCAATGGACAATGTGGGGGAGACGTGGGCATCGACTAATCTTAGATTGTCCTCTTTTCAACATCCAAAGGATGATTATAAGCTCCACAAGGACAAGGATTGTTTCATTTTTAATTTTGAACCCTTAATACCCATAACACAGTAGGCACTTATGAAATGTTTGCTAAGTTGATTTTTTCCCCTTTCACTACTACTGAACTTGTTCTTTACCTACCAATCCACTCCTTGTGTTTTGTCTTTAAGCTTTGGTGACTTCATCCTCTTCCTTCTTTATGCTTGTGTGACTGGGCAGTTCATAAAAGGACAGCCTGATTCATAAACACCCTTCTCTCAACCTTGCTTGCCTATGAATATGTCTCATTAGTGACCTGGTCTCCTCTCTGCCTTGGATCACCAATTCAGATAAAAAGATGCTGCTGTCCCCTAGCACTAAGTGTCTACCACCTTCTTCCAATACCCCATTTAACTCCTCAAAACATGGACTTGTTTAAGATATAATCAATGTTGGGCAGTAGGCAGAGGCAGCCGCTTACACAGTATGATCTAATGGGTAAAGATGAAATCTCCCTCTTATCTTATAAAGCTTCTAAGCTTGTTTGCAGTTGCAAACCCATGGTCCTGTAAAGCTACCTTAAATTGAATTAAATTCTACAAATATTAAGCATGTTATGGTACTAGAGATAAAAATGAAAAAAAAACCCTCAAATGACTTATAGTCTACCATTGGGGGGTATATGGAGGGAATAAAACAAAACAAAAAAATAAATAAACAAGATACAGGGCAAACTGTTAGAAAATCAAGGAAAAGGGGATAGATAAAGAGCTATGAGGGGAAACATTAGGAGGGTGATAAGGGAAAAGGTTTAGAAGGAGAGGGACACCTGTCTGACTTTGAAGAAGAAAGGAATTCAATGGGTAGAGATCAGGAGGAAGAGGTGTACTCCCTAGGCGAGAAATAGCTACAGAAATACACAGACGAAGAAGGGAAGGCAGAAAACCAGGAACTCCCTATTTGGCGTGTACAAAATATACAGGGTTTGACGGAGAATGCCTATGAAATACGACAAGAAATGTAGGATGCAGCCAGATTGTGGAAGGCGCTAGGTGCCAGTAATAGAAGTTTACATTTTTTTTTCCTATCGGTAAGAGGGATCCATAGAAGTCTTTTTAGATATCGAATGTTTTCCTCAGACTTGTACATGAATTCCACGTGAATGTGTTTGTTGGATCTCTTCCTCCTGATTAAATTCAGTTTAATTTTATAAGCCCACTATGCACATTTAATTTAAGGGATATGAAGCTGTAAAGGGATAAGAAGACAGCTCTTAAAGAAATAGATGCAGAGTAACTTGAGGGCATTGGATATCTATGAGAACTGGAAGTTGGTAGAGCTTAGGAGAAAGCTTTGTTGGTAGTGAGGAGGACTACAGAACTGGAGTATATGGATGATTAAGACACTTTCCCTCTTATGGACTAGAGTACTATTGCCTGTGATGCCAAGCACTGTGTCCCTGCTTTATCTGCTCTCTGCCATGCTTCATCTGCTGTGCTCCAGGAGCCTGGATGAGCACTGATTCGCCTGAAACACAAATCCACCAGCATCAGGCCATTATCATCACTGTTCAAGGCTGAATGACAGCTGGAAGCAGGCAGTAGGGAAGAAATGCCCGAGTGGGGTGCTGATGATGTGGCAAAAATAATTTCTACTAGTGAGCTCTTGGGGATCTGAATCTAATCCTAAAGGTGAGCTAGTGTACATGCCTTTCCTGTTGTCATCCAGCTGCCAAGCTCTGCTTTGATATTGTGGATATTAAATCATACTGGCCCCCAAGACACTCAGCATCCATCTTCAACAGTAACAACTTTTGCTGTGTGCTTATTTAAAGACATTCTGTCTGATGTCTGCTAACAAAGAGCCTTAGGTGGATGCAGGAATGAAGGAAATGGAAGAAAATTTTTAGTCCATCCATTATCCTCTTTAGGCAAGGAGCCTAGGAATATTTCCCAGGTCAAGTAGTTGGGGCCACAGACAAAGGCTTCCCTTCTTCCCTCTTTTACTGATAATTGGGCAAAGGGATCAATATATGTCTCCCTTCCCATCCCAGCTCCTCAGCACTCCAGATAAGCCATCATCAAAGCCTACACACTACACTACACACACACACACACACACACACACACACACACACACACACACACACACAAAAAAAAAAAAACCTGTGATCAGTGTCAAAGGATTTAAAATTGGAAGAACCACAGAGGTGACCAATATAACCCTCCCATTTTACAATAGTGGAGAAATGAAGCCAAAAGAGTGAAAGTGCCTTCTGCCAAGGTCACACAGATACAAGCTTCAGAGCCTGGGTTTGAACCCAAGGGCTTTGCTTCCAAATATAGAGCTATTTTTACTACACCATACTACCTCTTAATGGGGCAAAATTGACTGTGAATTGATAGAAAGTCAAATGTCAAAATGTTTCCTGGTATTCCTCACTTTGGGGTTTAGTATTCAGAAGGATAAAAACTGATTTAATAACACTATGTCACAGACATAGAAGGCGGAGATCATTCTCCCATCAACTGATGAGAATGCACTTCTCCAGTAGATACACAGTCTCATTAATATAAGCATTTTCTTCAATGAAGCAGCTCACATGCCACCTCTGACTGCCCACCTTGGCAACTTCTCTGTGATGGCCTGTGATTCCTGACCACGTCTTCCTGAACAAATTAGATATGAAGATTTCTCCAAAGGGTCACATATCCAACTACATTTTTTCATGAAAAAAAAAAAACTATTATTGAGTAAAAGGATCAAATTATTGAGAATCTGTTGCATATCTTTCATATTCAATACAATTGAGTGTTTTTATCATCTGATACAGATAAATGCAAGGTGGTATTTGGATAACCAAAAGAGACATGGGGGTCACAAAGCCCCCACAGTATGAGGAATAGAAAAACTAAGATGATACTACAATGTATTGATCCTTCACTTTATATTTCAACCTTCTATTCATTGGTCCTGCCTTCTCCATCCTTATGTTCAATATCTCCCAGGAAACTTGAAAGAAAAGAAAAAAAAGGAGAATGAAGAGAATGGAAAGGGAAAGGGAAGTGGAGAGGGGAAAGGAGAGGAAGAAAAGGAAGGGAAGGGAAAGGAAGTAAAAGGAAAAATTCAATGCAGGTAATTTTGTCTGTTTCAAGGATATAGTCAATAATTTATTGAAGACTAGTGTGTTATAAAGGGAAGGTCAAAGAGGAAGAAATGGATTCATCTTCATCTGGAATTCTTTCCCTTACCTCAGGTCCTTCACACAGGGATAAGTGTAATAGTGTGATACTCTATTCATTTCCCTTGCACCTCAACACCCTTCTCCAAATGTCGATGAAAAATTCATTGCAGGGTATAATTATCCAGTAAGGTGACTAAGTGTTTTATTTATTTTTAAAGAGCAAGCAGAATTTAATTCCATTCAGAAAAAATAGCATACCCTTCTAGGGAGTCACTTTTAGTAATTCATTACTTATTTTTACTTTGCCCTTATTCAAAGCATTTTGGGAAATCATCTTTCATAATTACTTGTGGATCCCACTTCTCATTTCCCCCATCATCAGTGGTAGCAAATCTTTATCCTTTGAAGGTAGATCCACTTTTCTGGAAACTGCTCAACAGTATTTGGAGTCCAGGCTCATTAAGAAGGCAGATGACAATCTTAGTAGTTATAGTTTGGACCAAAAAAAAAATGAGGTAAGATTGTCCTGAGGCAGTACGATAAAATAGTACAAGGTAATGAATTTAGAATTAGTGGTGACTTTGGACAAGTCACTTTTCCTCTTTAAGTCTCAGTTTCCTCATCTATAAAATAAAAGAGAGGAAGTCTAAGGCTCTTTCATGCTATATCCCTACTTCTTTTAATATAGACATATGGTTTAATTATTGTAGAAAACTCTGAAGGAAGGATCTTGGACAAAGTATTTCAGCAACAACTTTCTAATATTTACAGTCTGAGAGAATTCTAATGTTAAAGCCTGTCAAGATATGGTCATAGCCTATCTTTCCAGTCTCCTTATAAATGACTTCTACCTCATGCCTAAGCAATTCGACATACTTTCTATTTCTTGAAAATGGTATTCCATCTCCAGAAGCCATGAAGAGATCATGCCCTACAGCCAGAAGTTCTCTGGACTCACCTTAAACTCATGGAGATCTTGGATCCCTTCAAGACTCAGCTTAAGTTTCATTTCCTTCAGGAAGTCTTTTTGTCCCCCTGTCCCACCATTTTAATTCTGCCCCCAATAGAATTTGTGTCAATATCCTATATTCATTTATCAGTGACCATGCTTTATCATCCAAGTTACCTGGAAGCTCCTTATTGAGAACCTTTTGGGTATCTCTGGTATCCATTACACTTGAGCATTTTTATCTCGGATATAGATAAATGCAAGGTGGAATTTAGACAACCAAAATAGACATGGGGTCAAAGGGTCCCCATGGTGTGAAGAGAAGAGTGGAAAAATTCAGAAGATATTAGAATGTGCCAATCCCACTTTTTATTTCAACTTTTCATCCATTTGTTGTGCTTAATACATCCTTATATTCAATACCCCTGAGAAGCATTGAAGAAAAAAAATGAAAGAAGAGTGAAGAGGATACGGCCTCACTTTTGTCTTTGTATCCCAAGTGCCCAGCACAGTGCCTGACACATGATTAATTGACTGCAGAAGAGAAGATCTGGCTATTTCCATTTTGCATTTATAAAGTCTTATGATCCATATAGTCCCTTTGTCCATTCTTTTAAGCAGAAGGTATTCCCACCTCTATCTCTCTACCCCTTAAGATACCCTCAATTTCCTACCAGACTTTATTATATTAAAAAAATAAATGGAGATAAAACTCCCTTCTAATTCTAATTACTGGAAGTTCTAATGATTCCTGAAGTCTTATTTGTCCTCACTGTTGCTGCTATTAAGAGTATAAAGTTCCCTTCTTGGGAATGGCATGATGCATGAACAGCTAGTGCCAGGGACACAGTCATGGTCCCTGTCCTTTCAGCATCAGACAAAAATGCACAAGGGACTAAACAGCTATGCAGCATTCAGCCACACCATGGTACGCCCTAATAGCTTGCACAGAGTTGCTGAGATCGAAAGATTGAAAAGGACTGTGGTAAATGTGATCACAAAACAGGGAGACGTTTCTGATTTTATTTTTCATGTAGCCTGGCTTGTTGAAACAAGGAAACAAATCTCTCTCTCTCCTTCTCTCTCTCTCTCTCTCTCTCTCTCTCTCTCCCTCTCTCTCCTCACTTATCCCCTGCCATCCGTTCCGTCTCTTCCTAGTCCAAGCACTCCACCGTCTGTGCACACAGCATAATAACAATACCTTCAAACCTCCAAATGAACATCACATAAGCAGAGACAATGGTCCAGAGTCAGGCAGGCAGTCCTCGGTGGCTGGTACTGTTGGGCTTAGGATTTTTTTTAAATTTAATTCCTTTAGCAACTGCTAGTTCTTAGCAACTGTTAGCACATCTGTCTCAGTAGCTCCAGTTTGTAAGACTAGAGTGAACGTAAGCTCTCTCCAGAGCCATCCCTGAGCCTCCTCGCCTCTGTAGTTCAATGCTTTCGCTGACAGTTTGGCTCAAAAAGAGACGGTGGTAAATATTAAAAGAAGGTTAATAAAATGAGATAAAATACCTGGGGATTTTTTCCTCCAAACTCAACTTGGCACACTCCAAAAGTTTATTTTGACAGAAAATCTACTTCTCTAATCCAGGACATTTCCCTAAGCATTTTCTAACAGCAAACATAAATTGGAGTCTGATGTGGCAAGGAGGTTCATTCCCTCTGCTAATGAGGACCCTCTGGGTGTCAAGCCCTCTCCTTGTCACTTTGTAAATAGCACATCTATTTCCATGTGTTCCACACTCCCACTGGGGCTGGGCACTCACCAACACTGCTGAGCTTACACTGGGCAGTGGGGCTTTGAGCCTTTCCAAAGCTAAGGACCTTAGGAAAGGGAGGAGGCTCTGGAGTGATGCTGAGGGCTTCAGATGGTAATTAAGCTATGGCTTAATAAGATAATGGCTCAATCAATTCCAGCCAGTGTAGTCAAGTGGAAGGGAGGCTAAAGGAAGGTGGTGTTTATTTTTTCCCTTGATAGATAAATTGAATTTGCAAGTCAGTCCTTCCACATTCAGGGATCACTTCAACAGGTGAAGTGGTGGATAGCACACCAGATGTGGAGTTAGGAAGACTCATCTTCATGAGTTCAAATCTGACTTCAGCCACACAGTAATTCTGTGACCTTGGCAAGTCACATAATAGTTTACCTGTTTCCTTAGCTGTAAAATGAGCTAGTGAAGGAAATGGCCAATCACTCTAGTATCTTTACCAAGAAAACCCCAAATGGGGTCATTCAGAGTTAGATATGACTGAAGCAACTGAACAACAAATGCCTGAAGCAGTGAGGGATACCCAAAACAACAGCACAGAATAATACCAAAGAAAATGAGAAGAGTAGAAATAGTCCCTACCCTCTGGGAGCTTACAAATACTGCTAAGAAGGTGGCCTTTCCTCCTGGAAGCCCTCCTTAACCACCATTTTGCCTTAGTGCTCTTTTGTTCCTCAAAGCATTCTGTAGGTTGTTATTTTTGAATGGAGGATCAAAGATTTAAAGCTAGGACATCCTAGAACTCATTAAATTTAAGGTATTTGAGGTAAGTAGAGCCCAGAGTTTTTAAGTAACTTGCCCCAGGTCACACATATTTTATCCCCCAGTAGGAGGTTAGCTCCTTATGGTCAGGGACTTTTTCTTTTTAATTTTTATATGGGTAGAGGGCATGTAGTGCCTTGACCATACTATCAATTTAATAAATCACTGCTAAATTAAATCCAAACTTCAGGATCCTATACTCTAAAGAACCTAGAGGAGTACTTAATAAATTTAACAGAAAATACTGATACATGTTTTCCTGATTGTCTATAGGGTCTACCATATACCCCAAATATTTGGGTCCTTATCTTGTCATAGCTTGGCACACTGGAAACAACAGAAGCTCCAGAGTCAAAGGACTGACCTGGGTTCAAATTTCTCCTCTCCTACTTATCATATATTTGACCTTGTGTGAGTTAGTTAAATTTGTTGGTCCTTGGTTTTATACCTGTAAATTGAAGGAGGTAGAATGCAGTGATCACTGAGGTCCCTTCCATAAACACATCTATGATTGTTCAGTATGGTATAGAGAAAAGAACACTGTCTCTAGAGTCATCAAATTTGGGTTTGAGTTCTGTCTCTAACTAGCCTTGAGTAAGGCACTCAGCCTCGCTGGGTCTCAGTTTTCTTTTTTTAAACCATTACCTTCCGTCTTGGAGTCAATACTGTGTATTGGCTACAAGGCAGAAGAGTGGTAAGGGTGAGCAATGGGGGTCAAGTGACTTGCCCAGGGTCACACAGCTGGGAAGTGCCTGAGGCCATATTTGAACCTTGGACCTCCCATCTCTGGGTCTGACTCTCAATCCCCTCAGCCACCCAGCTGCCCTCTCTCAGTTTTCTTATTTGTAAAAGGAAAGGAGGTTAATATGGAAAGCTTTTATTTTTCTATAGTAATTGCTTAATCAATGTTCTATATGGTCAGTCTATCTATCTATTTATCTATCTATCTATCACTATCTGTCTATCTGTCTCTCTGTCTATCTGCGTATCTATCTATCTATCTATCTATCTATCTATCTATCTATAGCTGCCTGTTTGTCTATCTGCCTATCTATCTATCTATCTATCTATCTATCTTTCTTTCTATCTATCTATCTATCTATCTATCTATCTATCTATCTATCTGTCTGTCTGTCTATCAATCTGTCTTCCCCCCTCTAATATATAATGTTTATGAGAATGAGCAAATCATTTCACCTCTATCTGCTTCAATTTATTCTGTATAATGAGGATCATGGACTTGTTGATCTTTAAGGTTCTCTTCAAGTTTTAAATTCATGATTTAGACCAATTAATCAATAATTCAATAAGCATTTATCAAGTGTCTGCTAAATTGATGCCTTCCATCTGGGTGACCCAGGGTGAGTCACTTAACCTTTCTGTGCTCTCTAAGCATAACAACTCTAATAAACCATTCTGAGATCATAAATCGCACAGAAAGTACCAGCCTATATGAGTGGAGGGAGTTTTCTCCTCTGGGAGTGCCCAACATCAAGGAAATTCTGAACCCAGGCCCTTCCACCACATTCCAGGTACTGGGCTAGTCACTAGGGATCCAGAGACAAAAATGAAAGTGTCCCTGACTTCAAGATGCTTACAGTCTTCCAGCCATTCCTTCTGAGGGCTAAGCAGATCTTTGAAAACCTGGTTGGCACCAGCTTCCTAAGTACACTTCACAGGCTTACTTGGAAAAGCTTGCTCATTTGCTTCCCAATTATTCACCCTGTTCTCTCTTTCAGAACTCAAATAGGCCTATCTGCAGTGGGATGAATCACTGGGCAAGCCCTGTAACCTATGCCGGAAGGCCTGAGAAGCCTTGCATTTCCAATGGACTCTTAACACTTGCCTGGGCATTGACAATGAGCTGCTTCCCCAATGAGAATCCCTGAGAGAGCATTCAGGGACTCTTGTGAATATGACTCTTGTGTAATTAATCTCTGGTCACCCTAGGGGGCTCAAATCCCCTTGGATCAATGGAGCCAAAAGGAGGCATCTCTGTGAACAGCCAACAACATTTTAATGACTCTCAGGAGATGCCCCCAGAGAAATGATGGTGTTTCTGAGGCATCCTTTTAAAAAAGAAAAGAAACCCGAGTCCGGGTGGTGGGAGGGGGAAGAGAACCAACTCTCTGAAGGAAATAAATAACAACACTTTGTGCTCACAGAATGCCTTTCATCAGGCGATCTCAAAGTCTTTTGGAAAAAAACAAAATCAAAATTTTCTCCAGGTTTCACAAGAGTCTAAAAAAAGAAAGGAAGAAAGGAAGAAAGGAAGAAACGAAGGAAGGAAGGAAGGAAGGAAGGAAGAAAGAAAGAAAGAAAGAAAGAAAGAAAGAAAGAAAGAAAGAAAGAAAGAAAGAAAGAAAGAAAGAAAAGAAAGAAAGGAAGGAAGGAAGGAAGGAAGGAAAGA
>NC_058131.1:24502732-24541822 GCF_016433145.1 Gracilinanus agilis
GAGGGAGGGAGGGAGGGAGGGAGGGAGAGAGGGAGGGAGGAAAGAAGGAAGAAAAAAAGGGAAAGAAAAAAGGGAAAGAAAAAAGGCTGAACTGAGCTGGCCAGGATCTGTATATTTAATTGGACAGCACCTGTCTGGCCACCGGATACCCTCCCCACACTGGTTTCATCTTATCTATCAGCTGCAGACCCTAATTCTAGAGTAAGTCTTAATCAAAGTCTCACAGCCTGGCTAGCTCACCAGCATCCTGAACATGAAGTGGGTGGGGTAGGGGCTGGGTGTTTGCTTTTATTTTCTGGCTTTCCAAAGGCCACTGGATTTACAAAGCTGTCCCATGGAGCCCTGGAGAGAGAGCTGGCCTCAGAGTCAAGAAGATCTGGTTCAAGTCTTGCCTCTGGGCTTTTATACTCCTGGGCAAGCCACTTAACCTCTCAATCCTTTAGCCAGAACACATGCCTACTTGCTCTGGGAGAGAAACTTGCCTCATCTGAGAGTTTCATGTATCCATGAAGTCAAAGCTCCAGTCCTTTGCAAAATGTAGAGAAACCTTGTCACTCATTGATTCTGGAGCCATTTATTAAGCCCATATAATGTTTAAGAAACTAGATGATATGTATAACCCGGTGGAATTGCTTATCAGCAGGGAAGGAAAGAACATGAATCATGTAACCATGCAAAAAAATTCTAAGTTAATTAATTAATTAAAAAAGAAGAAACTAGATGATACAAATAGGGTTAAAACATGGTCCATTGGGGTAGCGAGGTAACACAGTGGATAGACTATCACATCCGGAGTTGGGAGGACCTTGGGTTCAAATTTGACCTCAGAGACTTCCTAGCTGTATGACCTTAAGTGAGTCACAATCTTGACTGCCTCTAGAATTCTCTCCTGTTGTAGAATTGATATTTAGACTGAAAGGAAGTATTTTTAAAATTTGTCCTTATTCTTGAGGAGTTGATAATTGGGTAGGGAGAGAGAGAGAGAGAGAGAGAGAGAGAGAACGAGAACACACACAAATAGAATGCTTAAGTATAAAACAAAGTAAAAAAAATGTGTTGAGAGTTCAAAGGAGAAAGAAAACTCTTGGCTAAAATGATTGGGCAGACTTCATTGGAGGAAATGACATTTGATCCCAGCCTTGAAGAATGAGGAAGATGTGGCAAGTGACAAATGTAGGGCATTGGGATGCTGGGATGAGAAAATGACCAGAGTAAGGATACCAAGAAAGAAAGATTAGCATATGTTTAACGGAGAACAAGCCATTTTGGTTCATTTGAAGGAAGAGTTAGTAAGAGGGAGTTGTATGTTCATGTTGTGTTCATTGATGATAGGTAAATTCCTTAAGGGCTAGGATGATTTGATTTTTGCTTTTGTTTCTCTAACCCTTACTATAGTGCTGATACACATAGTAGGGGCTTAATTAGTGCATATACATCACCCAACTATACTATTGACAATAAAGAGCACCCTGAATGATGGGTTAAAAAGGATCTTGGAGGGGGCAGCTGGGTAGCTCAGTGGATGGAGAGCCAGGCCTAGAGACAGGAGGTCCTAGGTTCAAATCTGTCCTCAGACACTTCCCAGCTGTGTGACCCTGGGCAAGTCACTTACCCCCATTGCCTACCCTTACCAATCTTCCACCTATAAGTCAATACACAGAAGTTAAGGGTTTAAAATTAAAAAAAAAAAAGGATCTTGGACCAAAAAAAAAAACCAAACAAACAAACAACTCTTGGCTTTTATCTTAGAACTGATACAAGTATTGATTTCAAGACAGGAGGGCAGTTAAAGTTAGGAAATTGGAGTTAAATGACTTGCCCAGGATCACACAGCCAGGAAGTATTTGAGACTAGATTTTGAACCCAGAACCTCCCATCTCCAGGCCTGGCCTTCTAATCAATGAGTCACTGAGTTGCTCCTGGACTTTTTTTTTAATAGTTATTGGGGAGCCACTATTTGTATTGGCCAGTGAAGCAATGTGACCAGAGCTATTTTTAAGAAGTTCAGTTTGTTAGAGTTTTAGGAGATTTAGGAGTGAAGGTGGGAGCATGGGAAGAAAAGATGATGATGAGGATGATGACGGTAATTAGCATTTACATAGTACTTTAAGGTTTGCAAACAACTGTGCATATATTCTCTCCTTTGAGCCTCACAATAAACCTGTGAATTATGTGCTAGTAATATCCCTATTTATTGAGAAGGTAATAAACACTGAGATGAGTTAATCAACTTCCCCAGGTCACACAGGTAGTGAGTATCTGGAATAGAAGTCTACCACAGGCTTCCTGATTTCAAGTTGAACACTCTAGCCACTATGCTACCTATTGATCTAAGTAGATCCAGGCCAGTGCCTGGGTGCTGCCCCAGAAACATTCAATTAAGGCTTACTGATAGATTTGACCATATGAAATAGTCAATGTCTTTTTCTAGGCATCAGAACAATAAAACCATTTTATTTCAGTAGAATATTTCCCAGAAAATAAAGCAAATTCACATTCTTTATTTCAGCACAGTGACAATGTTTAAGAGCTGCAAAGAACCTTCATGGAACCCGGGCTTCTAGACATCTGAGACATCATCTAGGTAATGGTGACACCAAGTGCCCAAACTGCACCCTCACATTGCATGTGAGCCACTCCCTTACCCCAGAGAGGAGAGGGAGAAAGCACTCCCATTGGGCTACTTGACAAAGAAGTGGGTGATGTGGGGAAAAAAGGTCTCAGGTATGATGGAGAGGGGAAAGGGAGCAGCATCCTCTAGCATGCATGCCATTGGTTCACCAACATGGATCTAGGCCAACTCTTTCATTTTACAGACAAGGAATCTGAGACCTAGAAAAATTATGTGGCAAAAAGTAGAAAAGTCAGGATTTGAAACAAAGCCCTCTGATTTCTAGCAGCTTGTCCACTATATACAATGTTTGTCCAACATCGAATTATTCCATCCTTAAAGCTTGCCCTATGACATAGAGAGGGCAGGAATTACTCACTTTAATTTAAAGATGAGAAAACTGACACTCAGTGAAATAACTTGCCCAAGGTCACTTGGCTAGGAAGAAATAGAGGCCAGACTTTTAACCAGCTTTCCTGATGCAAAGACCAATTTATTTCCCAGCCCCAATCCACTGCAGAACCTTAGAATGGCATTCTTATAAGACAGCCTTCAACATCAATTGTCTAAGCAGTTTGCACGTTATCAAGTTAGCATTTGAAATCCTCAAAAATGTCACTGGATAGATTGGAAGAAACTTCCTAATGAAATGTGCAGAGGTAAATATTGTGACAAGAGGTAGAAAGTACCAGGATATCAGGGGGAAAATTCTAGAGCATATGTGCTTCTAGACAAAGCCCTGAACTCATTTATTCCTTGATCACATGTTTATTAATTTTCTCCTGTGTTCAGGAGAATTGGGGGAGTAGTAATGGAAGGAAACCTGGGCTTGGAATCAGAAATATCTCAGTTCAAATCCTGTCTCTGACATTTACTATTTGTGATTATAGATAAGTCATTGTTGCTAAGGATCAAAGGAGATAATGGAGGTATAGCCCCTTAAATACCTCCAAATACCTTACAATATCAGTTCACATTTTTTTCTTAAACATTACAAAGATAAAGATCCCTGAGGTCCAGGAAATTACAATTAGGCGATTGTGCATATGTCATCTCAAGTCTTTGTATTTTAGATCAATTAGAAAATTATCTATTCCATTCCCTCCTATTTTCATATGATAGTTCTGGGTTCAAGAAATCACTGCCTTTGCCAATTCTATTCCCATACTGTCTGGTATCCAAAACAAATCTTCAGCCTCCTGTTTGGGGGTTCATAGATTTAGAACTTGGAGGGGGTAGACAGGGGGTTGTACTTTAAAAGCTATGGGATCACAGGATTATAAATTTAGATTTAGGAAATAATTTAGAGTTTGATTAGTCTTATTCAATAATTCTGAGGATGAAAAAACTCATATGAAGAGAGGTTAAGTGACTTGTTCCGTATAACACAGCTAGTAATTGTCTGAGGCACGATTTTGAACTAGCATTTTTCCTACTCTCTGTCCAGCACTCTAAGCACTCTGAGTCACCCATTACATCATTTTGTCATTGAGGAAATGGAGATCAATATGAGTTAGATGACTGGACCAAGGTAAAACAAGTAGCAAATACAAGATCTAATCCAAAGCTTCAGCCTCATCCCTAAATCTAGATTTTTTTTTATCCTCAACTTCCAAAGTAATTTATAAATTCAGATACAAGGACTGGTTTACAATATACCAAGAGTCTTTTTTAAAAATAAAATCCCCTTTTTTTTTACCAAAATTCTTCCCTTAGCCCTCTTAATTCTAGTGTTCTTGCTCTGATAATTACTATTCATTCTGTATATAGTTTCCTTTGTATATATGGGTTTGCTTATGGTCTCTCCCATTAGATTGTAAGTTCCCTGGAGGCAGGAATTGTGTTTTGCCTCTGTTTCTTTTCTATCTCCAGCATGAAGTGCAATTCCTCTGCACATCACAGGCACTTAAGTTTGGTTGATGGACTCCTTTCAATTAAAGCTGAATTCCAATTTATATTTCACACTCTCCAAACGATTGCTATTTTTCACCTCCCGATTTTAAAGGGAAATTTATAATGTAATAACCTATCATGACTTCAATAAACTAATGATAAAGCCTACTTCCTGCTCTCAGCAGAGAATTGGGGGACTCTGGGTGTAGAATGAGGTATGAATATCCATCATGCCAAATACGTTGATTTATTTTTGTTTAGTTGTATAGGACTAGGAAAGAGGGTTGTACCAGAAGCAGAAGAGAGAGAGAGAGAGAGAGAGAGAGAGAGAGAGAGAGAATGAATCTTATTAAAGAATGACAAACTAACAATCTCTGTAATCTCCCCAATACTGTTATTGGGGTAAATGAAGTGTCAGGCTTCACACTAATTCATCAGTTATTAATTAACAATATCAACAACTTCTTTTTCATTACTGATAACACATTTTACTTACTACCAGAAGGATTTTTTTTATTACCAAACTTATCTCAAAGGCTCTTTGCTGTTATCTACTGCAATAAAAAAAATCATCATTCAATCATCATTTTAATGACTGATCATTTTTTCCTCCACTAAAATTAAATCATAAAAGCTATTTAATTAAATTGAATAGTAATTGAATGACTTTAATCATGCAAAGAATTAAAGGAAAAGATGTCTCCTCTCAAAGTCTGACAACATGCAGTACCAGATTTTGGCTCAGTATGGCAAGCCAAGCCAGACCATTAGGACAGACAGGATTTTAACTAGGATCTTGTCTTTAAATATACCAGTCAGAAAATGAATGATTTCCTTCTATACATCATGTTCAAGCAAAGGTTCATGCCAACACCTCCACCCCCATACTTTGTGTCCAGAAATTGAAGGCAACATCTAGATCTTTAGGTTCAGCCTCTTAAACTCCAGATTTCCAATTGCCTGCTGGATATCACCAATGTAGGGAGTGAACACTGAAAATGAAGGTTGGAGGACAAAATCACCTCTCTAGGATCAGAGAATTTGAAGCTGAAAAGACCACAGAAACTACTTAGCATAACTTTCAATCACTTTACAAAAGGAAGCAACAGAGGGCCCAAGGTCACACAAGCAGCAGAGCCAGAATTCAAACAAAAGTCTTCCAATTCTAAATTCGGTCTTCTCTCACCCCTCCAAATCTCCCTCTGCACACCCAGATCCCTGACATCCAATGGCTTGAATATGGAACAGAGTAACATTGGCTGAAGAGTGGCTGGTCATTAGAGAAGGAAAACGTCAAAAGATTTAAATAAAACTTTCAGCCACTGGAAATTACAGTTGGTAAATGTGGCCAAGTCTGTAATTAAGGTCCAAATTATTTGGTGCAGTCGGCTTGGCTAACAGATGGAATGATATTTTTGTGCCTTCTTCATGCTCAGAGTTAGTTACCAGAAATCCTGAGTGGGAAGTCTCTAGATTATTGTGTGAATGACAGCTACATGTGTCTAATAATTTACTAGAGTCAATTTATTTTTTTAAAAGGAATTCAATGAACTGTTATTTATACAGATATTAAGAATAAATTCATATGAAGAAAGGAGGCAGTTAGAAAACATTTTCTAAATGGTGATGTATAATAATAAGTAATTATATATCATTAGATATTCTGAGAAAAAGTTATCAGCTCTACTTTCTCATCCGCTTTCTCCGATGAAGTAATCCTGTTGTACTATACTCTTACTTTATAAATTACACATAAATGGAAAAAAAAGTCAAGTTGACATCAATTTATTTGGATATCTGTCTGTCTGTCTATCTATCTATCTATCTATCTATCTATCTGTCTGTCTGTCTGTCTGTCTGTCTCTCTGTCTGTCTGTCTGTCTCTCTGTCTGTCTGTCTCTTCCTATCATCTATCTAACCATCCATTAATTTATTTTTCTTTGTGTACATGCATGTATGTATGCTTTCATGTATGTCTTGGATAGATACCTAAGGTAACCAAAGAAGAAACAAAATTTCAACAACCATAAACTTGCCATAGCATCACTTTCTGCAGTAGTAAAAATATGTACTCAAGATGTGATGTCAATGATTAGGTAGTATTTGGAAGTGAAAACAGAA
This sequence comes from Gracilinanus agilis, assembly GCF_016433145.1. Lineage (NCBI taxonomy): Eukaryota > Metazoa > Chordata > Mammalia > Didelphimorphia > Didelphidae > Gracilinanus > Gracilinanus agilis. The sequence goes on from NC_058131.1 coordinate 24,509,358, forward strand.
CAGAACTGGTAAATGAATAAAAAGGAATAATGCCATGTACTTAAGACATTCAAGTTAAAAGGAGATTAAGGAATTCAAAGAAATAGGGGAAGAGCTTTCTGAACTGATGCAGTAAAAAGAGAACAATATATAGAATGGCTATAATAATGTAAATGAAAAGACCATTAAAAAGAAGTTGAAATTCAAAATACCATCCAGAAAACAAAACAATAAAGGACACAGAGAGAAGTTAGTGATATATACCTCCTCTTTCACTGAGAAAAAGAGGATGATACTAGTTCAGAATGTTATAGACATTGGCAGATACAGTGTCTACATCAGATGTTACTGGGTCATTGTTTTCAGTTACAAGTGAGGGATCAATCTGGAGAGGCTTGGGGATGACATAAAAGACAAACGCACCAAGAAAATTTATTTTAGAATTTGCAGAGTTTATATCTAATGTGTTAACAGTTCAATACAAATTAGATGGCAAGTATCTTAGAGGAAAAAGACATAATATATTGACATGAGCCCATTGTAGAATTAAAACAAATATTTGGCTCCTGAAAATACAAATGAAACTAATTGTATAAAAACAATTAAGACTTAGTGCCTTTCGTATCCTCTTTCCTTTAAGATCATCAGGATATAAAATAAAACCTGTCAGAGCTAGCCCAAAGATATATGGGCCAACAGAATGGAGAGCAGCTCGTTCTTTATTGGGTGGGTGTGTTTGGAGCAAATCTTTAAGCTAAGACTGGGAAAACATGTTAGAAATGTTATAAGTGGAATTCATGCTCAGGTATGTATAGGATTTGATTTTGCCTGAAGTCTCCACAGACATGGAGATTCTTGGATTTAAAAACATCCCTTTCTTGATCCCACATGAACCAGTCAGGAATAAGGGATTTCCTTTTTCCTGTTTTGTACTTATCTGTGCATCTTGCTATATAAAAAGATTTTTAAATGCATCATGATATAATAGAAAGAGCACTTGTTGGTTCTGGGGAAAGAATACTGGATTTGAAGCCAAAATTCCAAACCAAGTTCTGCCACTTTCTAACTGTACAACTAGGAAAATCAGCCAAATTCCCTGGACCTCACTTTCCTCATGTGTGAAAAATGAGGAGAATTGGACTAGAAGACCCTAATTTGCCTCCCAAGTCTTTAATTCTATGATCTACTGGACAGCTCAAATAGTGAACAGCCATTTATTAAGGGTTTACTGTGTTTCAGATACATTAATAAATGTTGGAGGTTCTAAGAAAGGTAAAAGCAGTCCCTGCCTTCAAAGAAGTATTTCCAATACTAGAGACAACATATATAATATTTTCAGGATAGACTGAAGGTACCTGGGAGGTCAAGATAATAATAGCTAGAGAAATGGAGAAAGGATTCTTAAAGATGGCAGTCTTTGAATAGTATTTCAAGAACCTGAGGAAGACAAAGAGCAAAGAGTAAAGAGATAGTATTTCAAAGATGGGGACAATTAGTGCAAAGGCTCCAAGTCAAAAGATGGCTTATCATGTAAGAGAGACAGGAAGTTCTATTGTATCTGAATCACGTGTAAAGAAGAGGCAAGTGGGAAAAGGATGGAACAATAGGAAGGAATCATGTTATAGAGAGCTTTGAATGTTTTACCGAAGAATTACCAATGGATTTTGGAGATATAATGAGAAAACCTACAGAGTAGTAGATGTCCTGTTTGTCCCTAGCTGAACAAATCAAGGTGTAAACTATACCAATAGTTTCTTCATTCATTTCTACTGATTTCAGCTAGCATTTTATTAGCAACTCCTAGGTTCCAAGCACTGTACTAAAGCTGAGTAAATGAAGTCAGCAAAATAAAACAAAACAAATCAAAACAGCCCTGAATCTCAAGGAGCTCACATTCATCTATCAATGAGGTCATTCCAGGCATTCTCTTTGATTTCCTCCAGCTCCAATACACTAAGAAATCATCTCATTCTACGTGAAAGATGCAGTCCTAACAAATGGAAAGCAAATCCCACAGTTCAAAATCAATCCTTCACAGAATACTTGTGCTTCCCTCCAACTGCATGACATTATACTTTTAAAGATACTTTCTCTTGACAGTCACTGATTAGCTTTGCTTCTGTAGGATTCTCTGCTTATCCTTCCACCAACAGTCTGTGAACACAAACTGAAGAGGAACGGTGGAGTCATTATTTAAGGGACCTTGAAGTGAAGCCCTTTATAAAGGCAAAAATTGTCTTACACTATAATTAATGTCTCTACTTTGTACAGATGAAATGTTCTGACTTGTATATATTGAGCCTCTCAATAAGACTTCCACCTGTAACCACAGAAAGAGCCCTCTAACAAATGAGGGCTATATTAATATGGATGATGCTTATTTTTGTCTGGTCGGGAACTTGTAGCTGGAAAAAAGGACACAATTTGATGAATCAAATTGTTCCTATGCCAACAGACATATGATGCTGCCTCTATGATCATAAACAAAAAAAATGAATCCAGCAATGGCATGGTGAGCTTTGGACAAGTTTGACCAATTGACCAAGGAACAAAGATTGTTACCAATATGAGATTCTGAGAAAAAAACACACAGAACCTGTTTGAAACCTTTATTAAATTCTATCAAAAATGCCATATTCAAAGAGCAAGTGACCTTGACCTTTCTTTTGTTAGAGGAAATTTTAATGAAAATCCTAATGCTAAATGGCATTAGGAGACAACTTTTTATAAGTTCATTAGCCAGAACTTGTGAAAGCGAGTTTTACCTAGTCTATTTAGGAGATAGGCAAAATGTTCTAGTGTGCCTGGAAACTTAGTAGAGAGTGTCAGCTCAAGATGAAAACTACTGTGATAACTTCACCTTCATTCTTTTTCCTTCTTCTCTGGAACCCATTAACGTAGAGGATAATGAGAAATGAGTGGCTCACCATGAAAACTTGGATGCTTACCACCTGTATGGCCTTGGATAAATCTCCCTGGACCTCAGTTTTTTATTTTTTAATATGTAAAATGAAGGGTTGGGTCCCTGACCTGGAATGAGGAATCTAGACCTGTTAACATAGATAGGCAGCATGCCAGTGAATAAAGCACCAGACATAGGGTTAGGAAGCATTTGGTACAAATGCCACTCCAAACATCTTCTAGTTGTGTGATCTTGGACAAGACATTTTCTCTTTATGATAACAATTTCCTCATTCACAAAATGGGCAGCATGGGCTCTAAGGCCCCTTCCATCCCTAAATCTATGATCATAGAACTATCTGGCCCATAGGAATTTTCAGTGCCAAAGAACAACTCTTTAATAGTATGTCATGTCAAAGTCATGAATAGGAAAAGAAAGTTTCTCCCTGGAAGGCATTCAGTATCAATGAAACACCAGCCCCTGGTTCTATGTATATTCCTGTTATGGGCAAAACCTTGAAGAGCTACAAAGATAGACCATAGAATGGTGGTGATCTATGTTTGTGACACCCACAAAAACATTTATCCTTGATGGGTAGGAGTGGTGATAGTAAAGTCCTACAGATGGATTCCAACAATCAATTCCATGACAGGGAAAATGTGGCCAGACAATATATCATGGAAAAAGGGCAAAGGAGTTCACTGGAATAGAGTATGAATCATGAATTATATGGGGTGTTTAAGAAGATCTAGCACCTCTGGCCTAAGAGCTTCTTAAGTCCTTTTCAGGACTTTTCATTCACCTTTGTTGTCTACATGTCACTCCAATCTCACTTATGCTTCAAGAAACTATAGCATGTACTATAGCCATACCCTAGTAAAATCATCTCAGTAGATAGGTTAAACTAGGTTGAGTATAACTTGCTGGCCTCAAATGTGTCCATGAGTTAGGGGAATGTCAACCCCCAAGCATGTGAAAACTTTTCCCAGTGGAATGAGAAGATGCGAACAATTTGTTTCAATGGTCATGAAGTCAAGATATCACCCTATGATGTCATTAGTTCTCTTCAAAACAAAGGATGGACCACAACATGAGTCACACATACTCCTGAAGACTTCAATAATTTTGAGTTGGATTAATTTGTCACTGTTAGCAATGAGTGAAACAATAGATTTATACAGGATTCTAGTTTTAGAGATGTAAGGGACTTTGGAAGTCATAAAATCTAACCCTGTCCTTTTATGGAAAACTGAGGCCAAAGAAACATTTCATAATTTGCTAAGAGAAAAATAGGTAAACGTATGTGGCAAGATTAGAACATGTGTCCTCTAGCTTCATACTCTGAACTTTATGATATTTTAGGAGGTGCTCCTCAATATTTAATTAAAGGTCAAATGATTATATCTTTTTTAACCCTCACTTTCCATCTTAGAATCAAAACTGTTATGGATTCTAAGGCAGAAGAGCAGTAAAGGGTAGGCAGAGGGATGGGGTGGGGGGCATAAGTTACTTGCCCAGGGTCATATAATTAGGAAGTATCTGAGCCCAGATTTGAGCCCAGGACCTTTTATCTCTTGGCCTGGCCCTCAATCCTCTAAGCCACCTCGCTGCTCCCTAGATATACTGTAGATATTATGGAAGGGATACTTATTCAGGTATGGCTTGGACAAGATCATCTTTGAATTCCTTTCCAACATTTAGATTCTATAAGTCTAGGATTCCATAGTCATGCACAAAAGAAAAGCAAAGAATCCATCTTATTTTGTAGAAGACATTGGTTTCAATGGCTAAAGACCCTCAAGGGAGAGGCTACCAGTAAAGCTACCATATGGAGAATTCCACTACCAAAGACAAGGACCCATTAAAATATGTATCAAATCAAAACAAGCTTCAGAACTTACCCAAGGTGTGGCATAGTCATTGAAGAGGCTTCTGTAGGAGGGAAACTGGCAGAAGACTGAGGGGACAGATGATGGGGGCCCACATGCTTCTGAAGAGACTCCTCCTACCTTCCCTTTAGCCACCCACTACCATATGGTGTTCTTCAGAAGGATATCGAACCACGCATCCTTGTGGGCTATGCCATTCTCCATGCTCACTCACTTACAAAAGGCCTAGCCCTTTACACATTGATTCTTCCTCAATAAATTCTTTATTAAGCTGGGTGTGCATATAAAAGCAGAAAGAGAGCTTTAATGTAGGCAGGTAAGAGAAATTACATTTAATGGATAAAATAAAACCCAACTACCAACTTGACCTACTGAGTTCTCAATCATAACCCAACTTACAAAAAATATTGACTAGACCATTGATGGGCAAACATTTTAAGGAGGGGGCCAAATGAAAGGAAATGCTCATCTGTTAGTTTGTTTCTAAGGCAACTCTTTAGAAGTTTCATCATATTGTAGCCTACTCATTGTAGTCCTCAGATTAGGACTAATGTCGTGTAGCCAGATAGAACATTTCAGGGGGCCCTATCTGGCCCAAAGGCCGTAGTTTGCCCATCACTGGACTAGACAATAGTCTGAACAACCTTTTTAAAACTATAAGGAATAATTTTCTAATCTATAACTTTATTTACAGGTAAGAAATGAAGTCTTAGAGAGGGCAAGGGACTTGAGCAAGATCACATAAATAAGTAACAGTTAAATTTGGTTCCATGTATATCAATGCACTATGTCAGGGGTTGGCATCGTATGGCTCTCAAGCCATATCTGGCTCTTTTGAGGGCCAGATATGGCTCTTTCTGCAGGAGCAATGAAGTCCATTTTTTTTTCAGGTGCTGTTACAGGAGCTGCACTGTGAGCACTGTACGGCTCTCACGAAATGGCATTTTAAAAAATGTGGCGTTTATGGCTCTCAAGGCCAAAAAGGTTGCCGACCCCTGTACTATGTCATTTACAATGTAAAACTCAACTCCTGGCTTTCAGGAGATTCTGGTCCAATTGTTGAGATGAGACAGCACATGAAAGTAATGTACAATCATATGGGATTCTGTGAGAAGACAAGTGAAGTCAATAATAAGCACCATGGATGTGCTAAGTAGGTAGATACCATGATGGGCAGAAAGAAGAAGCAGAGCTATGGCAAGACCCTTAGAGAATGAATCATAGTAGAGGTGGAGGGAGAGCATCGTTTCAGAAAATAAGAATCTTATGAGCAAAGGATTAGCATTTAGAACTAGCCATGATGTATCTGGGTTACAGATGAGAGACTGATCTCATTAGAGGTGATGCTTTGAGAAGAAGAGAGGAATAAAGAGCAAAGTTTATAAAGAATTCTGGAAAAGATGATGGAAACTCTGGAATTTCACTCTGAAGAATTCTGGTATACTTTTGGGAAATCAAGGGTATTTTTTAACATATTCAAATCCAAGTTCAAATTCTAGTAACCTCACAATTATGTGTAGCCTGTGAAACCGACAGGAGAGAGGTCCAAATGCATAAGATCTGAAGAATAAAACAAAAAATATAGCTTTCCATCCAATGGCACCTCCAAGTTCTTAAAGCACTTTCCTTGTAATAACTTTGTCAGGGAGACAATGGAATTACTAATGCATACACTACATAGATGAGGAATCTGATGATCAGAAAAATTTGGTGACTTCCTTGAGGTCATATGAGTATTTGTCTCAAATCTAAGTCTTTTGACTTTCTGATGTCTTAAGATATCTCAGGAATTGTTATTAATAGGAATTATGCAGGTATATGGTCAAACTTACCAACTACAGATATTGGCTCAATGTCCTGCTACAGCCAGTGGAATATCAAGAATTGACAAGAAAGCGATTGGAAGCAAAATTAATCACATCCTACTCTCTTCTTCAAAGCCATGATATGGCTTCACTTGGAATACTAGTGGGAAGTCCTGCACATTAAGAAAGGAATAATAGAGTCAAAATCCAGAGAAGGGCAATCCTTCTGAGACCAAGAGAGCTGGTTGGATAGGTCATAAGAAGACAAATTAATTAGATCCAATTTCTTCAGTCTATAAAAATAAAGTCTAAAAGATGGAGTCGATTCAAAGCCTCTTAAATTATGAAGGAAAGAGTGGGGAGAAACCATGCCCTTGACCAGAAATATCAAGGCATCCCCAACCCCTCCAGTCTGTATTTGGGCTTCATGTGTCTCACAACATTCCAGAATGAATACCAAAGTGGATGAAATTATAATTGGCACGTATTTAATGAAACAAATAAAAATGAAATAAAACATAGATAATATTAATATGTAGTTCCATGTTAATATGAAACCCTCGACAATCTTTATGTAAATCTTGGGAGTCCCTATTTCAGTTTGAGCCTGATAGCACTGTTCTAGCCAAAGTCTGTCAGAACCTTGTAACAACCTCGTTATAATGAACGACCTTGATCCTAAACAAATTTCCAGTATGTTGGATGCTCTCCCTCCTCACTTTATGTCTTTTATAATCGCTGGTTCCCTTTAAGGCTTACCTCAAATGCTACATTCTACTAAAGGCCTTTCCTTGTTCTTTCTGTGGCTAGTGTCTTCGCTCAGGGATTATCTTCCATCTACTGTGTACATCTCTTGCACGTTCTTCTTCATTCTCATGGTCTCTTCTTCAGTAGAATGGATATTCCTTGGATTCAGAGGTGGTTTTTGACTTTATACTTATTGTATTATATTTATTTAGCATTTAAGACTGGCAATGCTGTGAAATAACCTTAAATGTCATTAGCCACCTTCTCTTGAGGAGGAAACAGAATTTGAGATGTCGTGGTTAGTCCAGGGTCACAAACACAGCAGGTGTCAAAGGCAGAATATGAACCATACTCTTCCAGGTTACAAGCTCAGTTTTCTCTTCCCTAGGCTATGTTGCCTCTGCATAAATAGGGTGGATAATTATGAAAGAATACCAATATTGGAGCTGGAGCAGGATTCAGAAATCATTCACGAAAAGCACTGTCTCTTATGCACAGTAGTTCAAAAATACACCCGTGCTAAATTGAATTGTTAAGTAACAGAGATCCAGAAGGGTGAAGAAATCAAGGAGTTAACATGACATAGTACAAAAGACCGTGACTTTGAATTCAGAAGTCCAGAGTTCAAAGAATGGCTCCACTGTGTTCTACTGTGTGGTTTTGTGCAAGTCAATAAAATAGGACTCAATTTCCTCATTTGTAAAATTAAGAAATAGGATCAGCCAACCATTCTGGCTGGCAATTTGGAACTATGCTCAAAGGGCTATAAAAGAATGCCTGCCCTTTGATCCGGCCATGCCATTGCTGGGTTTGTACCCCAAAGAGATCATAGATAAACAGACTTGTACGAAAATATTTATAGCTGCACTTTTTTGGTGGCAAAGAACTGGAAAAAGAGGGGATGTCCTTCAATTGGGGAATGGCTGAACAAATTGTGGTATATGCTGGTGATGGAATACTATTGTGCTAAAAGGAATAATAAACTGGAGGAGTTCCAGGTGAACTGGAAAGACCTCCAGGAAGTGATGCAGAGAGAAAGGAGCAGAGCCAGAAGAACATTGTACACAGAGACTGATATACTGTGGTAAAATCGAATGTAATGAACCTCTGTACCAGCAGTAATGCAATGACACAAGACAACTATGAGGGATTTATGGTAAAAAACGCTACCCACATTCAGAGGAAGAACTGCAGGAGAGGAAACATAGAAGATAATCAATTGCTTGAATGCATGGGCTGAGTCGGACATGATTGGGGATGTGGACTCAAAATGACCACACCAATGCAACTAGCAACAATATGGAAATGGGCCCTAAACAAAGACACATGGTACAACCAGTGGAAGTGTGCATCGGCCATGGGTGGGGGGAATGCGGGGGGTGAAGGGGAAAGTAGGGGTATGAAGCATGTAAACAGGTTAAAAATGAGTATTAATAAATGTTTTTAAAAAAAGAAATAGGATCAGATGGTTGCTGAGGTTCTTTCAGCTCTAAATATATAATCTTACGATCACTAGGTATGAAGAAAAAATTGATTAAATGTTAAAAAATTAAATTACAGATGTTGGGTAGAAGATGGAGGATGGGAGTGAAAGGAAGAAGACTCCTACAATCATATCATGTAGTCAGATGCCTATTTCGCCTCCTTGGTGGCATATGGAAGCCAAACATCATAACCACTCCTAATATACCTACCTTGGGAACAAAGGCAACTGGCATTCTCTCTCAGGTGAGGACACAGATATTGACACTGTTGCATCTCAGGCCCGACTCCAGATTGAATTTGTGGACTCATTTATGGAAAGAGGTAAAGCTGGGAAATGCAATTACTATTTGTAAATCATTTCCCTATAACCTTCTCCTCCAATAGCCCTAAATAGCAAAATGCAACTGATGCTATTTTAGTTACAGGCAGAAGAAAATAAATCCTTGTGGCAACATACATCTGTCAAGGGAGTTGATGCTCTCCAAAATACTTGTTGGTATTAAGCAAGCCATTTTTCACTTCTAACGGGTCTTCTTATTGATATGTATGAGCTAAGTACTTTATTATTTATGGTTAAGTGCAAAGTGAGAGGTTTGAGGGAAATGCAAAATTAAGGAAAGTGAATATTTTGAGACCTAGAGCACAAGATTATGCAGGCAGCGTTGACAAGCTAAATTCAGGATATTAAAACATCGTTCCCATGTACTGAGCTATGGGGATAGGATACAGCAGGCCCTACCTCCCATTTGAAAGGACTTGTTGGGGATCAAATGGCATTGAGAGTACAGGACTTCTAAGTGGTGAATCATTTGGTGGCTGTCTTAATCCATCCTTGGGTCTCTTTGAGATATTTTATAGGAAATCCATTCATCTCTTGGAGCCTACTCCTGAGTATCCTCCGGTGAAAAAAAGAGAAAGTTGAAGTAAATACTCTTCTTTCCTTTCAGCATCTAAGATTCTATTTTACTAGAGAAGTAAATGCTGGAAATGTAGGGAAAAATCCCCCCTACCTCAGTTTCCCTAAAGATACTTCAGTGAAGCTTTTGATAGAATATATGCCCTGCTGAGGTGAATTGGATCATTAAGAATACTTCAGTATACATTCAACTCTAGGATCTGGGCCATATTTTAATCAGCATAAACAAGAATTACAAATAGGATATCTAATAATTTAAGATGGGTAAAAAGAAAGAGGAGGTCCTTACTCATGAATTGAGAAAATAAAGGGAAGGGATTACTATCAGACATAGAATAATACTATGAATAGAATACCAGCTAATAGTCATACACCATGTCAATGTTCACTAAGTGCTCTGTATGTTATCTCCTTTGATCCTCACAATGACCCTGTACGGTAGGTTCTATTATCCCCATTTTGAAGATGTTTTATTTTTTTAAACCCTTAACTTCCAGCTTGGAGTCAATACTGTATATTGGTTCCAAGGCAGAAGAGTGGTAAGGGCTAGGCAATGGAGGTCAAGTGACTTGCCCAGGGTCACACAGCTGGGAAGTGTCTGAGGTCAAATTTGAACCTAGGACCTCCTACCTCTAGACCTGGCTCTCAGTCCACTGAGATACCCAGCTGCCCCCATGAAGATAATGAAAATAAGTCTGAAAGAGATTCAATGACTCACCCTGGGTCATATAGGTGGTAAGCATCTGAGGCAGAAGTTGAACACAGATCTTACTGACTCCCATACTCTTACAGTCCATGATGCCTTCTAGCTACATTAGTATGTGGTGTTTTATGAAAAGTGCTAGTAGTTGAGGTAGATAAGAGTTAAGAAGTGTGTCACGGCTTAGGGAAAATTGGAAGGAGGTGTCCCTGACCAATATATGTAATTCAAATGCTACATCATAAATAGATTAGGGCTCTCATTTTCTTAGAGCTGCCATATTCATCCACAGGTTAGCCTGTACAAAAAACAGATGGCTAGTCCTATTGTCCTGAATGTCATTCTTATTTCTGAAGGTTTCATCTGAACATAATGCAAGAGAGTCAGTCAATAAATATTTATTAAATGTTTCCTATTTATCCATAACTTAGTTATGCTAAATGCTGGAGATAGAAAGAAAGCTTTTAAAAGGTAGCCCTTGACCTCAAGATGCCCACAATCTAATGAAATGGGAGAGAAAATATAAAAACTATTATCTTTTTGTTCATACTTCATTTTCTTTTTTTCTTCCTCTCTTTCATAGTTCTCTCTTTCTTACTCTTTCTTTGTTTCTTTCACTCTTTCTCTTTTCTTTACCTTCTATTTGACTAAGATAGAAGAGCAGTAAGGACTAGTTAATCAGGATTAAGTGGTTTGCCCAGAGCAGTGGTTCCCAAACTTTTTTGGCCTACTGCCCCCTTTCCAAAAAAAATATTACTTATCCCCCTGGAAATTATTTTTTTTATTTTAATAGCATTTATAAGAAAGATAAATACACCTGTCGCCATCACCCCCTCCCCTGGATCGCTGCAGCACCCACCAGGGGGCAGTAGCACCCACTTTAGGAATCACTGGCCCAGAGTGACACAACTAGGAATCTCTGAACTCCAAGCCTGGAAGTTTATCCATTATGCTAGCTAGCTTCCTTTCATTCTTTATCAAAGAGGACTGATGGCATCAGAGGTGATATTTACACTTGTGAGTGAATGGGATGTAAGTGAGGCAGATTTGCACAGTCATAAGGCTCATCCTTCTAATCATCAAAGTCCAATGGCAGGACAAAAATCAGGACAACTGATGATTATCCAGGCTGCAGTACTTGATCTTGGGTTTTTTTGATGTCTGACCAAGGTCCAAGTGCTCCACAATGCCTGTTTTAGCCACCTTTATGTCCACTGGAACAAATTCTTCTCATCTATCCATTCCACCAGGGGAAGTCTTCATATTCTTGAGAAAGACACCACTCTAACTCTCTCTCAAACAACTGTGTGCAAAAAGCTATATATAATACAAAAAGGAAATACATGAGAAAAAGGGCAGTAGAATTAAGAGAGGTTGGCAAAGGACTCCTGGAGAAGATGGAGTTTTATGTGGGACCTGAAAAAAGTCAAGGAAGCTAGGAGATAGGGATGAAGAAGGAAAGTATCCAGGGACATGAGGAATAGTCAGTGAAAATACTCAGAGTTGGCAGATGGAGGAATAGCAAGGAAGCTCTTGATGCTGGATTGAAGAGTATGTGGGGGGATATAACGTATAAGAAGACTGGAAAGTCGGGGTGGTTAAGTTATCGAGTGCTTTGAATGCCAAACAGAGTGCTATATTTAGAAACTGGAGGATCTGAGTTTGAATCCTACCTCTCCCACCTAGTAGATTTGTATCCTTGGAAAAGTTATTTCTCTTTTCTGAGTCTTACCTTCTTCATCTGCAAAATGAAGGGGATGGATTAGATGGTCTCTAAGGTCCCTTTCAGCTCTATATGATAGTGGATAGGATACTGCAACCAAAGTCAGGGAGACCTGAATTCACATTATTGAATCCTCACTTTCCTCATTTATAAAATAATAGTTGGACCTGATTGTTTCCTAGATACACTTGGATCCATCCTGGGATGAAGAAATAAAAACTACACAGAGAACCTGCTACATTAAAATGATTTTGAAGGTATAGAATTTGGAAAAATGGATCTACTTTCTGAAACAGGAGTACAAAAGCTATTACCTACATGGATTTATTTTTCCTTGCTTCATTTTAATAACCCGAGACCTAATTGTGCAATAGTTTAACATTAAGGCATTCTCTCCTTGCAAACACTCACAACTGTAGCTGTGGATAACTTACTTTTAGAGAGGAGGAGATTGACAAATAACCAAATGAAATCAGATGCTGTGTCTAAACTGAGTTCAACTCCATTCCACAAAGCTTGTAGGAAGAGTTTGCTCTTTGGCAGGTTCTGTGCAGAGAGTCTATAATCTGCGCGACCTCCCAGCATTCCCAGGCTTGCAGGGAAAATAAAACCATTGCTCCTTAAAAATATTTAGGGTTCCCGGGGGGCAAATGGGTAGCTCAGTGGATTGAGAGTCAGGATTAGAGATGGGAGGTCCTGGGTTCAAATCTGACCTTAGACACTTCCCAGCTCTGTGACCCTAGGCAGGTCACGACCCCTATTGCCCACCCTTACCACTCTTCCACCCATAAGCCAATACACAGAAGTTAAGGGTTAAAAAAATATTTAGGGTTCCCGACCATAGAAAAGGACAGGTGAGTTAGAAGCAGTGTGAAATAATGGAAAGAATTCTATATTTGAAATTGAGGAATTTGAAACAAAACTCTACTGTTCACCAACAAACTTTGGGTAAGTTTTCTAACCATTCTGGTGCTTAAGTTTACTTATCTCATAAAGGCTGCATGATGTAGTAGAGTAGAACCAGAAAGATGTGATTCGAATCCTACCTTGGATAAATACTAGCTGTGTGCGTCTAGGTCAATCACTCTGTAATAAAGCATCTTGGTCATCGGGACAATAGCCCCTGCTCCAAAAGTTAATTTAAATCAAGTGAGAAAATGAATGCAATTTGTTATTGTTGTTTTTGAGTTGTTTCAGGTATGTCTGATTCTTTGTAACCCTATTTGGGCTTTTCTTCGCAGACATACTAGTGGTTCACTGTTTCCTTCTCTAACTAATTTTATGGAGGAGGAAACTAAGGCAAACAGGGTTAAGTGACTTCTTCAGCATCTCAGAGTTAGTAAGTGTCTGAGGCTGGATTTGAACTCTGAAAGATAATTCTTCCTGACTCCAGGCCTGGCACTCTATCCACTGTGCCCCTCTGCTGCTCTAATGAATGTTAAGTTCTTGGCAAAACTGAATAAATTTAAAGTGCTTAGCATTCTTTAAAGAGATCTATAATTGTGAGTTCCAATTATATCATTATATTATATATTATTATATTATATATTAATTATATTATAGTATTAACCAGTAAGCATTTATTAAGCACCTAGTATGTGCCATTTCTCTATTAAGCACTAGAAATACAAATACAAAAGTAAGAAAATCCCTGCCTTCAAGAAGATTTTATTGGGCAGGGATTTACACATATAATTTTTTTATTTAAAACCCTCATCTTCCACCTTAGAATCAGTACTGTGTATCAGTTCCAAGGCAGAAGAGTGGTAAGGGCTAGGCAATGGGTGTCAAGTGCCTTGTCCAGGATCACACAGTTAGGACGTGTCTGAGATCAGTTTAGAACCTAGGACATCCTGTCTCTAGGCCTGAGCCACCCAGTTGCCCCCATATGATTATTTTCTTTTAATTCTCAAATAAATAGAATATAATTTTGGCAGGAAGGCATTAGTATCTAGTGATTAGGGAATATAGTTTAATATAATAATAAAGCTTAATATAGAGATGGTATTTGAATTGAGCTTTTTATTTTTATTTTTATTTTTATTTTTATTGATTATTTGCAAGTGAGGGACTTGGAGTACCTTCTCTCTAAAGTCCCTTCCACATCTAAATCTTATGATGTTAAAAGTCTTTTCTTTAAGGTAGTGTTTAGTTAGTTAGTTTCGTTGTTTTCATATATAGTCCAAGAACTAAGAAATTTATCAACCAAACGATTCTCCATTGGCATGAACAAGTTAATGTGGCTCTGGAGAGACTAAATCACCCCCCATCCAGAGTTGAACTAGTTTGAATTTGGCTTATCAGATGCTACATGTACACTAATAAATGACTATAAATATTGATGCTCATCCATTGACTTCATTTTATGTAAACAATGAATACAGTTTCTAAGTGGCCATGATCAATCACTTTCTGTTCACCTGAGGTTAAAAGACCTGCTTTCTTTATGTTTTCAGAACTGGGTATGGGAGATCCCAAAGGAATAATCCTGGTCACAGTGCTTGGGAGGGACCCCCCAGAAAGAGAAAGAAATCATGACCAGGGGTTAAAAAAATCTTATCCATTAAAATGAACTAGCCCAGCCTCCCCAACTACATCCTACAAATAGCTCTGAATAGTTTCAAACCAGTGTAAACTATATATTAGGTAGTGCTTGAGAAGCCGCAAACTGCTTTGTAATGAAGTCGTTAAATCAGATGAAGCTAATTTCCATGGTACAAAGTAACCTGTAACCTAATGCCAGTGTAGGAAAGTCAATAAGCTTTTATGGGGTTCTACTACCAAGCACTTCTCAGGAATAGAATCATGAAAATCTCATTATGAGGTGTACTTGACCATCAAAATGTAAAAAGAGAGAGAGAAAAGGCAGCAAGCGAAAACTTTCATTGTATTCTAATCGTACCGGGTCTTGTTAATGGATTTTTATAATGTGTGGTTCGCTGCATATTTCCTACATGATTATGGCAAAAGCAAACTTTTGAGTGATAGAGATGGCAGCACGGCACAGCCTGAAGAGCTCTATATTTGGACTTATAGGAAATGGATTCAAATTTTATTTGTTGCTGTTGAGTTATTTCAGTTGTGTTTGACTCTTCATGACCCCATTTGGGTCTTCTTGGTAAAGGTCCTGAAGTGGTTTTCCATTTCTTTCTGTAGTTCATCGTCTAGATGAGGAAACTGAGTTAAAAAGGGGTTAAGTGACTTGCCCAGGACCTATGATTAGTAAGTGTGTAAGGCTGAATTTTTAATCCAGAAGGTGGTGTTCCTGATTCCAGTCCTGGTGCTCTATTCATTGTGCCATTTAGGTGTCCCAAATCCTACTTTAGCCATTTATAAGAACAGCAAATGTTCACATAATGCTTACTATGTTTCAGGTACTGTCCTAAGCACTTTATAATTACCATCTCATTGGATCCTCACAGCAAAGCTGGTCCATTTTATAGGTGAATATACTAAGGCAAATTGAGGTTGAATGGCTTGCCTAGGGTCACACAACTAGGAACTAAGACTGAATTTGAACTCAGATCTTCCCAGGTCTTGGGCTTTATCTACCTTGTATGATGTAAGTGTAGTTGACCTTCATGTATCTCAGTTTCTCTATCTATTAATCAAAGGAATGGAGTCAATGACCACTGAAATCCTTTCATACTATAAATTTATGGCTCATGAAGACATGACTATTGAATTTAACATTATTCACATTATCAAACTTTTCAAGTGGGTTTGTGATTGATTTTATTTATGTGTTTGTGATCTCAAATGATAGAGAGCCTGAACTTTCCTAAGAGAGCCATGATAACAAATAATGGAAGCATCTTGGAGAGATTTTGGAACACATGTAGACATTTTGTAATCATTTCTGTTCTGTTATCCGCATGCAAACTTGTCAACTGATCGAAGTAGTGAAAGGAACTAAGGAGTCTTCAGAAAGGCATTCGTTAGCTTTAGTGTCCCATGAAAACATGTCTTGGTTCTGTGCCTTCCTTGGTCTGTTTTTTGTTCTTATTTTTTACTTGATAGGCTAGAAAGTATGATTTGGTGTGTTTCAAAGGTCAGGAGAATCAGCCATCTGGGAGTCTAAAACTTCAAGAATTGAGTCCCTCCAACTTTTTATAGCCAGAAAAGCATTGATTTGTTGAGGTTCAACAATGAACTTTGAGAAGCAGCCCAGAAATAACTGAAAAGATGACTCATTAAGCCTATACGTGAAAGTAACATATTTATATATTAATGTAGATCCGTGGATATTTTAGGTATCAATAATGTTTGTTTACATGCCACTTTATTATCCCTCTTTATTAATGAGGATCATTAGTAATTTATTAATGAGTTATTTACATAACCTTGCTATATTTCTCTCTTTTGTTAATTCCTTTATTTGTAAATCAATCCCTCATATATTTGGGTCATTTCCAGAAAGATCTCACTTGTGTATGCCTAGTCCAATTTGCCTGTTTTTCCAGACTTTTCTCTTTAGGTTCATTTTAATACTCTTAATAATCATATCTGTGTGATATGATAATCTAAGCATGGTCATCTTACTATCTTTGATGGTTAAAAATGCCTTTTTCATAGATTTCTTTCTCTTTATTATCCTCCTTCAGTTTTTATTGTCAAACATACTTGGGAAGGCTTTGATATTTTTTTTCACTCACCAAATTTTTAAAAAACTATTTTTACTCTTCTCTGATCTATGGCATAATAATGATAATAATGACTCATAAATTATTAAATATTACATAAGGAAATTAAATTAAATTTATAATATTTAAAATCATAGCGATTTATAAATTTCAATATTTCTAATCCATGAGATTTTGCATGGGGCGAGTATATATTCTAAATTGCTATTGCTCTGAGCTGCCACTTTTCTCTACTTGGAAGATAAATCAAGAGTTTGCCGACTATGATATTTTTAAGTATACTTTTCCACTTCCTAATGGCAATTGATTTCTATCAGTTTACTTCCTCTATGAAATTTTGTTATATTATAACTATGGCTATTCTTTTGTCTATATCCCATTTTGATCATAAATAACATCCAAGTGCATTGAGATGGTTGTTTAATTGTGTATCATAATTTTTTCTCACTTTTATGATGCCTTCTGGCTTCATATTAATTTTGATTTTTGTTTTAATAAGTGAACTTTCTAATTACATACAGATAGCTGATTTAGGAATGCTTCACACATCAGCATCAAGGGACACATGATAGATTTTCTGTACATTGAAATATATTTAATATAATTTTTTATGATATTTGGTGGTCAGTTTACCTAGAAATTTCTGATATCTTTTTCACAGAAGAATAACGTCAAGGTTCATATACATGATTCTTTTGTATAGTTCACAAGTCTTTGAGCTCCATTTCTGATTCATGATCCATATTTTTCAATTAATTTCTCCTCCATCTTCATATGTTACCACCTATAATGGAAATCATCAGGAGCAAAATAGAAGCTGATTTAATATTGGGAGGAGAGTTCTTATTAAGATCTTTGTAATGCTTCCCTATATCTTTAGGTGGTTGGTTGTTTTCCCCTAGGAAACTGGTGGGGGACTCTTATTCAGGTTAAGGGACATCATTTGAAGCTGGCAGGGACTTCAGAAATATCATGGTGTGGTGGACAGAGTTTCAGATTTGGAGGAAGGAAGACTTGGTTTCATATGTTATTGACACCTTTGTTAAGTCTTTCTCCCAGAATTCAAGAGTTGGAGGGGACTTCAGTCCCTCAATGGTCACTTGGTCCAACTCATGCTTTAAAAAATAAAACAAAACAATATATTTTTCCTATTATTTCTTAATCATCAGTCAGTCATTTTGATTGAAGTTAGAAAATTTTGCTTTTCTTCTAGTTGTGATTTTTAAAATTTAAAACCTAAATTGTCTATTCACAATTTCTAGCTATTGCTCCTCATTGTTTCCTCTGAGACCTAGTAAGAATAATTCTAACTCTGACTCCTTCCAAATAACAGCCTTTTTAAGTACTTGCATACTGAGACTATCTAAAATATAGATTTGAGGTTTTGTGTAGCTCTTTTTATGTATTATCTCATTTGGTCATCTTCTATTTCTCCGGAATCTTCTCCCTTTTGAGGTCCAATTCCTTCAACTAATTCTCACCTTTTCTGAGCCTCTGTTTTCTCTAAAGAAGAACTTTCCTCTTTAGAAGACTTTTAGGAACTTCCTTACAGGGCTGATGTAAGGCTCATATGAGTTAATGAATGTAAGGCCCTCCATAAATGTAACAAAATTTAAAAAAATATTGAATTTTGTATGGCTCATATCTCTAGCAGCATGTCATTCTATCTGATAACTTCACTGAAGTGTCTGCCAGAGAATAGAGCATCTAATATTTTACCTCTGAAGAAGGAATCAAGCCAAAGAGGCCATTCTTATGTGGGAGAAAATGTTCAGCAAGAAAGTTAATTTATTTGAGGGTTGGAGACATCTACATTCCAAATCAATTTCTTGATGGAAACCTTCACTTTGAGAATCCCTCATCCAAAAATTGATCTGACCCAAAGAATCATCTTTCTCACCAAATGTCAGAGTACCACATAAACATTCCGCCACTACTATAACAACGATGAATATGGTTAAAGTCAGAGGAGGTTTGAATTAAAGAGGCTCTAGAAAAGGAGCCTACTAGAAACCCATAATGAGAGTCATCCACTGACCATGTAGCTATCCCTCTTCTAAATTACAATTTGGGAATAGAAAGAAGGACAGGAGAGGAAGTTTCTGCTCCCGATGAATTAATCTAGCTGATGGTAATATGAATAATTTTGGTAGAGTTCAGTCATTTTCAGTAGTGTCAGACTCTATGTGACCTCAGTGGGGAGTGCTTTACCATTTCCTTCTCCAGGTCATTTACAGATGAGGAAACTGGTGTAAAGAGGGTTAATTGGCTTACTAGGGTGACACAATTAGCAAGTGTCTAAGGCCAGTTTTGAACTACTATGAATCTTCTTGACTCCAGGCATGCCACTCTATTCACACTTGGCTGACCAATATGAATAGTAAGCAGAGCCAAAACCAAGATAAGGTAGCCGGGGATTTTCCCCAGGACACCAAAGTGAGGGGGTACTCATAACACTTGCAGTCCCATACCATAACAGAAATGATAGAATTTAGCATCTACTTAGCAGGAATAATTAGTCAAAATAGTAAGCTAACAGATGGCATAGCACTTCCTCCTCCATTCCCAGGATGAAAGCTGATGGCCGCACCCAAAATGAACTCCTCCCCAGTCTGGCTCCCCAATCTTTTCTCCTCCCATATAAGGCCCATTTTTGTGATGTTGGTGTTTATCCAAGATGAGGGGCTTGGTTGAGGCTGGGATAATGACACCCATAAAGTAAGAGAAGTACAATAAGAAAACCCAGAAGAAAAAATTCCAAGATAAGAGAAGTCATGTGCTAGAATGGAAATTCTTACTACTGATATGACCTTAAGCAAGTAACAAAGGCTAGACTAAGCCCAAAGCACTCAGTTATCTAATTTGTAAAATGGGGTGACTTAGCTCCTGAAATTGGCATCTGAGATCAATTCTAGCTTTACACCAGTGACTCTATAATTTCATACACCTGAATGAGTTAGCAAGGAACATATCTTCTACAGTAGGTCAAATAATTAACAGCCATTTCCATAACACCTCCAAAAGGTAGGCATCACCACACTTTTAAGTTCACACTGCACCATTATCATTTTAGCCACCACTTTATTCAGCTTAGAAATTCATGACATTAAATCTCTGATTTATAGCATCTGTCAATTTCTGATGTATAATTACTCACACTGAATATTTAACAAGAGGCTTTGGCTATCTGGTATGAACTAGCTCCAGCACACCCCTGTATCTTCATCATCTGATGCAATAGTGAGTGACGTTAGAATTGGTGAGCTGCCTTTGTAGACAGAAGAGGCAACTGTCTACATGCTACGTTGGGGGAAATCGAAAGTCCCCAGTGTTCCTCTTGGAATTCCCTACCCCCACGATTACCTGCTGAATGCTAGGATGAAGATGGGATAGCATCCTATTTGCCAAGGACTTTACCTCTCTAGAAGATAATTGTCCTTCTGAGCATTATCGTTGAATTTATTAAAGTGTTTCCTCCACACAAAACCATCTTTAGAGCAACAAATGGCATTCCCTACATCGGACAGCTTTGTTATCCACAAGCTTGGCAAACGGCTTTTAGTATGTCAGATGTGTGGTCAAGATTTGTGAGATAGGAATGGCAAATCATACTGTTGTTATGGTTTAACTGTTTTTTCTTTGATAAAAAGAAGGGATCAATGGTAGGGAAGAGTGTTAAGAATGTTTTGTGACATGCAATAGTTAATAAAATTTGAAGATCTATTAGCCATGTATCTAACAATGAAGCTATTGATGTATCTATTTATGAATTTATTTACTGATGTATCATTGTATTTAATTATCTCTCCATCTATCTATCTATCTATCTATCTATCTATCTATCTATCTATCTATCTATCTATCCATCTATCTTTCTATATGTTCTATGGTCTGGTAGTTAGAAAACATTGCCTAGTGTGGATAAACTTCAGAACCATCCTTTAAAAACAGGCTTTGGTGGAGTTAAAAGACTATGGGGGTGGTTGGAAGGGTTCTGTCTGGAGAGGGTGTGCCAAAGACAACATTTGCCTTCTTTTCACTCTTGCTGAAGGCTGGCATTGGATAGGTGCCTACAAATCTGTGGCTGAATATAAGATTTGCCAGTGAAATCATATTTACAGTGCACAAAGGACCACACAGGGAATCCTCTGTGAAAATGGATTATCCCTCTTACCCTCCCCTAATCTGTAGCACTCTTTTACAAATGGAATCCCCCTTACTTATTTCATTCTTTCTTTACCACCCCTTCCTCTGTTTTATTTTATGCTCATCCATATCTCTTTATTATTCAACACTCATTTCAAATTTCACTTCTATCCATGAGCCTTCTTCAGCACCTGGGACTCCTAATAACTCCTCTATTCTCTGAAATGCATATGACAATCTAATGCAATAATCCTGGTTATAAAATGTACCCTAGAGAAGGTAAGCTCCTTCCGGGCAGGGATAATTTGTTTCTGCTATTACATTCCCAATTTTTTGCATTTATGATTGGAAAATAGTAGATAGTTATGCTCTTGAATAGAATCTATCCTTTTAAAGAGCTTTACATATATTATGATTCTCACAATGATGCAATGAGACTTTTATAATCTCCCCTTTTACAGATAAGGTCACTGGGACTCAGGTTATAGTGAATTATTTAGGGACAAACCTAGTAAGTGCCTGACATAATATTGGAACCCAGGTTCTCTTGCCAATAAATACTTTGCCATGTCCCCTTACAACTAACATCATGCTAGTTTCACTTTTTTTTTTCAAATTGCTTTTAAGTCTTCCTAACTGATATGCTTTCTTTTGATAGTCTGAAAATAACTTCAGGAATCTCTGAGGACTCAAGTTTAATTTCTTTTCTTTTCTTTTTTTTTTCCCACAGTGCCCAGACCCATAAGATACACTGGGCTCATTGATCCGTTGAATCTTCCTCTATGGATTCTCATTTAAAAACAAGTCAACTTAGAACCTCAGCTGCTAACGAAATTCAGATGGTGTCATATTTTCTTTTGAAAACTTTAGAAATAGGCTCTTTTCTCATATTTTGTATGATAAAATTTGACCTTTCTGAAATAAATAGAAGGGACTTAACTAACCAGAGACTGTGTTTCTTACCTGCTGAAGATATAGTAGAATAGAGACATGAGAGTTTTGAAAACAGCCTTGGATTTGTATACTGGCTCTGCTATTTCCCACCTTGGGCAAGTCATTAAATATTTCTAGGCCTCAGGTTTGTTATCTGGAAAATGAGTACCTTAGACTAGATGATCTCTAAGGTCCTTTCCAAGTCTTGATCTGTGATCTCATGGTTTGGTATTTGGCCAGGATAGAAACATTACACATTTAAGGAAAATCAATATTATGTATTCAATCTGGAAATTACTGAATCCTAGGATATATTAAAAAATAGTATATCTAAAACACATCTGCTCAGAGAAGGTCATTTTTCGTGGGCTTATAACACCTATGTTTTACTGGGTATGTGCCCAAAACTTTCTGCTCCAAAGAATTCTTTTTCTCTTTATAATAAAGTAGGTAGAGCGAATCCTCTCTAAGGTAGCATCGAGCTCTAAGATTGATGATCCATAAGCTCTTAGTAACATTTGAAGACACATTGGACCTTTTAACAAGATACTCACACAAGTGTGAGTGGGGAGGGTGAAACTTTCATCTGTAGTCCTTGTTCTGGTAAACCAATATAAATCACTAGACTTTATGAATACCTTGCAAGATTCAGCAAATTTTGGCATCAATTGATATGACTGTTTCTTTTATTGTTTACTCAGATCCCAGCCCTCAAATTTCTCCTGCCTCTGACAGATACAGAGATGTGTAGACTCATAGGGGAAATGAAGATTGAAACATGTTTATATGAGGCAATGGTTAAGTCTATGACCTGGATCAATAAACACAAACATACAGTATGAGGGCAGAATCAAGTCAAATGCTAGAAATTTCAGAAATCTAAGGCACTGATCAGAAAACAAAGGTTCTTACAAGCTTCCTTATGGTGTTCAAGGAAGAAACACCACATGAAAATAATCTCACAGGAAAGAAGGGGAAGGGAATGATCAGAATAACCAGCATAAGGTAACTCACTCTGCTGAGTGACTGGTAATTCAGGCTATTTTAAAGCAAAGATGTTGGCTGATATGATGACATAAGCATTTAATATCATTTCCACTTGGAAGCTTTTTCTAATTTTTCCAGTTGTTAGAAGAACTTTTTTTGCTTTACGATATTTTGAATATTCTTAGGATCCATCAGTCATAGGATAGGAATTTATCAAACATTTAATATGAAGAGGAGAAGAAGAAGAAAAAGAAGAAGAAGAAGAAGAAGAAGAAGAAGAAGAAGAAGAAGAAGAAGAAGAAGAAGAAGAAGAAGAAGAAGAAGAAGAAGAAGAAGAAGAAGAAGAAGAAGAAGAAGAAGAAGAAGAAGAAGAAGAAGAAGAAGAAGAAGAAGAAGAAGAAGAAGAAGAAGAAGAAGAAGAAGAAGGAAGAGGAGGAGGAGGAGGAGGAGGAGGGAAAGGAGAGAGTGGGGAGGTAGAGGGGGAGGGGGAGAATGAAGAAGTAGACAGGAGAAGAATGATGTGGAAGAAGAGAAGTAGGAAAAGAAGAAGAAGCCATCTTGCCCCTCATTGAACTAAATCCTACTTATAGCATCATATAGAACAAGAACGGAAAATCAACTATTTTTCTTCCTCATTTGCAAAGAAGAAAATGAAACAAAATGTAAAATTATTTATTTAAAGCACCACAAGAAAATGTCAGAGCCCTGATTTAAACCCCAAGGCAGTACTATTTCCACTGCACAAATTAAAATTCTCCTCCTCAGAGAATATGCTTCTTGAGGGCAGACACTTGGAAAAAAATGTTTTTTTCTTTGTCTCTCTAGTCTAGTGCACAGCACAGAGTTTAATGTATAGTTTGTGATTAAGAAATATTTGTTGGATTGCTTATTAGAAACACATAACTGGAAGGCATTATGAGCTGCATTTTGAACCTCCCACAGCATTAGACTCAGAGACCCAAGGCCTCTTTGCCACTGGATAAGGTCAATATTCAACAGAGAATCCTCTAACCACAGGCAGATGTATACCTGTGTATGGAAGAAAGGCTGGATGGGAATAGAATAAATTCAAATTTAGAGCTCTATCCTCCAAGTCTCAAAGTTGTATAAATTCCTAAACAGTAGAGATTCTTGATACTCAAAGCTAATTCAAACTTCATTGGAGTTTATAATTCTAGCCTTTCTTCCTATGAAACAACTATTAAGATAAATGTATTAAGGTCAGAGATACAATGAAAGGCAATATCTTAGCCTCTCTCTACACTATCGCAGTCATATCAATGATCTAGGGAAGTACTAAAAGTACTAATTAGACGACAGAAAAATTCAGTTCTAGGTAACTGAACAATAGCTCTGGGGTTTCTTAAGAAACTAATCAGACTCAAACGGCAAAGAAACTATTCATTTCCTTAACCCAGCAATACCACTACTGGGTCTGTATTTCAAAAAGATGAGAGATGGGGGAAAAGATTTACCTATACCAAAATATTTTAGCAGCTCTTTTTGTAGTGGCAAAGAATTAGAAACTGAGAAGTTGTCCATCGCTTGGGGAATGGATGAACAAGTTATGGTACATGGTTGTAATGTAATACTATTGTACCATAAGGAGCAATGAGTAGGATGAATTCAGGAAAAAAAAAAAACTGGAACGACTTATATGAGCTGATGCAAAGTGAAGTAAGAAGTACCAGGAGAACATTGCATACAGTAACAGAAATATACAATTATCAACTGTGAAGAATTAAACCATTATCAGCAAAGCAATTCTCTAAGATAACTGCAAGAGACTCATGATGAAAATGCTATTTGAACTTTTAGAATCTGATTTCAGATCAAAGAATGTCATCTTCCACTGTATTTCCTCCATGAGATTTCTATTGTATGTATAATATGTCTTTAATCATGACAGGAACAATATGGAAATATACGTTACATGAAAAGTACATATATCAGACCATTCCTTTCTTATGGAGATGGGGTGTAGGGAGGGAGAAAATCGAAATTTAAAATGTTAAAAAACCATCAAAAAGTGTTTCTACATGTAATTGAAAAAATTAAAAATTAAAAAAAAGAATGATCACTGATTATTAATATCCAGAACTTCATAGATTGTAGTAGTATACTATATAATATGGATTTTCTATAACAATAATGTCTCTGTCCTGGGTAAATACAAATCATAGAACTGCAAACTTAACAGTTAGAATGGAGCTTACCTTTCCCAATAATTTTATTTTACAAGTGAGGAAACTGAGTTTCTAGGAAGTGAAGTGACTGGTCTGAGGTCACATGTGTAGTAAATACCAGATTAAAGTTTCAACCAATCTGCTGACTCCAGTGTCAGTTGTCTATCTTTCCTCTGCTACTTAACTTGTCAGTACAATGCTATTTAATGGCCACAGCTGGAAGGAATAATTAACACCATGACCAGTCTTACAGAAAAAAATGGTTGATGATTATATGGTACGATATGTAGAATCTTCTACCATACTTCATGCCAATACTTGTTTTGCCTGGTTCAAGAATATCCAGTGAACTGGGACAGGTTTTTTTTTAATTATATAGTGAAAATTCATACTTAGCATGAAAATATCCCTGGGGGAAGGAGCAAAATTCCTTCCTAAATTTGTATCAGTATTTAAGTTGTTTGAACAGGTACAGGGTGTGAGATTTAGAAAAGATGGTGATCTGAAATAATGATAAAATGTGGTGTGGGGAAGAGGAAGAGAAGGAGGAAGAGAAGAAAGACAGGAACTTTGAAGAATGGAGGGGAGAGGGTTGAACCAGGGGAAAGTAATGGAAAACACCAAATGGGAGGAAAATGAGAAAGGGATGGCCGGAAAATACCAAAATTAATTTTCTGGTTACGAGATTGCCTAGGGTCAGTCCTGATGAGAATATTCATAACCTCTGTGTTTACACTTCTATTCCCAAAGCTAATTTACTTGGGAAGCTTTGCCTTGATTCCAGGCACGGGGGTAAAGGAAAGATGTTTTACATTCCATTGAGTGGCATGTAATTCACAAGTCTTGCATCTTACTCCGGGAAGCCAGGCTCCTGTGTTGGCAGAAGCTGCAGTGTCTGACATATCTGAGGAGTGGCTGACTCTAATGTGAAAGAAACTGCTACCTCTGTGTGAATTTCCAAGGGGAAGTAAGAAACCATTAACTTGCTGAATGTGTTCCAGCAGGGGTCCATCCAATTTCTTAGGGTGTTACTAGGAATCACTGGGTTAAGGTCTCATTGCTTCTAGGGAGGATACAGTTCTGATTGGAGGGAGCCTCTCAAAATCTATTTCTGCCCTCTTTGCAAACACATGAGAACCCCTGGATTGCTTTGCCCCTCTCTCACCCCTCTCCCCCTCTTCTTCCAGATGCAAAAACCTAGAGAAGACCTGTAAACAAAAGGGTTAGAGGTGGGACTCGAATTTCCCTCTGTTATAAAATAGAACTATCTGCTTGCTGATTGGGTTATTCTGAATTCTACTGCAGAAGAGCTATGCTGTTTTTTAAAATTAGTTCATTCTTTCAAAGTCAGCTGTAATTCTATCTATTCTCCTTGATCATTGCAAAAAAAGGCTGAGTGGTTTATTTATATAATGATGATGACAATAATAGCTAGCATTTATATAGCACTTTAAGGTTTCTTAAATGCTTTACAAATATTATCTCATTTGATTCTAGCACCAATGTTAGGAAATGTTAGGAAATAGGTGCTATAAGCATCCCTGTTGTATAGATGCAAAACCGAGCGCTAGTTCAAGATTACACTACTAGAACTCGGGTCTCCTGATTCTAGATTAAGCTCTCTGAATCCACCTACTTCAGTGTTCAAATGCATTACATCTTACAATAGTCTGGCCTGGAATCAGACTTGGTATAACTTAAATACTCATTTGTTTTGTTCTCCCAAGCAACCTTATGTCAAGGGGTGTTATCATCTCTTTAGATCCCAAATCACAAACCAGGAAATTATAGGAAAAGGACAAGATTTGTAATGGAGATTCTATTACTTTTAATCCAGTTTCCACCTCTTTTATGAAACCTTTATTCCTAGTAGTACTCTCTCCTGCCTCAGTTTTCCCCAAACTACTCTTATTTATAAAGTTATTACATCCTGCAGTAGAATGTAAGCTCCCTTAAAGTCATTTTCTTTCCACTTTCCTTTCTTCTCATTTTCCTTCCTCCCTTCTTTCCTTCCTTCCTTCTTTCCTTCCTTCCTTCCTTTTTCCCTTTCATCTTTCTTCCTCCTTCTCTTTATTTTCTTCTCTCTCTCTCCTCCTTCTCTTCCTACCCTTCTTCCTTATTACATTTAATAAATCATTGTCAAATTTAATGGAATTAGAAAAAAAAATATTTCTTTCTGAGATCAGGCAGATATGGTTATCATCATTGTCATTAAGCTGAGCACCCCACAAACCTTTTTGTACAGGAGTTTTTCCTAGCACCTGGCATAGAGTACTACCCAAAGAAAGAGACACTCAGTAATAATTTGAAAATGATTATTATTCACACACTAACTGTGTGACCTTGGGCAAGTGACTTAACTTCTCTAAGTCTGTTTGCTCATTTTTAAAGTGAGGATAACAATGACCTCATAGGATTTTGTGAAGATGAAGTGAGCTAATACATATATGTAAAGTGCTTTGCAAAATATAAAGCCATATGATTATCATTTTTTAGTTTGCCATCATCGCTATCATTATTATTAAGTTCAATTCAGGAATTTGAACTCAGACCCTTAATAGTTGTGTGACCTGTGAGAGATCAGTAACTGACTCTTGACAATAAAATCCAAGGGTGCCAAATATAAACAGGTCCACACCCACAAACCCACAAGTGTTAGGATACACAAGGTAAACTGGGAACCTGTACAAGGGATGTGGGAAATGGGTAAAAGACACTAGTTGGTAAATGTCAGTTAAAAACAGTTACTGGTCGCCACTCAAGGTTATCTCTCTGTGGGTCCTTTCTTGGGGTTCGAGGAAGACACAGGAAGTAAAGTAAAAGGTTTAATAATGAGTTTCAAGGGTTGGGAAGTAAGGGAAAGGTCACACTAAGTCTACTTGTCTAGGGCTAAGTTCAAGGGGCTGGAAGGTTGGACAAACACTACACTGACTCTAGTGTAAGCAACCAGGACCAGCCTGTGAGGTCAGAGGGAGGTTGAATGTCTCACTGCAGGATCCTCTTCAGCTCCAGCAATGATCACAGCTTTCCAAGAACCATAGCAAATAAGTCGACAACGAGGTAAAGTCGGGGAGCTGAACTAGTCTGGTATGTCCACCAACCAAAACTAGATTCTCTGCTCAACCTGACCTTTCTCACAGGGTAGATGGTTTAGGCAGGAGACAATTACTTTTCTGGGCTCTTCACTTCCAGCAGCTAAGTAAGCACCCAACTGTCATCAGCTTCATTCAGAGAAAGCCTCTCAGAAAAATCTCTTTCTCCCTCACTGTTGCATGCTTGGAACCTTCAACATTTTCCCCATCAGCCATACCAGCTATGTCTATTGATTAAATTTTCCTAATTCCCTCATAACACCTGGGACAAATCACTTAACCTTTGTTTACCTCCGTTTCCTCAATTAAAAATGGGAATAATAATAGTACCTAGTTGGCTTTTTTTTTTCTTAGTATTAAACAAGGCAATATTTGTATTAGGCAGGGCCTTAAGGGTTAAATGCATGTTTCCTTCTTTACTTCCTTATTATTCTTAAGCTTATCAAATTGGGTGGAGACTACCCCTAGAATTCCCATTTATTACCATTTACTATTAGCATTTTCTATGAATTAAATGCATACATCTTCCTCTTTACATAGAGTAGTTACTTAATACATGTGTGTTGAGTAAATAGACCTTTATATCTTATAGCTGGGGTCAGTAAACACTGTCAGTGTCTCCAAGAATTAAATAAAAACAAATGTTTTCTAGATAGCTCAGTAAAATTACCCAATATTAATCCATAAGAAATGGGCAAAGTTTTCCTGCTCTCCCACTTGAGCACTCAGTAACTTCTCTTCCCCTCTCTCTTAGTTAGATCACTGCCCCCCTTTCCTCCCACACACACACACAATACACAGACACTCTCATCCTGTACTCTATTCCCTCTTGGCCTTTATCTCAGCTAGCTTTCCTATATAAAGCTGAAGCTGAAAGGTCCCCTTCTCTTCCTACAGAAATTTGACTTTTTTCTTTTCTTTTCTTTTTTTGTAGGAAAGTTAAAAGCATTTATTATGCCCTTACTATGTGCCAGGCACTGTGCTGAGAGCTGAAGGTACAAAGAAGGGTCAGTACCATCCCTGCCCTCAATACTCAATGCTATCATGGTTGACTTTGGATAAGTCACTTGACCCCAATGAACCATAGTTATATCATCAGTAAAATGAATGAATTGGACTAAATGACCAAAAAGGTGCCTTTATGTGCCAAATTTATGATCTTATGATTAATTTGATGAGAGAGATCCTAGCACTGGATGGTGGAATTTTAGAAGGCCTGAAATTATTTTTGTTCATCCTTCATTTTTTTGAAGAGGACCAATGACATCATGAGAGCGATTTCTTAACTTGCTCATTAATTGGATTTAAGTGAGGCAGATCTGTGAAAAATCATCAGCCCTCACTCTCTTTTCCAGTCATTGAAGACCAGTGACAAGATAAATAACAAGATGGATGGATGGTGCAGAAAATTAGTATTAAAATGTACTGATTTTTAAGTGAAGCCTTTCTTGAACCTGAGGTTGAAGGTCAGCCAGCTTCCAAACTCCCAGGCTTTGAGGCATCTCCCTGGGCTGGCTGCTCATTCCAGCAGGGTGGAGACTGGATTCTTATTTATCTGTGAAAAAGACCTCTTTCAGACAATGAAGTCAGCAAGCTCTGTGGGCCATTTGGAACTACAGTGACCCAGCAAACATGACAAGGAGAAATGGATGTGTTGGCCTTGTCCAAGACTCTCCTCTTTCTGTGATGAAGTAATGAGAGAAGAATTGAGGTCTCTGAGCCCACCTTCTCTGTCTATTTGCTAACCAGAGATGTCTTGGGAAATTCAGGGA
Organism: Gracilinanus agilis; assembly: GCF_016433145.1. Taxonomy (NCBI): domain Eukaryota; kingdom Metazoa; phylum Chordata; class Mammalia; order Didelphimorphia; family Didelphidae; genus Gracilinanus; species Gracilinanus agilis. The sequence goes on from NC_058131.1 coordinate 24,539,263, forward strand.
AGGGTCAGAGTGATTAGATCACAAGGAGTATATTAGATTTGAGGCAGAGGGATTCTCTCCCTTTTGCCCTTTTTGCTTGTGTTGGTGTTCATTTGGATTATGGAGAATTCTACTGGCCATTTTAGATTTCCTTGAGTGGTCAATTAATAAATAAATCAATTTAAAACTAAGAAATATTTCCTCTCAAGAATTTCAGTTGTTATATGGTGACGTAGGGATCTCCGATGTCTGTGCAAACTCTAGGCACTCCAAAATTCCTGCTTCAGCTACCTTAATGGCCATTAGAATAAAAATTTCTCATCCATACACTCTGCCTGGGGAATTCTTCACATGCTTGGGGTAGACATCCCCCTAATTCAACAAAAGCTTTGAGGTCTATTGGTTACCTTCAGTTTCCTTGAGGCCTGAAATTATATCTTATAGAATGATACTTTGGTTGCCTAAATAGAAAGCCAATCTTCTATATTAAGGTATTAACTGACCCACTTTTAGCCTAATACTTAGGTTACATATGGTAGGAAAAAGAAAGGAAGATATTATAATGGAAATTGTGCCAGGTTTGGAACTGGAGTGTTAGATTTGGAATTTACCTTCTGGATTCGGGTCTGGATTCAAATTTTCCTACTCATTAATTATATGACTTTGAACAAAGTAACTTCACTTCTGTGAGTCTCCATATCTGCATCTGTAAAAGAAGGTGGTTGGCTCCAATGGTATCTAAGTCTCCTTCAAGATCTGATGTCCTCTAACTCTGCTGGCATCAAGGCCAAGATTTTTTGATCCTGGGCAGGCTCCCTTCTCTTAGGAGAAAAACAAAAGTGCCTTGCTAAATGGAAAATTTTCCCTGAGTCATAAGGATATCTTCCATACTACCAAGAACTTCAGGAGCGATAAACTCAAGGGCTTTCCATCTAGAACAGGGGTCGGCAACGTATGGCTCTCGAGCCATATCTGGCTCTTTTGAGGGCCAGATATGGTTCTTTCTGCAGGAGCCATAAAGTCCTTTTTTTTTTTTTTTTCAGGCGCTGTTACAGGAGCGACACTGGGAGCACTGGACGGCTCTCACGAAATGACATTTCAAAAAATGTGGTGTTTATGGCTCTCAAAGCCAAAAAGGTCGCTGACCCCTAATCTAGGGAGACCATGGCTATTTCTATGTAAGAAATATTTTTCCCTGCTAGTGCCTATTAGTTTCTAGAAAATAAAACTAAAAAATCCTTAGCTTAGCAATGAAAGCCCTCCATAAGTGGGCTCAAGCCTACCTCTCCAAGCTTATTTCATATGACTACCCCAGACTAACTTTCTGTTCCTGTCCAACAGACCTGAAGATGTTTTCCATTCATGATAGGCCATTTCCCACCTCTATGTCTTTGTAAAAGTGATACCTCATGTCTGGAATGCTATCCCTCCTTACCTCCTCTCTGTGAAAATCCTACTTTCCTTCAAAGCACAGGATGCCTGTGCCATAATCTTTACCTAGAAGCAACTTTGAAATGTACCTTTTATTTGATGGACAAATTTAAGCATCTACTTCCTGTGTGTCCAAGCAAGGTAGTACGTACCACACTCATGGGAAACACTGAGAGGAGAGAGGAGATAGTAATAGGGTTTTCTAGTTTCCCCTAATTATTAACCCTTTCCCCCTCTGAAAATGATTATATATGGATACTGTATTTACTTGTATTTGATAACCCTCCCTCTCTATACACACACCAAAAGCTTCATTAGGGAAAAAGCTCTCATTTTTATCTTTGTTTCACTGGGGGAAGCTCAGTTCCTTGCTCGTAATAAACTCTTTTCATCCCCTTCAAATGGATTTAAATATACACTAGTTTCTTCAACTGAGGAAGAAAATAGAAACCCAGTCAAGGTGACATAGCAGAAAAAGAGAAGATCTGAAGTCAAGGGAGACCTGCTTATGAATCAACATTTGGATCCTTGCTCTAGGAATGACCATAGGAAAAACAGAACCTCTTTTAGCCTGAGTTTCCTCAGTTGCAAGATAGAGAAGCCTGGGAGAAGTAATGGTCTGAGCAAGGCACAGTGGACAGATCTTCCTCTAGGGCTATCAATTGGGTGACAGCATGTTGAATGGAACAGTTTTCCTGAAATTTAGAGTGAGAACATTTCTGTAACTTAAGCTTCATTGGGAGACTTTGCCTTTAAAGAGCTTTGCTCTGAGATTTGGGTATAAATGGGAATATATTTTGAGAAGTGCTGCTAAAATAGAAGAGTACAGAATAGAGTTGTAAGGGTCAAAGAAGAAGAAAGTAAGCCAAGCAACACAATTGTTTCTTTTTTCCTCTCTTTCTCTTCCTTCCTTCCTTACTCCCCCACCCCTCTTCTCTCTCCCTCTCTTTCTGTCTCTCTGTCTCTCTGTCTCCCTCTCTTTCTCTCTCACTGTTTCTCCCTCCCTCCTTCTGTCTTTTTCTTCCTTCCTTCCTTCCTTCCTTCTTTCTTTCTTTCTTTCTTTCTTTCTTTCTTTCTTTCTTTCTTTCTTTCTTTCTTTCTTTTTCTTTCTTTCTCTCTCTCTCTTTCCTTCCTTCCTTCCTTCCTTCCT
>NC_058131.1:24542131-24584102 GCF_016433145.1 Gracilinanus agilis
CTTTCTTTCTTTCTTTCTTTCTTTCTTTCTTTCTTTCTTTCTTTCTTTCTTTCTTTCTTTCTTCTTTCTTTCTTGTCTGGGACCATATAATGGAAAACATGATTCCTTTCTAAATTCTGGCACTTAGGGCCCTTACTGATCCTCCCTAATTCTTCTTCCTCTGATCTTCAGGTCAACTTGCTGCCATCAACACTGTGAAGACAGAATCCTGTCAGGATGTACATCCAAGGGCTTTAACAATAGGTTGTTTCTTTTTTTTATATGGTTTGGAATAGCCTGCATCTTGTCCCTTGGCAAGAGAATTCCATTATTAAGTGGAAAGCTGGCCAGAGAGCATTTGGATTTAAGTACTTGGGCATTGCTGGTTGAAGTTTTGTGGTTGGAAAGCTTGTTGCACTTGAAAAGAATCCATTTAATGAAACTGTATTAGTGCTGACAGGAATTATTCAAAAGAGGCCATCAGCAAAAGCCCCAGATCTCCTGGGAATGTTCCACTGCTTGAGGGTGGTTGAGGCTGTTAGGGATGAGGAGAAGGTGTTGTCCTTAAAAAAAAAAAAAAAAAAGCTGGTTTCTGAAATCAGTGAAACATTCTGTCCCAGCTACATTCAGGCAATGAAAGACAATGAGACAAATGTTGAAATGTATGACTCCCACTAATGCCAATAGAGATATGAGTGGGGAACACCACTTGTTAAATTAGATATACACAGAGAGAGATGTATACATAAATTAGAGAAACAAGTCACCCTATTTTGAGACATTCATATATCGTTTCTTGCCAATTCATCATTCCTATAAGGATTGTATGTGTGTGTGTACTCTGTGTGTGTGTGTCTGTGTGTGTGTGTGTGTGTGTGTATGTGTGTATGCTTGTGCCATCAAGGCTGTGTTTCCTCTACTCTGCATTTCACATTTCCTTTAGCTCTTTCTATAAAATCCAAAATAAAACATTTTGTAAAAGATATTTCAGAAAAAGGAAACTAACTTGATAAGAGTTTGATGGTAAACTTTTCCCCTGTGAGAAACCAAATTAAGGCATTTACCTCCTATGGAAAGCCATCTGTCTCATCTTAAGAGAGATTCAGACATAGCAGGAACAGGGACTCATGTGGCAAAATGAGGAAATGTGATATTCTGGCTGTGTAGGTAAAATTTATTCAAGATCACTTCCTGAATGGCATATTTGGGGAACAAAAGGAAGGAGTCTGAGTTTGTAAACAAAGACCTGACTTCCAACTATTTTCTCCACTCAAATATAGAGATCACTGGACCAAGGATCTAGTTCTGGATTGAAACAAGGAGAAGAAATCCCAGGTATTATCAATATCTGAACATTAAAGAAGTAAGACTTATTATTAGCAAGATTTGAATTCAAATACTCAAATTGAAGACATAATTATGTATGGGCAGTCTTCCCCAGAACATTTTTTCATTAGATCTGCCTAATAATAATAAATAAATAGGGGAAGTTGGGTAGCTCAGTGGATTGAGAGTCAGGCCTAGAGACAGGAGGTCCTAGGTTCAAATCCGGCCTCAGACACTTCCCAGCTTTGTGACCCTGGGCAAGTCACTTGACCCCCATTGCCCACCCTTACCACTCTTCCACCTAGGAGCCAATATACAGAAGTTTAAGGGTTAAAAATAAATAAATAATAAATAAATAAATAGTATTTCTATAGCTAGGCACTGTATTAACTGCTTTATAATTTTTATCTCATCAGATCTTCATGACATCCCTGTGAAGTGGGTACCATTATTACCCCCAATTTCCTGTTGATTGAACTGAGGCTTATAGTAGTTCAGCGACAGGCAGGTTGTCAAAAGTGTTTGAAGTTAGGTTTGAATTCAGCTCTTTCTGACTTCAGACCTAGTATTCCATCCACTGCTCTATCAACATGTGTCTATCACATACTCTGCACTATATTTAATTACATATGTAGTTCCTACATGCTCAAGAAACCCTTGTTAATCAGAAAGGACTTGACATGAGACCAAGCATAGAAATTAAGTTTGAATCCTGGAATAAGAAATGGGTTGTTGCTGTTTGTTTCTCTTTGTGCTTTTGGCACCACTGAAAAGTTGAATGGAATACCCATAATTCCTGAAGGGAAATCAGAATATGAATTCTTTTGATGTAAATATCCAATAAGATGATGTAGGTGAAAGTGCTTTGAAAAGCCAAGAGTATGACAACAATTCGATTGGGAGTGAGGTGCACTGCTTGTTGTTTTACTAAAAAAAGGACCAAAATAACATCATTGGGTGATGTTTTTTTTTTACTTTCTTTTCCAGAATCATTGAAATTCAGTGGCAAGACTGAAGTCAAGATGGCTGGTTATATCCTGCCATGCAATATATGACTTTGCTATCTTTGCTATCTGCCAAGCTCTAAGTACTCTACAGAACCTGCTTCTGCCCCCTTCAAGGCTATTGGAATGGATTGTTCCCATACACCCCTTCTGTAGCAGGAAGTCTTCAAATGCCTTGTATAAACATGCCATTGCCAATTCATAGACAAGTTGGAGACCTGTCAGTTATCGTCAACTCAGTTCAGCCCACCTGTTGAGACAGCTTTACATTTTAACTCAGTGTGGCCATTGTGTGTGCTACAACTTTTTGGAACCATGGGTGAGCACCAAAGGAGAAAAAAGCCCTGAAAAGGATTTAGCAAGCTCTTACTCCAGACGTGCTAGTCTTTCCTGAATACTTTGTATACCTCTGAGTTCCATTCCCACTTAAAGCTTTAAAGACTTTATAAAATATAGTTCATTATTTTTATTTTTTTCATTTGTAAAGTGAGGGGGTTGAACTAGCTACCCTGTAAGGACCCTTTCAACTCTATAAATATATGACATGAGGTTCCTTGAAATCATGACAAGGCTTGCATTCTCAGATTTCCTTGTGGTCTGGATATGATTCTGCCATAGTCCATCATTGTTTCCCCATTCTCGTATTTCCTTTTCGAATTCTGCCATTTGGCCCAAGACTTGTCCCTTTCTTCCTCTTAACCTTCCTGGATTCTTCTGAAATTTAGAAGTTCAACAACTTTCCCAAAATCATACAGTTTTAATCAGCATTCCAGTGACTAGTATATTGCTCTCTCCTCTCAGCCAAAATAATATGAGGGTGGATTAATTCTGGCTTCTTCTAAAACAGGGGTTGGCAACGTATGGCTCTAGAGCCATATCTGGCTCCACCTCCAGACCGGCCAGTTGGGGTAGAGCCCCAGGATGTGCCCCAGGGGGCCTTTCAGCCCCTGCCCCATATTCCAGCCCCTTCTGCATCCATCCTCCTCCTTCTACAGGCGTTTATGGCTCTCATGGCCAAAAAGGTTGCCGACCATTGCTCTAAAAGGTGAATCGAATTAAATTTTAAAGGATGACATATTATGAATAGTGAGGGAATGGTGTTTAAGGAGTCGAGACAGGCTGCAAAGGGATGGAGTGAGGATTTACCAATTTCAAAGAAAAATCAAAAGGCAGATCAACTTATCTGGACTAATGAGTGACAAAGATAGAAGGATACAAGTTGGGGAGAAAGGAGAAGAAAGGTTTTGACTACGATTGAATGATATCAATTAATTAATCAGTTATAATTACTTACTAGCTACTGTCCCTGCCCAAATGATTTGGTTCTTCCTAGCTTCACTTTCATCATATGTAAAGTGAGGGAGCAGACTTAATGGTCATCCTGGTTTTGCTCTAAATCTCTGATTCTGGGATCATTTATCAAGTACTCACTATGTTCTAGGTACTTCAAGGAGTTAAGGATACCAAGACTGTGTTCAAGTAGTTTACATTCTATTAGGGAATACATTTAGATATAGGAACCTATTTTTTAATTTTAAAAATGAGAGGTAGTACTCACTATTGAGGCCATTAGTAATGGCTTTATGTTGAAAATGGAGGTTTTGATGAGACTAGGGAGTGCAAGAGAAAAAGGGGGTATGGAATAAGAATTTATATAGTGTCAACTCTGTGCCTTCAACTATGGGAGTTGCTTTTGCAAACATAATCTCATTAGAACTTCACAGCAACCTTGTGATTCATGCCATTTTCCTTTTATATTTGAGGAAAGTGAGACAAACATGGGACTAGTTCAGGGTCATATAGCTTCTGTGTGTCTGAGGATGAATTAAAACTCAAATCTTCTGACCAAAGCTCTTTCCACTGGGCAACTTCTAATGTTAGGAATGATAACACTCCAGGCATGGGGGATGGCTTGTGCAAAGTCATGGAGAGGAAAAACGGCATATAATATATGCAAAATAGTAAAGAGGTCATTTTGGTTGGATCTCGAGTTTGTTAAAAGGAATAATGTATAATTAGGCAAGTTAAGCTATTTAGGAGAGGACACATCATCATCATCCAAGTGTTGTAATTAACTATTGGTTCAAAGTCCTTTCCCCTATTCCTCACTTCTTTCCTTCTTTGGCTTTGAATTAGAGTAGGAATGGAAGACAAGAAGAGAGTCACTCTGGGTTTTTCCATTTTGTTTTATAGGGGAGTGACCAGATGAAAATGCTATTTCTGTTGATTGATTCTGGTAGTTTTAGATGGTAGAAAACAAGACAAGTTGAGGCAAGATGTAGGGAAATCTGTTAGAAATCAGAGGTCTTGGGTTCAAATTTTGATTTTGCCACTAATTATTGGTTTGACCTTGGGGAAATCAGTTAGCCTTTGCTTCTGGCTCAACAGGGAAGGAATTAGACCACATGCATTTTGAATCCCCTTCTAGTTTTAAACTGATGATGCTAGGAAGCAGCTTTGTCTCTGATTCAAGAACTCTCCCCTTCCTTTCGTTTTTTTTTTATTCTTTGTTACCATGGACAGTTCTCTGGATAAGTATAGGGCTGGAAACAGACTTTTGATTTCATGGATAAGAAACTGAGTCTTGGTGGGAGGTGGGATGAGTAAGAGTGATGGATAAAAGATGAGATACCAAAGGAACTTCAATATGAGGATACCCTTCTATCAGTATAGAAGGGCACCTTCTTTTCAGTTTATAGCCTTAGTTCTCTAGACCCCTGAGAGAGTAAATGATTTGTCCAAGGTCCCAGATGTCCAAGGTCAAAGATGGGATATGAATACAGGTTTTCTGGATCTGAGGCCAGCTCTTTGGTCACCACAGACTGCTGTCTCTTATAGGGCAAGGAATGAGAGAATGATAGTTGGAAATGAAGGCAACAAAAAAGCTTGTAATAAGTACTCAGAATTTTCCAAATGATAGGTCAGCAATTAATTTTTTCTTTACATCATTTCCAACACTGGTATCATTATTCTCTCTCTCTCTCTCTCTCTCTCTCTCTCTCTCTCTCTCTCTCTCTCTCTCTCTCTCTCTCTTTCTCTCTCTCTCTCTCAAAGACCTCTGGACATACAAAAGAAAGTCAATTTTCCTCTACATACCTCAGTTTCCTAAGTTTTAATCATGATAACTAATCATTATATAGTGCTCGAATATTTTTGCAAGATATATTTATTATCTCATTAGATCCTTATCAACACATTTGTGAAGAAAGTACATTCCTGTTTTATAGATGAGGAAACTAGGGCTAAAATATCAGAATTGATGTGTGCCTGGTCATATAGCCCATGCATATCAAAGGTGTAATTTTTTTTAAACCCTTACCTTCCTTCTTAGAATCAATACAGTCTATTGGTTCCAAGGCAGAAGAGCAGTAAGGGCTAGGCAATGTGGGTGAAGTAACTTGACCAGGGTCACACAGCTAGGAAGTGTCTAAGGCCAGATTTAAACCCAGACCCACCCATTTCTAGGCCCGGCTCTCAATCCACTGAACCGCCCAGCTGGCCCCCTCAAAGTGGTGATTTTGAAACAAGGTCTTTCTTTGTTCCAAGTCCATCAGGATGTGTCTCATGGCAGATGAAGGAATTGAATGAAGTGATTTCAAAGCTCTCTTCCAGTTTTGACTTGGCATTACTTGAGAACTAATACATTTATTTCCAAAGGAAACTTTCTCTTCACAAACATTATCAACCTAATATTGCCTCCCACCCTTAGCCTCCCCTACCACTGTGAGATACCTGCTAAAGTTCCCCAAGTGCCTCCTACAAGGCAGCCTTCTTTCAACCTTTTGTACTTTTTGTTTAAGTTTGGGAAAAGTAACTCCAAATGACAGGCAAGAGAACCACTAGTCAGTGAAAAAGGTGCCTAGAGCACCTAGGTATCTGAGCAGCCAGCAGAGCTGTTACTAAGAATCTCTGTTCCACAAGCAAGGACCTTAAACTGGACCTAGAACATGAAGCACAGAATTTACATTCATATGACCATGCAGAGAAGATCAGGGAAAACTTCACTCCATTCCACAAACTAGTAACTGTTTTAATTATTCCTGCTATCATCTTTTGTTTTTTTTTTGCTACTGAAGCACTTCAAGTGTTCTTCAAATTGGGCACCCTTTATATTTGGTGTTCTAGGCCATAGACATTATCACCCAGCCCTAGCTCTGGCCCTGGAATCACCATGAAGATACATCTTATTTTCCCATTGCTCAGCTTCATGTGGGCTGATCCGCCCAAATGCTTTTGAGAAACACAAAGAACTTCTGGGAACTAGATTTTATTAAGCTGGTTTTTGACAACACCGCATGTCAGCAAAGGGAACTATTTTTATCACCAGCTATTGTTTAAAAGCCCTCTATGGTCATCACATTTACTGCACCTTATAAAAGGCAGGGTGACCAAGAGGGCCAAGCTAGGAACTTCAAAACTTCCAGAGAACTGAAAATTACACAGCCAGGGTTGCAGCTGGCACTGAACAAATTAACTCAGACTGTGGCTGAACCATTTTGTATGGGGTAGGAGGAGATCTGGGCATAGGATATAAAAGGGAAGCAAACTAGAAAAGAAGGGAAACTTCTCAAACTGTAATTGATTTAACAGGAGTGTTGTGTGGTGACTTATGTACAAAGAAGAAAAGCAGGAAAAACAAAAACTTAATCATTGTAGGAACAAACTTTGACTAATTGCAAACTCCACTCTGGCTTAAATCAACTTCTTTCCACTGGAAATTAATTAAAAGGCCCCAAACTTAGGCCATTTATTATTCTGACATTTTATCTATAAAATTATTAATAGAACAGTGATTTTAGAAAAATATCCTGGAGTCAATCTGATCATAGATATTGGACATACACCATCAGGGACAGAAGAAGAAATAATCCTTATAGACCCTTCACTTTGATCAGTAGGGTCAACTTTTTTTAGGACACTAGAATAGGCCTTCTTAACCTTTTATTTATTTAAATCATGGACCCTGTTGGTGATCTCAAAAAGTTTGCAGACTTCTTCTTAGAAGAATGCTGGTAAATGTACTAAGAAAATATATAAGGTTATAAAGATACTGATTACAGTTATAAAATATTCAAAAGGGAAAAAACAGTTTCTAGACCCCTCTGTTAGAGCCCGATAGTAGATAATAGAGGCCCTGGAAAAGTTATATAGTAACCCATAAAATAAATGCACAAATATATACATATATAATTTAGATGACTTTTCATATGTTTGTATATTTTCTGTATAAACATATGTAATGTTTATAACTTTTCACATCATATTTATATATATGAGCATACATATAATTCGTGATTTTATATATTTTGTATATATATATACAGTTCACATTATCATATATCTGGTATATGCTTGTGTTCACATTAATATAAATATATTGTTGTTACTATATATGTATATACATGTATACATCTAAAATTTATGGTTATATGTTTTGTAGTCATATATACATGTATGCATATATAATTTATATAACTATATCATTTCTATTTAAATATATGTATACACACATGCATGTTTTATCATTTTTATGTCTTTGTATATATTTTATAGTTATTTATCTAAATACATGTCCCCTACAAAAAAGAATGGAAGAGGAAAGGAAGGAAGGAAGGAACAAAGGAAGGAAGGAAGGAAGGAAGGAAGNAAGGAAGGAAGGAAGGAAGGAACAAAGGAAGGAAGGAAGGAAGGAAGGAAGGAAGGAGGGAAGGGAAGTTTCCTCTAGCAATTCCAATGAATTTGGAGGGAAATCCTGATTCACAGCAATAGCCTTACATAGATTTCAAGGGGGGGAAAAGGATCTGACATTGCCAATGAACAGTACTGTAGCATCTATGATCTTAAGTGGGGTCAAAGCTGCCTCACAGAATTCCATAGTGCCCTCCAGAACTCCAGAAGAGGGGGCAGTTGAGGGCAGTTGGAGACCTAAGTATAAAAGGCAGAGGTTACCCTTCTTGCAAGAACACTTGATCACACTCCTTGTGGGTTCAAGGGCTGGTTAACTCATCTCTGACCTTAAGGGGCTGAGTGTTCCATTACTGGTTTCTATTGAGAGAATATCTCAACTGCAGAATCTCAACTAATTGCTATATAGACCTTCAAGCAAAATAACCTTTCCATCTTAAACCTAGTTACATTAGATGAGGAGAAGGATCATTTAGTGAGAGGGATAGGAGTTAAGTTGTTCAAAACACATTCCCCACCCAATAAGTTTATTGAAGATTTTAGTCAACTTACCTCCCTTTCATCCCTAAAACCATTTTCCCTCACTCTGTCTTCCTGAAAACATTAAATTCCTTTGCTTGTCAATTACTGGGCCAGTGTGAAGTTATATCTGGGGTTTACTCACCATCATTATACTTTACCAAAACCAAGATCTCCTTCCAAGTTAGAACTGGTGCAGTTTCTGTCCTAAGAGCAAGTCATCTGGATTGAAGACAGCCTGACCTCATCTATTCCTAGGGTGTGGGGAGTAATCTTAAACAGAGAGACTTATCAATTTCTGTGGGATTATTTCCTATAATTTCACTATCTTGGCCCTGAATTAGTTGAGCTTGAACAGCCTCCATACTTGATCTTAAGAGTTTCAGTTAAACTGCTCCCAGAGGGGGTGGAGGAGGAATTCTACTCTCTCCTACCCCTCCCTCCTGCTAGGCCAGCCTGCTTCTTCTCTGACAGAGACTCCATTTCCACAATTGCTTATCTGACCCAATTTAACAAGTTCTTATCTAGGTTTTCCTCATACCACACTTTTTAAAGATCTCTTTCAATTGAATCCTGTGATTCTGGACTTCCTAGTGTATGCCACCTCAATCATTTACTGTCCTTGGTCTTTAGTATTTTTGTTTATCAAAGGAATATGTTGGATTAAATGATGGGGAAGGGCTTTCACGATTCTGTTATTCTCTCCCTAAACCAAGGAAAGACAAGCTGGTGGCTGTCAGTGAACTGGAGCTGCCACTGACAGTTCAATGCCTTTCCTCATTAAATCCAACTCAATCAACATGTGTACTGAGTCCTTATTCTGTTCAGTGCCTTCAATTCATTTGTGGGTGCGTAATTGTGCCTTCCAGTATTGCTTACTTTCTGCAGCAGAACATTAACCCTGTCCAAGGCAACTGCAATATGACCTTTTCAGTCCTGTTAAGACCTGAAGATAGTCACTGATCAAGAACTAAAATGTAACCATGGCCAAAGCACATGGCTACGTGTTTAATGTGGGGAAAATATTATTGATTTTGACATGTAACATCACAGATTGGCAGCCGGTGTCTGTAATTTATATTCTTTGGCAATGGGAACTCAAAGACTTGGCAATGGTTCTATACCTAGTGAGTCTTAGAGAGAAAACTTGAATTCCTGTCTTCTCGACTACAAGGCCATTCACCATGAAATCAATTCTCATATAAGAAAAATAGATGATGGACTGGTAGCATGGAACGTCTGAGCACATGTTGGGCAGGACTGATCCTCATGTGAAATGCTCTGCTCTTTTGGTGATAAAACTGCATCTTGATTACTATTGGCCTTTGAAGAACAGTTAAGCTCTTTTATCTAATAGCATTCTTAAACCTAGGATCTGCAGGGCTTCCTGGGTGGGCTTCCTTGGGGAAGCATTCAGGCAGAATAACAAAACAATTACCTTTAAAACAATTCAGAAGTGAGGCTTAAAGACAATGGTTTTGTTACTCTACTTCAGTGATGGGCAAACTTTTAAAAGAGGGTGCCAAGGCCCAGCTGGGTAGCTCGGTGGCTTGAGAGTCAGGCCTAGAGATGGGAGGTCCTAGGTTCAAATTCGGCCTCAGACTCTTCCTAGCTGGGTGACCCTGGGCAAGTCACTTGACCCCCATTGCCCACCCCTTACCACTCTTCCACCTAGGAGCCAATAAACAGAAGTTAAGGGTTTAAAAACAAACAAACAAACAAACAAACAAATAAATAAATAAATAAATGAATGAAAGAATGAATAAATAAGTAAGGAAATAAACAAACAAATAAATAAATAAATGAAAGAATGAATAAATAAGTAAATAAACAAACAAATAAATAAATAAATGAAAGAATGAATAAATAAGTAAGTAAATAAACAAACAAATAAATAAATGAACGAATAAATAAATAAATGAACGAATAAATAAATAAATGAATGGATGAATGAATAAATTAATTAATTAATTAATTAACTAATTAAAGAAGGGGCCAAAGGAAAGGAAATGCTCATCTCTCAGTCTGTTTCTAAGGCAACTCTTTGAAGTTTCATTGTATTGTATCCTACTCATTGTATTCGTCAGATTAGGAAGTCCCATGGCCAGATAGAACATTTCAGGGGGCCACATCTGGCCAGCAGGTTGTAGTTGGCCTATCACTTGTCTAATTGGGTTCTTAGAAAGTGGGTGCTTGGGTGCTTACCTCAGGCTAAACTCCTCAGGGTTTGTAGAAATCTGACCTAAAGGGAATCCCTGAAGGGTTTTCCTTTCTCTAACCAGAGGTCAAGGAAGATAAAAAACATATGAAAGCTACTGAGGGGTTTTATCTGACTCAGTTTGTAGATGGCACTAGAGAGAGAGCATGGCCACATCTTCCCCCAACCAGCTCTTCAGGAAGAATAGGATGCTGCTTTTTGTAATCAGTTTTTGAATATCAAAGATTTCTCCCAAATGGATCAACTCTCTGCCTCAACTGTAGAGTCTAAGGGTCATTCATTAGTCAGACGGTCACTGCTGCTCACAGCTGGGCTCAGTTTCTACTAGCCCCGAGGTACATTGGAGTCTATGTTCTATCTTCAGGAAGAAACATATCTATTCAGTTTCTCTTGTTGGAGTCCACTCAGCTGACTGCTCAACTGGCTTCTAACCCCTTCAATCAAGAGCTCTTTAAATGTGGTGACTTTTCTCTCACTTAGGTTGAGAAAGCAAAAAAAAAAAAATCACATTGTTCTCAGTTATGACACATCTATACTCAATATACAATAATCCCACAATCCCAAAACTGTTTACATTCAGATTCCCAGCAAAGAAAAAAAATCTTAAATCCTTAAAGCAGTCTTCCCGAATTAGCTGCTGGGAAAAAAGATGCCCGCTAGCCATTTTGACAATCAATAACTTTGACTCTGAGGGGCTGCCTTCACTTTAGTTCTCTTGGAACTATATGTATCTTTCCTCAAGCACGGTTTCCTAAGGGGAGGCTCTTCTTTCAAGTTCCCTAAAAAGTGTTAATATTTGGCCTCAACCTTGAATTTTTTTTCCTTCTGTATCTCAAATAAAATGTCCTTTTAGTAAAGAAAAGAGGCAGTATTGCACAGATACATTTGCATGTGTGCACACAGGTATATATGTTTATATATTCATGCATATGTGTATACATGTGAGTATATGCAAACATATATGCACATGTGTGAATGTGCATGTACAGATTTATTTATATAGATTATGTATAAAACATAAATATATTCAAATATTTGTGTGTATAACATATACATACATATAACATATATACCATATCTGTGTGATATACATGTATAACATATATGACACATCTACATATATAACCTATATAACATAAAACAAATATTTAAGCACAGAATATGCTAGAGGTCTGTGATTTCCTCCCTACAGAAGACAAGCATTTGATGGACACAGATCACAACCTGTATAACATTTTTCCATCTAAGAGAGTTCCTTGAAGGACAGGGTAGAAAAGTGACTTGTTAGAGCATTTATAAATATTTGAAGCAACGTCTGAACTCAGAACTTTCCTGGGTTAGTCTGGGGATAATAATAGCACCTATCTTCCAAGTCAGCCTTTTGGTTAACAGAGATTTATTAAGAGCTTGCTTTGTGGCTGCCACTGATCTAAGCATTGGGGATAAAACGCATAGTAAGAAGAGTCCCTGCCTTCAAGGAGCTCATATTTTAGTTGGGAAACAACATGGCGACAGCTAGGTATGTGTAGAGATGTATATATCAGAGTAACTGGAAGACATTCTTGAAGAAGAAGGTAATAACAAAGAGGTGGATAAGTATGTTTTGAGTCACAAATAAGACTACTTGTATGGAATGTTTTGAAAACTGAAAGCATTGTAAACATGCTAGTTATCATCATCATCATCATCATCATCATCATCATCTCATTCTTTTCATCCCTTTTTTTGCATGGAGTTCAAATCAATATGACCCTAGGACAAGTGTTTATGCTAATACCTTTCTTTTAAATTTAATGTTCTGCAAATTTCCATATGGATGGATTAAAAAGACCCTACTTTTCATAAATAGAAGTATTAGCATATACACCTGTCCTCTCTTGGAGAGATTCTGAAGCTAGGGTAAACAGAACATGCACAGATAGATTTTAGAGGATCTATGACATTAAATGGTGGGGGTGGGGACAAGAAGTTACATCTTTACTTTCATCAACCTTTCATTGAAATTTAACATTTCCTTCAACTCCCCCCCCCAATCTTCCAAGTATGGATTCATAGTTTTCCCGAGTCTATGTTGGGAGTCAATGACATGCTTTCTGGGCTCATGGAAAACATCTTTAGGACCATTCTGGTAGAAGAAAAGATGACTTGGATAAGATAGTATATACTTTATCCTCTATTCCCACATGATTTTCAACCAAAAATTAATGAATCAATAATCATTTATTAAGGGCCTGATATGTGCCAGACATTACTAATCACTGGGAATAAAATGGGGTCAAAAGACAGTCTATTCTCTTAAGGAGCTCACAATCTATTTTAATCTCATCTGTCAGGTCTCTACTCTTGTAAGCTTTGCAATTTCTGTAACTTTACCCTTTATGGCAATCATCCCAGGGCTCACATGGGAACCTCTCCATGGTGGCCAGTGGACTGAGAAAATTGTTTTATTTTACCATGAAGAACAGTAAACCAAAGAAGGGAAAATAAACATATTAGACATTTTTCATTAAGGAACAGAAGCCCCAAGAAACAAACCTGAGGCTGATTTACTAATGGAGTCTCAAATAAAGAGAAACCAATTAAGGATCAAAACTCCAGAACCCTTCCTACCCCCAAAAAATCACAGTCCTTAATTTTCTTTGGCAGAAGATTGATGATTGCATCTCAACCAAGAAGAAAGGATTTGTGGGCTGTTTTCAAAACAGAGGGATGGGGAGATTATTTGAGGGCACACTTGGGAAGAGACACTGAAAAATTCCTTCAATCTTGACATGCAATGTTGAGGCTTAATTAGATCATGTATCTAGAGCTGTAAGTACAGTAAGGCCACCCAGTCCCATCCCTTATTTTATAGATGATAAAACTGAGGCCAAGAGGAGTTAACCAGATTGCTTAAGGTCACCCAAACAGTAAGGTTCAGATACAAGATTTGAACAAAGGTCATTGGATTCTGAAGCAAAGTTTCCTAATTTGCATATGTATGTATGTATATACATACATAAATATATATATTATATATGCCTATATCAGCATAGTGTCCTTTGTAGTCCTGAGATTTTTTTTATTCATGTAAAAATGATTCTTCAGAGAATGAATCCACAAGTCTTACCCAGGTTTACTGAGCTTTGAAAAGGGTTCATGGGGAAAAAAAGGTTAAGAACCCCTGCTCTTGAGTTAATACATTTTCTTTTGTGGATAAGACTTAAAGGAATCCATGATATAAATTGATAAAGATACTATAACATAATTAAGAGTGGTGGAGACATTAAAAAATGTGTCTTAATTTTATGAGCATAGGGAAATTCCTGTATGGAAACTCTCTCCCCCCAAAACAAATTGTTATCTCTCCTCTTCTAGTCTCCAAGAATCACCTGAGGAATTGAGAAGTTCATGTAACTAATCCCAGATACCCTAACTGGTATATTTCAAGGGTAGGATTTGAACACAAATTTTCTCAACTTCGAGGTCACAGCATTATAGATCTAGTTGGGGATGAACAGTCCCAAATTCTCATTTTGCAGAAGAGGAAACTGAGCTCTAAGAAATATAAGCGATTTTCCAAAGTGGTAGGATTTGAACCCATATTCTCTGTCTTTGGAGTCAATATATAATTTCTATTGTAATTTGATATATCCCTAAGTATTATGCCATATTGATTAGCGTAAATAATGTTGCTTTTCTTAATAATAATAGTGAATTATAAAAAGTTCATATGTAACTTCATTTTGATAATCATATCTTTAACTTTGTACATATGTATATCTGTGTCATTGTCTATATATATATATATATATATATATATATATATATATATATACTACTTGAGGGGAGGAACTATTTCTTTTTTTTTGTTTTGTCTTGTATATTTGGTGCTTAATATGTCACCTAGAATATAATAGTTGCTTAATAAATGCTTGCTGATTGGATACTTTGAAGTATATTACAACCTGTGGGGGGGGTATTATGATTTTTTTATTCAAGGAAATGGACATTGAGAGAGGTTAAATGTTTAATAAATAATAAGCTTCAGAGGCAGGATTTAAACCCAGAGCTTTCTGATTTCAGGTCAAGAAGTGCCCCAAGTCTACTTAATATGCAAAATTGGTGGGGCAGACTTAAAAACCTATCATCATACTATGTAGAATTCTCTCTATTATAAATTATCCAGTTTAGTACGCTGTCCTTATGCTTTAGTGCTGAAAAGGTCACAGGGAAAGATAAAAATCCTAAGTATTGAAACACTCTCTCTCTCTCTCTCTCTCTCTCTCTCTCTCTCTCTCTCTCTCTCTCTCTCTCTCTCTCTCTCTCTCCATCACACCAACACACAAAGGCAGAAATGACAAAATTTTCCTTTCAAACAGTTTTCAGTATTTGTCAATATTTTGATAGATTCAAGATCTGTGAAATTCTAGATTTCAATAACCTGCAGGTTTAGACTGCCATAGATATTTGTACTGGATTTCTGGTAGCCAACCAATATAGAAATCAATTTAGTTCTTCTAATTTTATTATGTCTCTAGAGTGCCAGAATTATTAAATCTTGGCTATTTCCTGCATAAGCCTAAGTTCCCTGAACCCATGGTTGAATGAGTGTTTTATATGTACACAATAGCCTTCATTTAAAAGGGATATAAACTATCTCCCCAAACTACCATGTAAACTACCATTTAAAGATAAAAGACATCAGGGAGGGAGCAATCTAGTGAACAACATTGACCCTTCCTATCTCTTGAGTGGGACACACACCTCGGAGCTGCTGAGTGGAAGGAAAAGAAAGTTGTAGCTAAATTATCAGCCATATACAGATAAGTTTATCGTGGGGGAAGCAGTAAGGGAAGTCAAATAACCCATAGGAGGGTGATGGATGGTATTTGAGCTATTCAAGTAGAGTTGTTAGACAGTTCTCAGCAAAAGGGCTATCTGGGTCCAGTGTAAGATAGAGTTGACAGAGACCAATCAGCAACACTGCCAGAGCTTGAAGGGATATTAGGCATTCTCTGAATGAAGATTCTCACTTGGAGATGAAGCAAAAAGCCCCTAAATTACTTGCCCAAAGATCATATGATCAGAGAGAGGAAAAGAATGAGAGAAGAACCCCAACCCTGGACCCTCAGGCAGCCCTCTTTTCTCTTTACTACACTGCCTTACATCAATATCCAGAGAGCATGATCTGTTTGGAATGGATGTGTTTTTGGACATCTAGATATCTGGAAACATCTGGGTTCCAGAGTACATTGATCGTTTTAGTCCCAGCTAAATTGCAAAGGCTCTATTTTTGCCATAATGACCATCCACAGTTCCTTTGTTTTGACAAGCCCCTCTTTTTTCTTCAGTACACCCACACATTCTTGCCACTCATTCACAGTATATTTTAACAAAAACAAGAAAACAAGAAGTTTGCAAAGGACTATATAAACATTAAAGGACAATAGTAGTATCATCCTCCTAAACCTAGGACTAGAAGGGTCATTGGGGACCATCTGTTCCAATCCCCACATTTTATAAATGAGGAAAGTGAAGACAAGAGATATAAAGTGATTTATGCAAGGTCACAAATCAGAACAAAGGTCTTGATATATAAAGGGCTTTTGAGGCCATTCGAGTAGTACAGATTTTGTTGTTCAATTGTTTAGTGTTACCTGACTCTGTGACCCCATATCTGAAATTTTCTTAGGAAGAATATTAGAATGGTTTGCCATTTCCTTTCCTGGTGGGTCCAGTGGATCTTTTGGTCAGGCAACCAGAGGTTGACCAAGGACACACGGCTAGGAAGTGTGCAAGGTTGGATTTAAACTCAAGGCTTCCTGTCTTCATGCCTAGTGCTCTTAACCACTGAGCCACAGCTGCCTCTGGTAGCCCAATACCTTCAGATGAGGTAGGCAAGATGAAGGAAGATTAAATTACTTGCCCAAGGTCAAATATAAAACCTAGATATGGAGTAGCTGGGGACCTCCGAGGCCAACAAGTCTAGCTCCCTCTTTTAACGAGTTACAAAATTAAAGTGGAGAGTTGTGAAATGAGTTGCTCAAGTTAACAAAGGCAATAAGCATCAGATGTGGGGTTGAAATGCATGTCCATTACAGAGCCAGTGTTATTTCCCCAGTGATGGGCAAACTTTTTAAAGAGGGGGCCAAAGGAAAGGAAATGCTCCTCTGTCAGTCTGTTTCTAAGGCAACTCTTTTGAAGTTTCATTGTATTGATCCTACTCATTGTATTCATCAGATTAGGAATAATGTCTTATGGCCAGATAAAACATTTTAGGAGCTGTATCTGGCCCATGGGCTGTAGTTTGCTCATCACTGTTTCATACAAAACTACCTCCCAAATGTACTTATTTCTCATTCACTTCTGTTCTCTTTCCTACCTGCATTTAGCTCCTACCATAGTCCTATACACACACTGATACACACACACACACACACACACACACACACACACACACAAAGATGCCTAGTGGAGATACTCAAGGGAAATGGAATGTTAAGGGCAAGGTTTGCCCTTTTGGAAAAATGATGACTCATTTTTTCATGGAACTGGGTGATATATGGGGAAAGAAAGCAATTGCCTAAGTGTTTCTTTCATTGATTATTACCAGAGTCCACAGTTACTTAGTCATACAATAAGCATTTATTAAGCCCCTATGGAGTTCCAGCCAGTGTACTAAGCACAGACGGCATTACAGCAAAAAGTGAAAAACAAACCTAGCCCCTGCCCTAGAAGAGCTCCAGATCTAATGAGAGTGACAACATTCAAATAACTCTAAGTAGAGATGCAAGAGAAAAGAAGTTTGAAGTCATGTTAACTGCTACATACTGACTGCGACAAAGCTCAAATGCCAGAGTGGGGGGGCAGCTGGGTAGCTCAGTGGATTGAGTGCCAGGCCTAGAGACAAGAGGTCCTAGGTTCAAATCTGGCCTCAGACACTTCCCAGCTGTGTGACCCTGGGCAAGTCACTTGACCCCCATTGCCCACCCTTACCACTCTTCTGCCTTGAAACCAATACACAGTATTGACTCCAAGACAGAAGATAAGAGTTTAAAAAAATGCCTGAGTGATCAATTGGGAAGTGATCTTGCCCTAGAGTTAAGACAAGAAAGTGCATAAGGATGCTCTCAGGATATCTTCCTAAGCAAAGGTCTAGATGCCCTGTGAATTGCAGAATCCTCACTATCTCTACCAATTGGTTGCTGGTGTTAGAACACCATCACCATTGAATATAGGCAACATCCCACCAATGAGCATTCATTTCTCTTTCTGAAATTTAAGGAATACTTTGTGCAATGTGTCCTAAAATTCTGGCAGTGCACAATTCCGGTATGTGATCACACTCTCCTACATTACTTACATGTCTCTGTTCAAACTTTTTCTTTGTTTTGCTTATGTAGGTCTTTCCACTATGTTGCCTAATATTTTCATTAAATAAGCTATCTTTATACTAGCAAAAGGTCAATGATTTTGGAAATAGCCATCCAATCGATGCAATAGGATTATAAACACCCTCAAGTTTACCTATCTATCCCTAGCAGCCAATAATGAGGTGCAGCAGCTAACGGGGATTTGTAAGCAACACTCTCATGTCAAAAATGGATAGCATTTCTTTTGCCCTTCTCCAACTCCATTAAATAAATGGTTGTTGTACTAATGGTGCACTAGGGCTTGAAATCAAATATCTTTCTACTATATTGTTTGCTCAGATGGAAGAAATCAGCACTGAAAATAAGGAAGAAATTAGCAGAAGCTGAATCAAGCTTATTTGTGAGATTTCTGCAGTGCATTAACAGTAAAAGGGGAGAGGGATATGGTCACTATTAAGAAGCATGTTGGTTATAGACTAATGAATTTGACTTGGTATTCTCAATGTCTAGAATTGGTCTAAATGACTAGTGTGTACAGTATTAGAGGAGCCTCATCATATTCTTGTTAGAATTTGTGATAAGAGTAGAACCCTAAAGACATACAAAAATAGGAGTAGGACCTGCAGACCATTCTTAGAGAGGCAAGTAAACATTGACCATACAGCTGGTTTTGTCTTGAGTCCAAAGTGAGCAAGAAATATTCTGTTGGTCACTTGATTGTCTCATCTTGTAATACTTTAAAATGGGTATAAGCAAATGCACAAACCAGTGACTGACAGATATATCTGTAGTAGCTATACCCATTACCAAAGATATAGCAGATAAATTTAAGAATGAATGTGCAAATATATATGTGTATATATATATATACACACGTGTGTACATGCATATACATATATGTACTCTATGGAGAGAGAGAGAATAAAGATATTTTATTGAGTATATAAGTATGGGCTAGTATTTCCTACTTGTTTTCCTCCCCCACTCCAATTTTAATTAACTGCATATCAAAATTTATATTTCTATAGATGTACTTCTATATCTATCTCTATCTATCTCTATATCAACATGTATATCTATATAGAGGCAGCTAGGTGGCACAGTAGATAGAGCACTGACCCTATAGTCAAGAACCCGAGTTCAAATTCAGGATCTGACATTTCCTAGCTGTGTGACCCTGGGAAAGTCAATGAACCCATTTGCCTCAGTTTCCTCATCTGTAAAATGAGTTGGAAGAGGAAATGGCAAGCCACTCCAATATCTTCATCAAAGAAAAAATGGGGTCATGAAGAGTTAGATATGACTGAAATGATACAACAACAAGGAGAGCAGGCTGGAGTATAATTGGGCAATCGTATACAACTTTGAAGAAATTTTCTCTATGAGAAGAGGCAATAGAAATGTGGCACTCTGCAAAATTTAAAGCATTTACTTCTTTTTTTTTATTTATTATTGTTTTGTTTTAGTCTATGAGCCTCCAGAATATTGAGTGCATTCTCTTATGAGGATCTATCAAAGGACCTTGGATGATAGGACTATAATGAGAGAGACAGATATGAGAGAGAGAGAGAGAGAAAGAGAGAGAGAGAGAGAGAGAGAGAGAGAGAGAGAGAGAGAGAGAGAGAGAGAGAGAGAGAGAGGGAGAGAGAGAGAATGAATGGATAGATGAATGGATGGACAGACAGATAGATTAGAGAGATATCTGTTTTTTTATATAGATATTTTTATCAATATCAACCTCTATATATACTACACTATGCATGAGTGGAGGTAATAATCACACCAATAGCATCATCCTTAAAATTATGTCTGTATCAATTAATAATATATTAAATCATTTTGATTTAACCAAGTACATTTTGATCATTTATTATATTTTTTCATCATCTTCTCTAAGCAAGTCACTGTGTTTTTAATTTACGTCTTTGCAACATGGAGGAGGAAGGGAATAAGCATTTATATTATGCTTATTATGTTCCAGGTACTGTGCAAAGCACTTGTCCCAAATATCATCTCATTTTATCCTCACAATAGCCTTGACAGGTCAATGCCATTATTACTCCCATTTTGCTTTGGGAAAATTAAAGGAAAAAAATAATTGATGTGTCTAATGTTACAAAGATAGCAAGTATCTGAGGCTGGAACTGAACTGAGGTCTTTCTGACATGGGTGGTAATCCAGGACTCTTTCCATTGTACTACAGAGCTGCCTCATTAGATAGAGTCACCATCTTTGATAAATTTACAATTCAGTTGGGGAGGTGAGAATAAAAAGGATACATGTGTCTTGGTCTGGGTTTTCAGGCTTACAAAATTCATAAGGGTTAAAACCAGTGGAAATGTGCATTGGATATGAGGGGGAGTGAAGGGGAAAGTAAAAATATAAATCATGTAACCATGGAAAATTTTTCTAAAATAATAAAATATTTAAATTTTAAAAAATCATCAGGTCCCAGATTTCCTCAGCCCCTCACCAACAAAGAATACTTTGCCCAGTCTCTAAGACCCAGAGGGAAGTAATAAGTTTTGGGAATTTATTCTTCCAAGAATTATAGGGACACTGAATACAATATTTTAAATGGAAGAGACCTCAGAGGCCAACGCCTAGAGGAAACTAATCTTGGCTATGACACACTCAAGAAGTTGTCATCCAAGATCTACTTGGAGCTATCCAAGGGGGTGGGGAGGGTAACCAATATTTAGAAAGGACATTGTCCACTCAGAATATAATCAAATGTGGGTGCCCCTAGGGAAGCATCCTCTGTCACATGAGAATCAATGGAAATGTCTTGCGATGATTGCCCTGGAGATGAGAAGACCTCTGTATGGATGCTACCAGGTAGAATATTCTGGTTTTGAATATATGAAAGGCAAAGATGGAAAAGGAAATGGATTTGTTTTTCTTGGTCTACAAGTGTGGAGAAGATAGGAAGAAGGGATCAAGGTTCCAAAGAGGTAGATTTTTGCCTCTATATAGAGAGGAAAAAATAGCTTCTGAAAACAACAGTCCATGGGAGATAATGATTTCCATAGGACTAGAGATTTTCAAGCAAAGAGTAAGTGGTTATTCAGCAAGGATACTGATCAGAAAACCCCTAAGATACCACCTAATTCTAGAATTCTTCCTTCTCTTCTGCCCTTGCCAGTTTCCATACAATAAACACAAAGAAACAATATAGAATTTAAATACTATTTGGGACAACAATGGGAGAGATGTCACCAGGCATGATTAATCACCAACCACTCTCTGCAGAGTCACTGCTGTGGGGAGGGACATTGGGAGAAGCAAGAGCACTTCAGGTGATGGAGATAGGGAGCTTTCCAGAGGAGCTAAAGGAGGAGGTGAGATGTAACCTAGGTCTCAAAGGATGGGGAAGATTCCAAAAGGGGGAGAGTAGACATGACAACTGTGAGTCAAGACAGGGTTTGGTACAAAAATGACATATTTGTGGGATGCTGAGGAGACGAGCCTGGCAGAATCAAAGGGTTCCTTAGAGGGCAAGAAGTGGGTGTACTCTAGTGATTCACCCCAGGGTGAAAAGCTCCAGACGAAAGCAGGCTGGTGTCATTTCAGGTATGAGGAAAGGTCAGAGGAAAGGCAAGGAATTATCCCCTGACACAGTTTGATTCCTTAACAAATGAGACCCATAAACAAGGTGCCCAGAATGAGCCCTGTATGACCATGCCAGAGTAAATGCCAACCCAGAGCAACAAAGGAAAAGGCTCGGAGCAGAGCCCATTTTGAACAATGAAACATTTGCATGATATTCAAAGAAACCTTAAGATAATAATAATCCTCATTTCTAGCCAAGATCATCTGGCTTTGCAAACCAAATGCTCTGTAGAGATAATGAATTCAAAAAGAGAAGTCAAGTATGAGCACTTTTCAAGGCTCAGTGGCATGGAAAATCCTTTTGTGCACTTTTTAATTTTCTGTTTGTTTTTTTTTCCTCAAGTCTCTGCCTAAATACACTCTTTCAAACTGCCACCCATTGATGCCACAGGTGGGAGGAGGATGTCACCTCACTGAACAGCACCAAGAATAAAATCTCACTCATGTTGCTTGGGGTTTATAAGAAAGCCCTCTAAAAAAGGGGATTCATAGATTTTAGGCTCACTTTACACTGGAGGAAACTGAGTCTACGAGATCTGATTTTGCCTATTATCACACAGTCATTATTGGAACCCAGGACTTCTTTATTCTAAAACAAAATTAGTCCCCTTATAGCTTCCTGCCTCTCGTATCTGATGATTTCCCATACATTTTCGAAGATATCAGTCTGTGATCCTGCCTTCAAGCTCTGAGTATCTGAGAAGCTGCAATACATGACTTAATCTAAATTGGGATATATTGGACATGTGGAATATCTTGAATATCTCTCTCCAAGTGAAAAAGCTTCTTCTCCCAAAGGAGATCACCAGGAGTATCTAGGAGGCTCAGTGGATTGAGAGCCAAGCCCAGAGACAGGAAGTCCTGGATTCAAATTTGGCCTCAGACAATTCCTAGCTGGGCAAGTCACTTAACCTCCATTGCATAGCCCTTACTGTTCTTCTGCTTTAGAACCAAAATACAGTATTGATTCTAAGAAAGAAGGGAAGGATTAAAAAAATCCAAAGGAGATCACCACTCCCTTTCTAAAATATAATCATAAAGAGCTGCCTGAAGCTAAACAGCTCCATCACACACATCCAAGATGTATCAGAAGTAATATTGGAACCCAGATCCTCCTGAAGCTGGTTCCTACTATGCCACACTGCTAATGATCAGCATGGATGAGGGAATTTGCTTCAGATATATAGTCTGAAATTAACACTGATGATGGGGAGACCTGAAGAAAAGAATTAAACATATCTTGGCTTTGAGTTGCTCATTTATTGAATATTGCCATCATCATTATTATTATCAGAGCAGAAGTAATATCCCCTGCCCCTGCCAATGAATACTTTCCTTATTTTGCATGTGTCAAAGTGATTATGTGAAGGTAAAAAGACTTGGCATTGGATTCACCTGAATCTACTTTTCCAGCCTTATTATATAGCAATTCTCTTCAAAGATTCTACTCTAGTGTTCTTCATACACAGAACCTCCGGTCTCCATGCCTTTCTACTTGTGGTCCCCCATTCCTGTCATGCACTGTCTCCTCAGTCCCATATCTCAAGATCATCTAGTTTCCTTCAAAGTTCGGCTTACGTCCCCACTGTCTAGAGAAGGTCTTTCTTCATGCAACCATTCATTAAGGTCTTCCTCCCCCAACAATTATCTGAAAGGTATTTTGCGTACACCTTTTTATCTGTGCATACTCTTTCTTGGCTAGATTGAAAGCTTTTGGAGAGCTCGTAGTGTTTTAATTTGGCCTCTGTGACACTGGCACCCAGCATATGGTAGGCACTTAGATTAATAAATGTTTGAGGAATGTGTGATTGCTGGCTGAAAGCAAAGCTCTCATGCTGGCTCATAATCAGTCCCTGGTTCCCCAGTAGGAGACAAACTTGTGGGCTGGAAAGATCATTGATCCAACCCAAGATGGGGTTTTCTTGGCAAGGATACTGGAGTGGCTTGCCATTTCCTTCCCCAGTGCATCCTTTTGTCAGGCAACCAGAGGTTAAGTGAGTTGCCCCAGTTCACACAGTTAGGAAGTGTCTGAGGCTCAATTGGAAGGTCCAGCACTCTCTCCATTGAGCCACTTGTCTGCCTCATTTTCTCTTACCGAAAAATAGTTGTAAAATAAAAGAAATACTGGAAATGAGTGCCTTGTCGATAACTACCTGCCTTATACCACAAAGCTGTTCTCTCCAGCCCTGAGGCTCTTGGAGTAATATTCCAAATGAAGGGAGCCAAGTGGAGGGCTCTGAATACCATCCTAAAATATTAAGCCACAAAACAGCTCTTTAAAAGGTCTGTCTTTGGGCTGCTAATCACCACTGTAAGAGGCCACAGTAGACCTGATTAGATGCTTTTAATCCTCATGCAGCTTGTCAAGGGGACTTTGTGACCCAGCAAGAAGCACTCTAAAAATGCAGAGCTAGACAGACAAACAGATATAAATATCCGGGAGCAGATGGCCTGGCTTACATCTCTTTTGTTGCATTCATTTCTTTTTCTCTGCGCGTGTGCGTGCATGATGGGCTTTTCCTTTTCTCCATTCTGTTGCAGTGGTTTTGATAGCCTGGAGAGGGGTTTTGCTTTAAGTCATGCTAGGGGAGAGGGAGAGATGCTGTATCCTTTCAATAAAACCACACATGGCCACGTATTTTACTCTGCATTCTCTCCACCACCTCTCCAAGATGTTGGAGCATCTTGGGAGGCATAATGTGGTAGAAAGAGCCCTAGTCTCCAATTTAGGAAACTTGGGTCCTAGTTCCTGGCTGTGTCACTGATAGCCTATGTCAACTTGGAGAATTGCCAATATTTATGTTACACTCAGGGTTTATCAAGTTCATATAGACATCATTTCACTGGATCTCAACAACAACCCTAGAAGGTTGTTACTATTCTTAGCCACAGTTTTCAGATGGGAAAATTGAAGCTGAGAGAGCTGAAGTCATACACTAAGAGCCACCCAGCAAGTAAGTATCTGAGATAGGATTCAAATTCAGTTCTTTTTAACTCCCAATCCAAAACCCTATTCATTGGGCCACCTAACTACCATGATCTACTCTTGTTAGAAGGAAATTTCCTAACAATGAGAGATATTCATAAATGGAATGGGTTGCTGTGAGAGCTCCCCTTCATTGGAA
The DNA here is from genome assembly GCF_016433145.1 of Gracilinanus agilis. Taxonomy (NCBI): domain Eukaryota; kingdom Metazoa; phylum Chordata; class Mammalia; order Didelphimorphia; family Didelphidae; genus Gracilinanus; species Gracilinanus agilis. Next base: position 24,566,955 of record NC_058131.1, read on the forward strand.
ATTTTCAGGCAGAGGTTGATAATAATCACTAACGTTAAGAGTGACCTTGAAGCTCACCAAGTGTTTACAAATAGCTCATCTGATCCTTACAATAGCCCTTGGAGGTGTTATTATTATTATTATCCCCATTCTACAAATGAGGAAACCGAAGATGAGAATGATTAACTGGCTTAGAGAAGCCTGGTAAGTGTTGAAATGGAATATGAACTCAGGTTCTCCTGACTCCAAGTTCAATGAAGTATTTATGGAGCCATGCAGATACCATTTGTAAATAGTGCCATGGTTTAATAGTGAGAGAGCCAACATTGGAGTCAGGGATACCTCTGGCACAAACTGGCTATGTGATTTTGAGCATTATTCAGCTCTCGGCTCTCAGTCTAGCGCTACATGGATTGGGCACTCAACTCACTGATTTAGGCAATTTTCTAGGAGTGTGAGTTGCAGGGAATGTGCCATACATACCCTAGTAGAAGGTGTTTCCTCATACTGGAGTTCTATATACTAATGAATTAACAGGTCCAACTCCTGTCCCTGACCACTGCAGTCTCAGTGCATGGCTAACCTGGCCTACCACCATTACAGCAAAATGTGGCCCAAATGCCGGGCCACTACTGTAAGTGAACCTAGAATAGCCGAGATGGTGACATCTGAACAGCATGGCAGGATGTGAAAACCACCAGAGAAACGAGATTCAAGCAGGGATCAATATTGGGCATCTGGCCAAATGCAGGCAGGCACAACACAGAAAACCAAAGCATCAGATCTGAGGGTGTCGAGAATGTGTATGGCTGTTTCCCAAAGTCCCCACTGATATCAGAAATACAACAGACAATTTAACTAATTAAGTAAATAAATAAATATCCCAGTACCTTGCCTAAAGGTTGCTGGTTTCAGTTTTAGGTGGAATCACCTTATTCTTGTCCTTTGATTCAGCTCTCAGGCATAAATCTAATCATTTACCATGGAGCCACGAAAATATAAAGGGATATCTAATTTACATCATTCTTCTAGGTCAGTGATGGCAAATCTTTTAGAGATAGAGTGCTGGGCTCTGCCCTCAGTCCCCAAACTAAATGTGCCCCACTAACCACATGCTATGCCTTCTCCACATGCTGGATGTGCCCCCCCTTAACCCACACAAAGGAGGGAAAAAGAGCTCCCAGTGGGCTACTGGACAGAGGGGCAGGTGAAGGTAGGAATGTCCCAGCAAGAAGTGGTCTGAACTCTCTGCTCCCCTCCAGATCTGTCACCCGTGAGCTCCCCACTTTACCCACTGTGCACTTCCCATTGGGCTACTGGGCAAGGGGAAGAAGATGTGAAAAAATGTCATCAGGGAGTGGGATGTGAGGAGGGAGGGTGGCCAAGTGCTCATGGAGGGTGCTCTGCATGCCATCTTTGGCACCCTTGCCATAGGTTTGCCATCACTGTTCTAGGACCAACCTATTGCTTTGAGACATAGCATAGTGCAATTATAATAGTGATAATGGTATCTATATTGCTTTAAGTTTGTAAATCAATTTACATATATTAACCTCACAACTTCTGCCTCAGTTTCCTCTTCTCTACAAAGGAGATAATAACAGCACCTGCCTCTTACAGTTGTGAAGATAAAATGAAATAATATTCATAAAGTATTTTGTAAGTCTTAAAGTGATATATGTGCTTGGGGGAGTTGGGTAGCACAGTGGATAGGTGCTATATCTGAAGTCAGGAATACTCATCTTCTTGACTTCCAATCTGAACTCAAACACTTTTTAGATAGGTGATCCTGGGCAAGTCACTTAACATTATTTGCCTTAGTTTTCCCATCTGTAAAATGAACTAGAGAAGCAAATGGTGAACCACTCTAGTATCTTTGCTAAGAAAACCCCAAATGAGCTCCACTGTCAACAACAATATTCTAGTCCAAGTCCAGGGCTTTGTCCACTACGATGCAGATGCCAATGTGTGGGATCAGGAATCTAAGGATCTAGTTTAGTATCTTGCCTCTGCTATTTACTAGTCCTGTTACTTTAAACATGTCATTTGACTTCTTTGGGACTGAGTTTCTTTAGTGTAAAAGGAGAGGATTAGTAACCTGGACAGCCTTGAAGTCTAAATCAGTCCTAAATCTAGGCGTATGCTAGAGCCAGTTTGAATTAGCTTTAAATGTTCAGTGTGAAGATTTATATATTGGAAATTGGCAAAGGGTATAAATCAGGCCTTGACTTATTGTTTTCCTCACTGCCTAGCTGTAGGAAAGTGATGGGGAAAGAGTTCATAATGCAGATTAAATTTAAAATGTGTTTGGGGTCTCTTCCCCAACTCTACCCCCAAGTTGGCCATTGAATATTTACCATCACAATCTTGCCTAAATCTATGAGACTGAGCAAAGAAGGCTCACTTGAACAGAAAAAGGAGGAAGAGGACGTAGATTTGGTTGAAATTGAGGTACTTAGACATTCAGTGCCTACTGAAGAGGAGGCTGTCCAATGGCCTATGGCACTATGATAAGGGCTAAGGTGGTGACTCTACCCGGGCTACCATCATAAAGGACTTGCAGTTAGGCAAATTTCAGATCTTCTTTTCTCTTCCTCTAATGTTTAACAAACATACAATACAAACTAGGTGTTTAATATATGCTTGTTAAGAATTATTGATAATGAATGTGTTTTGATCCAAATCTATGAACATCAGAGGAAGGCACTGGAAAATATATCCACCCAAAATCAGAAAAGTGGAAACCAGTAGACCTATCTTTGGTGGGCCAAATGTTTATAATTCAAAAAGTGAAAAGAAAAGGAGAATTATGAGAATATTTTTAATTATAATTAATTCATGAAGTCAAATCAAAAAATACTATTAAACACTATGTGCCAGGCACTGTGCTAAATATTGAACATACAAAGGAAGGGAAAAACAGCCCCTGCCCTCTAGGTACTTACAAGTTAATAGTGGAGACCACTAGAGACCACTTATAAACAAATCAGATAGGTAGATAGATAGACAGAAAGATAGATAGATAGATAGATAGATAGATAGATAGATAGATAGATAGANATAGACAGAAAGATAGATAGATAGATAGATAGATAGATAGATAGATAGATAGATAGATAGATAGATAGATAGGATAGTCAGCTGGATGGATGAATGGATAGATAGACAGACAGATATAGATTGGATAGACAGATGGATAGATGGATGGATAGACAGATGGATAGATAGATTGATGGATGGATAGATAGATAGATAGATAGATAGATAGATACATAGATACATAGATACATAGATACATAGATACATAGATAGATACATAGATAGGATAATCAGATGGATAGATGGATATATGAATGGATAGATGGATGGATAGATAGAGAGATAGATAGATAGATAGATAGATAGATAGATAGATAGATAGATAGATAAAAAGATAGATGATAGTTGGATAGATATGCACACACAAAAGACATATATGTATATACATAGGCACATGTACATATTTGTCTACATACACATGTATATATTTACATATATCTGTTCTTTGCCCACATATTCATCTATACACATGCATGTGTATAGTACCCATATTTATTATATGTGCATATATACATGTGTGAAGAAACACATTTTTTGTTCAGTCATTTGTCATAGCTTACCCTTTGTGATCCCTTTTGGGGTTTTCTTAGGAAAGATACTTGAGTGACTTGCCTTTTTCTTCCTCAGATAAGGAAACTGAGGCAAACAGGGTTAAATAACTCCTTCAGTTACATGGCTAGTAACTATCTGAGATCATATTTGAACATGTATATGTATACACACATATTTAAAGATAAATGTAGATTAGATAGACAGATAGATACATACATACAGGAAAAAACTGGAGATAATCACAGAGGAAGGTAATAGTAACAAAAACTAGGAAATATTTCCTTCAGAAAGGCTTGCAAGAAGCAAGGGGTGAAGAAAAGAGAATGTATAAGTAATTGTAGGACATTAAGGCTTCTAAAGCACTTAACTGAGATCATCTTATTCAATCTTCCCAGAAGTTCTGGAAGATAGGTGCAATTATGGCCATTATAAAGATGAGAAAATTGAGGTAGATAGGAGTTAAGTGACCTACCCAGGGACACAAAGCTATTCATTTGAACTCAGATCTTCCATAAGTTTAATCCAGCATTCTATCTTTTGAACCTCCTTAAGAGTCATTTAGTAGAGACATAAGATGCCCAAGGACAACTTGATCCCAGTCCCATTAGAAGTGTGAAAGCAAAGGTGGGGTAACTGTCTGGTAGAGATATTGTATGGAAAATGTGTGCTTCAGATACCAGTTGAACTAGATGACTTCTGAGGTATTTTATCCCCTTTGGGAGAAAAGAGTTTACTCTTTGCTTCATTTGTCTGCTAAATGGAGAGAAAAAGAGAGTATTGGATTCCAAAAGGTTAATAAATATTGATAGCTGACATATCTGCACTGCTTCATTTTTTAAAACATCTGTTATCCCCTTTAGTCCTTGAAGCACACCTGTGAAGCAGGTAGTTCATGCTGCTGAAAGCATTTTCAACCCTTCTTGTTTCATAAGGACTCATGGGCAAAAAGAAAAAAAAAGACCAGTACACTCCACATGAAGTTATTCTTGTACAGATGTTGACTAATGGACCTGGAGGACTGTTCCTTTTTTTCTCTCTCTCTGATTCTCAGGGTGCTGGAATTTTCCATCAAAGATAAGATGAACAGCTCTCTCAGAATTCCTAATGTCTGGGTGACAGGACACCCTCATTTGTTCCCAGACCAAACAGTTTGAAGTAGCAGTCAGGAATGTCCTGGAATTGCTTGTTGTGTTGATTTGATTTGATTTGTTCCTTAGAGGGAGGGGGAAAATAAGGGGAAACAGCTGGACTAGGGACCCAAACCAAGTAAAATAAATGTAAACAGTAGAGGATAAAAATGAAAATGGAATTTTGCCATGGAGACAATCATATTAAAAAGGAGAAATAAATCAAGTTCAATATTTTCATTCATTCCAATAAGTAATTCCTGCCTTGAACTTTTTTCCCTAGGACTGAGAGAAGGAATTTACTCATGAAAGCACCCCAACATACTATTGTGCTTTTATTAATAAAACCAGGATATTGCCCGTAGTTTGATGCCTCACCACTTCCCATCTTCGTCTCTGTATCTGTCTTTCTGACAAAGATGCTTTACAGTGTTGTCAATATTAGAGGCAGCTCTTTTTTTTTCATATCTAATAGTTGTTCTCTTTTGCTGCACCTCCAAGATGTGTTCACTTTTCTCCTCTGGCTCTGCTTCTTGAGAGAAAGCCCTGCAGCCTCTTCCCCAGTGGTCTGAGTCTCACCTCCAATGCTGCTAGCCTGCTCCATCTAGTGGGGTCTGTGTAGAAACACAAATCAATACCCAATCCAAAAGCCAAATAGAGGCAGTCTGGCAATGGAAAGACTTGGTCCTGGCAGCTTTTGAGGTCAAATTTCCCAAGCAGGGCAGTTTCTGGAAAGACAGGACTCTACTCTGAAGTCAGTCCCAACTTTATGTGCTAATAAAAGAGGGCAGAATGGTCTCTATCCATGTGGCTGCTCAACTTCAGACAGTATGGCATGGCTACAGGGGACTGGCACCTTTGATTTGGCTCTTGGGAAGCTCAAGGAAAATGCAGACAAGCTGGGTTATTTTTAAGACTCAAAGAGCCCAGCAAAAGATTTATGGCTCTAAACATGTTGCGGGGGAGAGATAAATTGGAGCAGGGCCTTTCGGCTCAAACAGATGAACCAAGGCATGCCAGCCTGGTCAATAAAGTATTTAAGCCCCAAGTGCCATGCGGGTTGTCACAGATTAAATTTTGAAAGTCTTTTATGGTGTAACAAGGTCTTTAATTATAACACTGGGCTCTGGATCACATGCAGGTTGGGCAAACAGCAAGAATTATGGCACAGAGATCTTTGGATGTAATTAATGGCTTCTCAATGGGAGTCACCACAAGGGAAAACACTCAAATCTTGAGGTGGATAAATATTTACATGAGGGATGTGTATAAAGGAGGCATTAATGAACAACCTTCTTCCTTAATGATCTATCCCTTACCCCCAAATTGCCATGGATTTTTATAGGATGTAACAAGTTGATTGACTTTTCAGTGACTACATTCCATGCATCTGGGTTGAAAGGTTCTTAAAATTCTCTTTCTTTCTTTTGATAACTTCCCAAGTCTTGGTGCTTTCATCTAGAAGGAATTATAGAACAGTCTTTTCTCTCTGGGCAAAATAATAGAGACTTACTATACAAGTAAAGTCTTCCAGAACCAAGTGGTGTTACTGTCTGATAAAGCTGTAGCTGTAACTATGTTTTCTTTCCATGGTAATAAAAACTGTGTGTGTGTGTGTGTCTGTGTGTGTGTCTGTGTGTGTGTGTGAATGAGAGAGAGAGAGAGAGAGAGAGAGAGAGAGAGAGAAAGAGAGGTGGGTAGAGAAGTGTATGGCACTGACAACATGGAGGGCATTATATCTACAGGAATAACCAAGAAAAGCATGGGCAAGTCCATTTTCCCAGATTGTCTAGCCTTCATCCTTGGGATCTTTGAGGGAAATAAGGCAAGTTCCAATTGAGAGTTTCATTGGTAATGGCATACTAACAGCAATGACATTTTTTTTAATCCTCACCTTCTGTCTCGGAATCAATACTGTGTATTGGTTCCAAGGCAGAAGAGTGGTAAGGGCTAGGCAATGAAGGTTAAATGACTTGCCCAGGGTCACATAGCTGAGAAGTGTCTGAGGCCAAATTTGAACCCAGGATCTCCCGTCTCTAGGCCTGGCTCTCAATTCTCTGAGTTACCCAGCTGCCCCCAGTGACTTTTTTTTTGATAGGTTAGGGATTACACAGAAAGGCAACATGAAGAAATGGAAGATAAGGCAATGTTCAGAGTCAGCAGGCTCCAGGGGAGGAAGTTTGCCCCTTTTCCACATCAGCACTCAGAAGGAAATCTTCATTTGTCCTGGGATAGTTTCAGCTCAGGTTTCTGCATAACATCAGTGACACAGTAAATATATTGGTGCAGATTAAATGAGGAGAAAAGAAAATAACATTTAAAACCACTGAAATTTCACCACAATGCTGTCCTCATCCTTATATTATGAAACCAATTTCAGATGACCCATCTGGACAATGAGATGCTTTTTGGATATTTCCAATGGAATATAACAGATGTTGGACAACAACAGAACAGGAACCATCAAGGAACACCAAGAGTTGAATGTTCTTAAAGAGTGTATCAAGGATCAAGTCCAGGATGTGAGTTAATATAGAAGTAGGTATATAAGTGTCTAAAGTGCAAGTGGAGCATAATAGTCCAGAATCTATAGGATCAGGTCATCATTGCCATCGTGCTTCAGTATTTCAATCATTAGGCATGAATCTACGAATATGAGACTTTCCTCCAAAGGAACACATTTTTCCACATCCTTGCCCCATTAATCTCAAGTTATTCTTATCCATGTCTTCTTATAAATCTTTGCTGATCTCCATCCATTATGCTGGGGACTTTCATAGATCCATTCTAGCTCTAAATATATCAGCCTATGAACTAGATCTAGAATCAAAAGTTAACAGACTGTCCAACAGTTATATACTGTTCATGTTATAAGACTGGTGGCACCAAATGGTAATTAACAACTCCGGAATGGGGTTAGGAAGTCTTGGGTTCAACCTTAACCCAAGACACTCATTAGTGTCTTAGGCAAGTCATTTAACTTTTCTGAGGTTCAGTTTCCTCATCTGTGAAATAAGTTGTGTTGCTGTTGTTTAGTCGTTTAGTCATGTCAGACTCTGTGTCTCTGTAACCCTACTGTCCATATAGAGTTTTCTTGGCAAAGATTCTGGAGTGGTCTGCCATTTCCTTTTCCATTAGATTAAGGCAAACACAGGTTAAGAGACTTGCCAAAGATCACACAACTAGTAAGTATATGAGGTCAAACTTGAACTCAGATATTCCTTACTTCAGTCCCAGCACTCTGAGCACCGAGCACAGAAATAAGTGGGTTAGACTATCTGGCCTCTGAGATCCCTTACAATAGTAAATCTGAGATCCTATTTTCTATTCTTGTCATACAGTTCTAAAATGACATCTCTTACATGATTTCTTCAACAGAAATCTTTGCTGATTGTGTGTCTTTCTTATATGCAACACCACTGTCATTAGCATTCTCCTTCCCATCATCATCGTTGTTGTGATCACCAGCATTGTTATGACCACCATCATTGTCAACATCAGGATTACCAACTCCATTATCATAGCTCTAAAGTATGTCACATTTTACAGTTTGGAAAAAAAAGACTTCTATATTATTGGATCTGATTCTCCCAGTGATCATGTATAGCACTTAAAGGGATCAAAGGGGTACACATAACTGTCAAGATCCCAAAGAATTGCACAGACAGGGATGAATAGGCAGGTAGATACACTGGGTCAGGGTCAGAGCAAATAGAATACAAAGTCCTTAATGGTAGAGACCATATCTCCTATGCCTAGAACTTTGTCTTCCATATTGAGAAAGGGACTTGACCTGTGATTTTTTGGCATAGAGGTGAGAAAATTCGCCCCCTACCAATGCAAGAAGCTACCTTCTCTGAAACAGCTGAATATAACACGGTGAGTTCGAATCACTTGACAAGGGTTACAAAGCCCATATGTGACAGAGGAAGGAATCGAATCCATATGTTTCTGGCTTGGAAGCCAGCGGTCTAGTCACTATAACATGCTTCCTTTTGTACTGAGCTTCATTAAGTGCTTAATTAAGGCTTATTGGATTAGATTGGGATCCAAAAAAGCAGGTTAGGAGCCTGAGGATTACAAGAGGATGGATAGATGGATCGTGACATAGAATGTCTTTGTAGCACAGGTGAGAACTTGAGATCACAGAAGCTGAGAAAGAGGAATTAGTCTAGAAGGAACAGAGTAGCTGATTAAGAGGGGTCCAAGAAGAGGTCAAGATTAACTGGGAGGGGATAGGCAAAACAACAGAAGTAGCTTAGGAAGCACAGCTGTGTCCTCTGATTCTACAGGATTATTTGTTTGTTCTCTGCCCTGGTTTTGTTAGCCTCCTACTTAATTTGAGCAGACAGAGGCAGACAGGTGTGTGCAGGCAGGCAGACAGAAGAAGGGCGCCACAGGTACAGGTGATTCTAAAAGGCAGAAAAAAATAAAGGGTTCAGCCTTTGGGGAGTTCTGGTGCTACGCTCATTTGGAAGGCATCCAAGATGGCACCATTTTACACTACATTCTTTGACTTTATTTTTCTGACTAGCATGTAAATCAATCTCTCTCTTTGTTGTTCTTTTCTCTTCTCTCTTTTTTTCTTATTTTCCTTCTCTTTCCCACACTAATAAAAAAGATCCCATTTGAAGTGAAAGTATGATTTCTTCATCTACAAAGTAAAGGGTTTGGGAACAGAATATGTATATAATGACTGACGCACACATTCTACCCACCAATTCTGTTTAACCCTTCTTGGTTTCAAAGAACTCATTTTTTTCATCTGTGTGGTTGGGACAGAAAGAACAGTAATCCAGAAACGGTTATGATGTAAAAATAAAACTAAACAAAATATTTACAAAGTTTTAGGTGATCCCTAAAATCTCTCCCAGTTTTAGCAGTTTCTGTGATTATTTTATAAAACTGATCTTTTGGAGAGATGTAGGAGAAAAGACCAGGAATGGGGCTGTTGAGTGATTGGTTGTTTATGGGTTGGATGAAAGAAAATACTGTCCTATCAGTCTGGGAAAGACACCAACCTTAGGGAAAATCAAGGCATTTCTTTCAGTCTTTTGGATATTAGTGATGTAACCACCTACTCTGTGTGCTACACAGAGTAGCTATGAAGGACTATGTTGGTCTTAAATTCACTAGCTTACCTAATTAGTATGGAGAGGGGGAAAGGTTGAGTTCTGGCAAACAGGACTTTGTAACCAGGTGCCATTTGAGGGGAGGCACTTGTTGAGATGGCAGACTCCAATGACTCTTCTTACAGGCATCCCCAGGACCTGTGCTGAACCTCAGGGTCCTCCCTGAAGGCACTGAGGTGGGGGGAGTTCAACTTCAGGGATTCCTGGGGGAATGATCCAGGTGTTCTAACCTGGCCTTCTATCATCCCAGACCCTACAGTCCCAGCCATTGAGGTGTCATTCCCCCTTTGTGAATGAGACTGTCCTTTCTAACCATTCTTCCCTTCCCCCTGAATGTGGCCCAAGCTCATTTCTACTGTGTCCTGGAAAATGTCCTCCCTTTTATCAGTCTGCCTAAAAGGCCTTTGCCATGAACCACCCACTCAAGGCCTCAATTCTCCAAATAAATTCTTGTAGAGGCCATCCTGTCCTGTTTTCAACATCTATGAACTTTGCCAATGATCTATTTATGTAACAAACAACTTCAATACTGAGGCCCTGCTGGCGGAGGTGGTTGGAAGAGCTTAGAAAATACCACGCCTGCTGTCTCTTTCATGTCGGACAACAGAGGCGATCTGGATAGACACCTATTGGTGCTGTTCTTAAAAGCCTTACACAACACAGACATACCACCTATTTTCAGAGAGCCGGCCTTGGTGCTTTTCAAAAGATAAAGGCCTTCTCTACTCTCTTTGCCTATCCAAATCCTCCCCACGGTTATGAGCCAAGGAGAAAGCCTGCTTCTCTGTCTAGGAGGCAGCACAGGTCAGCAGAATCATAGGAGAATAGATTCAGAGTTAGACGAGACCTTGGATGTCTTTGAGTCTCTTCTTTTTGCAAATGAGGAAACTGAGGCCCAGGAAGGTAAGATGATTTCTTCAGCATCACAGAGATAATGAATATCTGAGGCAGAATTGGAAAACAGGTCTTGTTGACTCCAAGTTCAATCATCTCCCCAATGGGAGAATAGGAGTAAAGATCAGAAGACTTGGTTTTGAATTCTAGGTCTTCCACTTCCTACCTATATGGTCTTTCACTTATCAAGCCTCAGTTTCCTTCCCTGTAAAATGAGTGTATTAGACTCTATGACCTCTGAGGTCCTGCTGTTATTCATTTTAGTCATGACCAACACTATGATCCTATTTGGCGTTACCTTGGCAAAGCTTCTGGAGATATTTGCCATTTCCTTCTTGAGGTCATTTATTAGATAAGGAAAACGAGGCAAACAAGGTGAAGTGACTTGCCCAGGATCACACTATCCCTTAATTATTCCTTTTTGTCATCATTGTCAGGCAGGAAGCAGGTGATGAACATTTAGTAAGCAAAGTTTGCAAAGTATTTTACTTGCCTTTTATGTGATGTGAGCTTCCACAAAGACATGTATAGTGAATACTAGAGGTATCATTTATTCCACTTTACAAATGAGGACACTGAGACCTGGAAAAGTTAAGTAGTCACCTAGTTGGCAATCATCAGAGGCAGGAGGAGAAGTCAGACCTTTCTTTCTAGCTTCAAATCCATCAGGGAATCCACTAAGCCACGCTTGCTTTGGCAAGGAAATGGGGTCTCAGCTAGAACATAGCAATGACTTACTCAAAACCAGCCCCTCTCAGTTCCTCTCCACCCTTTCCCTCAGCCCGTTAACATTCTTTACAGAAAATCTGTTCCCGTGACCAGCTCTTTGAATGTCATTAAAAACCAGACATCGACAACCATCAAATATCTGAACAAATGAGAGGTGTGAAATGGGATTCGGGATTCAATTATCCCCTGGGTAGAAATCACAATCCTGGAGCCAACTGAATGGAAAAGTGCAAAATTGGCACTGTTATCCTTCTAGAAATCTTTCCCTGCTGTGAAATGGCTCCTAAATTCCCACTTAATCACGCATTTTAATAACAATTAACTTCTACAGTGAATAAGAATTTGGTTACATCTTTCAATCTCCTTGGGGTCTGCTGGACCACATGCAGTTGCCTTCCACCACCACTAGGTGGCCTTGACTTATTGCTCTGTTATGGAGGAGAATTTTTAAACGTCCAGAGAGCAGGTGGTTTTCAGGAGTCTAGGTTTTAAACAGTGTTCTCCCTGCTCTGAAATTCTGCTCTCCAAAGCCATATCTAGACATGGGGCTTGTTTTAAATGGAGCAAAAGCCATCAGGAGGATTCTGAAACACCTGAAATTCTGGCTCAACCATCAGAGCTATTCTCTGATTCCAAATCCAGAAATATTAACAGCAAACCACATTGACTTATTTTACCAGTGCTGAAACTGAGGATGAGAGAAACACATTGATTTTCCAGGAGATCCATAGAAAGGAAGTGGCAAAGCCAAGATGCTAGCTGCCTCTAAGAGTCAAAAGGATTTTCAGGTACAAAAGGGTTTAGGTTTACTCTGCTTGATTTCAGAGAAAGAAGGACTAAAGGATGGGAATTACAGTGAAAGAGATTTAAGCTTGAAGAAAAAAAAAGGATGTTTCCAATGCTTGGAACTATCCTAAATGTTTAAAAGTCGGTTTGTTGTTGCTCATGTCTAACTCTCTGGGACCACATTTGAGGTCTTCTTAGCAGAAATACTGCCATGGTTTGTCATTTCCTTCCAAAGCTCATTTTATAGATGAGGAAACTGAGGCAAACAGGGTTAAATGATTTGTCCGGGGTCACAGAGTTAGCAAGTATCTGTGGCTAGATTTGAATTCAGGAAGATAGGCGTTTCTGATTTCAAGCCCAATTCTCTCTCTACTTGGTCACCTACCTGCCATCCTGAAGTGTAACGGGTTGCTTTTGGAGGTCATATATTTAGTAGCTTTGTGCTAGCTATCTGCAATACTCAGAATGCATTTCATATTAAGCTCTGCCTCATGGAATCTTTCTACAAGATGCAGCAAAGGCGCTGTCTTCTGCATGAATCCTTTCTTTATCTACTCAGCTGCCAGTGCCCCCTCCTCCTAAATATTTGGCTTTTAACTAATTGTATTTATTTTTAATTTAGTCTACATATCCTATATACAGACATATTATTTCCCCTGATGGAATGTAAGCTCCTTAAAAGCGCGATGTATTGTTTGTATGTTTGTTTTAATCTTTTCTCCCTAGCACCTAATACTATTCTTTACACATAAGAAGGAGTTATTAAATGATACTGTAATCAAATCAATTAAATTCCCATCACTGGAATTCTTCAAGGAAATCCTGAATAATTATCATTCTAGTATGTTAGGAGATTCTTCTTCAGTTTGATTTGAACGAAACAATATAGGAAGCCTTTCCTAACTCTGAACTTTGGTTTTAACTCTTTACTCTGCTGAGATATCAGAAGAGGACATTTAATGAAGAAAGGAAGGAAATGTCTAAAAGTAGATTAGGTTTGGCAGCTTAGTGTATAGAGAGCCATATGTAGAGATGGGAAGTCCAGGGTTCATATCTGGCCTCATATACTTCTTATCTGTGTGATCCTAGGCAAATTACTTAAACCCTATTGCCTAGTCCTTACTGTTTTTCTGCCTTAGAACCAATACAGACTATTGATTTAAGATGGAAGCTAAAGGTTTTGGGAAAGAAAAAGAAAGGAAAGTGGATGAAGCAACAAGATGGCCAAAATGGAGGTGAGATGGGTAGGTCCAATTTTCCAGATGGAGGTAGCAACTTCTGCTGAGAATTTAGGCTACTGGGACCATTGTTGGATTCCTTGTTAGCAGCAGCCCAGCTAGCCTCATCCAAACTCTTTTAGATTCTAGAATGCAAAATAGATAGAATGCTAGACTTGGACTAGGAAGACCTTAGAATGTTTTCTCACATACTTGCTAGCTGGGTACTCTTAGTCAGGTCACTCAGATTATTTTATTTATCTTTTCTGGGTAATGGTGAGAATAATAACATCTGCCTTATAGGGTAATCATGAGGATCAAAAGATATAATGTGTGGAAAGTGCTTTTCTATTATTACAGTGAATTTATACTGATATTTCTGAATTTGGGCCATTTTGGAGTTTGCTTATTTTCTCCTCCATATCCAATTAAAATGCTATTTAAAATGGACTTCTGTACTAGCAGCGATGCAATGATCCAGAACAATTCTGAGGGACTTATGGAAAAGAACGCTACCCACACTCAGAGGAAGAACTGCAGGAGAGGAAACACAGAAGAAAAGCAACTGCTTGAACACATGGGTTGAGGTAGACATGATTGGGGATGTAGACTTGAAACTACCATACCTATGCAACTATCAACAATTTGGAAATAGGTCTTGATCGATGACACATGTTAAAACCAGGGGAAATGTGCAATAGCTATGGGGGAGGAGGGTGAAGGGGAATGTAAGAGCATGAATCATGTAAAATGCTATTTAATAAACTTAATAAACTAAATTCTGATAATGGCCTGGATTTCCTTGTATTCCTGGTTCTTAATTCAGTGCCTGGCACATAGGAAGTGCTTAATAAGTGCAGATTGACTCACTACCTTTAAGAATAGGAAACATGGTCTTTCAATCAGGTGACTCATTTTCACAAAACCAGTTATCTGCTAGTAATCGGTTTCTGTTTATACCAAAGAAGCCCAGGGACCACTGGCTGCTCCCCAATCAGGGCATCATTCTGCCCAATCCTGCTTCCTCAGCTCTCCTGCAATGTCTGCTTTGCATGTGTGTTCCCCATCTTTTTCATCCACCTCTTACTTGGCAACTGCATAATGGGAAAGCATGGCGGTTTGTAGCAAACCCTTGTCAAGACTAAATGAGTCCTAATTAATCCACTGAAATTCTCTGCTTTCAATTTCCAAATAGTATTCTGAGAATTCAAGCCCACCATCCACAGCAAAAGTATTATGGGTGGAAGAGTTTTAGGGTAACCTTCACTGCCCACTACTCAGATGTCCTCAATGATTACCTACTGCCTCGAGGATAAAGAACAGAATTCTCAGCTTGACATTTAAAGTCCTCCACAACTGGACTCTTGTACACACACACAGTAGGACCTCATTTTTTGCAAACAGTATGTTCCAAGATAATTCTTATGAGCTGAAAATTATGCATAATAGTGAACCCCATTATTTAATACATACCTATTTTCTATGAACATATCTAGGCATTTTATGACTTCTGTTGGGCTTGTCAGAGCTCCCAGCCTCACTACTCTTTTACTTTGGAGCCATTATTAATAACTCAGTAGCATTAATGAAAGGATAAGAAATAAACTCTTACATGGACATGACTTATTACAAGCAAGAACTTGGGACGAAGACTGATATAGGAGCTAATGTTTGGTGCACAAACAATGTAATGACTCACACTAATGCTTCTCAAAATGAAAATGATCATGATTGGGTGAATCGCTGTGAAGCGGTTGGGAAAATGGCACAGATTCAGCATGTAATTAAAATTGTTTTGTTTCATGAATTTTTCTGTCATTTTTTTCAATTGCCCATCATGTGTCACTGACTTTGTGTGTGTTGACTTCAAGTAAAATGAAGTCCTACTTTATTTCCTATTTTAGATCCTATAGGCGTTAGCTTGGTGGCGCAATAGGTAATATTCTAGACTGTGTCAAAAAGACAAGAGTTCAAGTCCTGACTCATACATTTACTAGCTTTATGACTCTGTATAAATCTTTTAACATCTCTCAGCCTCAGTTTCCTCATATATAAAATGAATAAAATATTAGCACCTACCTTATGGGGTTGTTGTGAAGATGAAAAAAAGACAACATATATAAAATCCTTTGCCAAACCTTAGCTATATGCATGCTATTATTATACTATTATACCTCATACACTCCTCATTTCAATACAATTTGCCAACTAGATGCTGCCTGAAAATAATATTCCAGCTCCTGCCTAGGATCCCTTTCTTTCCTCATCCCCCACTGCCAACATGTAAATATGATATTATTCATGGCTCCTTACAATGATCTAGCAACTGATATTTTAACAAATGGTTTTAGAATGTGTATTTTATTCCATGAATGAGGACACAAAGTTACAGAGAAGTTGGATCTAAGTAATTAGTGAATGATCTTAGACTTTAAATCCAATTGCTCTGCTTTCACCTCAAGTGCCTTTTTCTACAATATGACACTGATTCCCTCTGTGGGCTTATCAGAGTCCAATCTCTTCCCAGGGGAGACAGAGAATTTAGTTGATTCTCTGGTCAATGATCCATACAGGCCACGTGCAGTGAATGTTCAGTCTTGTGAGAGACAGCATCCTACTTGGCTCCCCCTTCCTTCTCCGCCTTCCCGATGCCTCTCTACCCAACATTAGTCAGTGCCACTACTCATTAAGCCCAGAGCTGGGCTGGAATCAGAGTAGCAAAATGGAAAAAGGAAAGATGGAGATATTGGTAAGGAGCACTGTAAAGCAGAACTGACATTCTGAATGTACGGGCATGTTCTGAGCTGGAATCTTGGTGATAACAATAGGTGGTCCAGATCTGCTCTGTGAGATCAAGCATCTGATGAGAGAGCATACATCCACCTGGGCTACGCCCCAGTGAATATTAATAATCAGAGGACAGAGCTCTTTATTACCTCTCCACATATTTGGAAAGTGGGAGAGCTCAATTCTGGGACTCCACCACCATTCAGTTTGGTCCCTTCTCACTTTGAAACTTTGTGATTCTGGGAAAAGAGACAGGAAAGCTGCCACGTACTCATGTTTGTCTT
Source organism: Gracilinanus agilis (assembly GCF_016433145.1). Lineage (NCBI taxonomy): Eukaryota > Metazoa > Chordata > Mammalia > Didelphimorphia > Didelphidae > Gracilinanus > Gracilinanus agilis. The sequence goes on from NC_058131.1 coordinate 24,583,541, forward strand.
TGGGCAAGTTGTCTCATTTCTCTGACCAGAGTTTACTCATCTGTAAAATGATGAAGTGGGTTCAATGACATCTAAGAGCCATTCCTGGCCTAGATCTATGATGCTTTGACCCTAAGACAGGCCGATTTAAGCCCTAATTAGTTATGTAATAATGTAGGCTGACCATTCAAATCTCAATAGATTACCAGGAAGCTTTTTGCTGATCTATATCGATGACAAGAATTCCTACATTTATAGATCCTGATAAAGTCCTTCATCCCACCCCATAGAAGTAGAGCTCTGTGGCCCTTAAATCAAAGAACTTCTCTATGTCTCCATAGGAAAAATGCCCTTCCAAGCCTCATTTTCCTCATTTGTGAAAAGAGAAGGTTGAATTAGACAATAGCTAAGTTCTTTTTTCATTATATATATGAGAGGCCTAAATGATTCAAATCCAAGGTGATCTGCATGGGAAAACACTGAGTCATTTCTTTTGAGGTCTAAATGTGACCCAAATGGGTATATTATAAATACGAGTTGATTATATATATATATATGTATATATATATATGTATTTATATAT
>NC_058131.1:24584494-24654163 GCF_016433145.1 Gracilinanus agilis
AGGAAGGGAGGAAGGAAGGAAGGAAGGAAAGGAAGAAGGGAGGAAGGAAGGAAAGGAGGAAGGGAGGAAGGGAGGAAGGGAAGGAAGAAAGGAAGGAAGGAAAAAGAAAAAAGAAAAAAGAAAGAGAAAGAAAAAGAGAGAAGGAAGGAGGGAGGGAAGAAAGAGAAAGGGAAAAGGGAGGGCTAAATAAATTTATTACATAAAGACAACTGAGGCTGAAAAAAAAATCAAATATTCCCTCAAGGAGCTTACAATGAAAAATGGTACCTTTTCTAAATAACCTTTCATTCTTTGGTATATACAACTTGTAGGCAATTAAGTAAAAATGTGGTAATTTGAGAAAGATGATCTCTCTGGTAATTAGATGGATGAGGGAATTTTTCTAGAGAAGGATGATAAAAATGATGACAGTATTTCCTAAGACTCCCTAGGATGACATGATCTATAATATTTGAAATGGAAGTATATGTTCACCCTCAGCAGCCTCTTCTAATAATGATTCCAGGTGCTCCTGCTCCTGCTCAGGGCCTTTCCCCTTAAATCAGCCTGCTGTCAAAGTTTAGAAGTCATACCATAGTAATCCTCTGCACAAAAGCTTTTGATGGCTCTCTGTTGTCTACTGGGTAAAGATTAAATTTCTTTCCTTGGCATTCTAGGCCCAGAACAATTTGCCACCCTGTATTTTTCAAGACTTATCTTTCACTTCCTCACACAAATCAGACTATTTGTTGACTTCTGACAATACTGGACATTTTCTTGTGTTTTTTCAGTGTGGGGTTGCTAGCAAAGAGGGGATCATCCCATGGGTCTTTGGCCTGTTTCCTTAATATAAACATAAAGGGTGACAGCTGTGTGCCTGGAGCTACAGGAATATGAACTTACCAAGAGCTATCAATCATGCCTAAGGTTTATTTCAAAAAGGCTGCAGTATTTGGTGGAGGTTGGAGAAGTCAGGGATGGCTGGGATGGCTGTGACTTAGATCTTTGCTATCATTCTTACCTCATTATACTTATTCTCTCCACATATCTCATCAGCTTGTATACTTACCATTTCTAGCTCCAGAACAATTCTCAAATGTATACCCTCTTTTCCATTCACATTGACCAGCCCCCTCACCCAGTCCAGCCACTCTTTACCTCTAGCCTAGATATTTGCTAGTCTCCTACTTAATCTCTTTTCCACAGTTCTCTCCCCATTACAATTACTCCTCCACAACTGGCAAAGTCATTTCTCCATACTACAAGTCTGATTGTGTCAACCTTTTGCTTAAGATGCAGTGGCTCCCTATTGCCTCTTGGATCAAATCTATACTTCTCTGTTTGACATTTAGATCTTTTCAAAGCCTGGCCCCTTGTAATATCATTTCTGCTATGCAAAATGGAGAGCAAAATGATTGACATTTAGTGGTTTGGAACTTGGAACTTGGAATCAACCAAGCTTGCCATTAGCCAGCAAGGGCAAAAGTCAGTTGCTGGGAAGACTATAAATTGCAGGATTTTAGACCAAAGGGGGTCTCAATTTGGAGAAGGGCTTTGTGGGAGGTTTTGGTTGGTTGGGTAGGCCAAAAGTCAATTTAGGATACCAGCAGCCAATACTGATCAATACCTTAGTTTCCAATCCTGTATGGATCTATGCTATACATTCTAATCAATTAATCATCAAAGAAGAAGCAACATCAATACCATCAAACAACCTGGTTCAGGTTAAAGCATCCTGACCTGGCCAGGTTGCAACTGAAAGAAAGAAACCTCTTCAACTGTTAATCTCAAACCCTGACTACCTTCAATTTGATTTCACCCAATCATCTGTAGCTTTAGCTAAGGATTCCCTTTATACCTCTTTCCTTCAGTTCCCTGTTTCCCTTTCCCTAAGTCTGTTATCATTAAATCTTGAAAGGTACTTAGGTGGATGTCATCTTTACCCTAAGGATCATCAAACATAACCTTGGGTATCTGAAAGAAGAGGGATTATTCAAACTAAAAGTTAAGTCACAGTCAACTAGCATTTATCCACATTTTGGAGCCAGGATAAGCATTCAAAGGAGCTGTGTGATCTAACCCACAGCCTCTTCACTTGATCACTTATCCTGGAACACTGTTAAATTGAAGCTGGGTGTATTAATTTCTTCACAAAGATTCCTGTCGGGTCCTTAGTGGTCACCACTACAACTTAGTGCTATATCTAGGGATTCCCACACTCACTCAGCTTCAGCTCCTCATACCATCAGAGGACCTTGTGCTCCCTTTATCCTATAACACCCTTCCTATCTTTAATTTTCCTTACTCTTTACTCTCTTCCTCAAACTCTGTGATCCAATAATATTGCTTTTCTCATTGTTCAACAAACCCAAGGGTTTATCTCCCATTTCTGAGTCTCTGAATTGGCCGTGACCCAGTCCTAGAACACATTCTCTCCTCACTTGCACTTTTATGGGTTTTTTTAACCAGGTTTCCTTTAAGACTAATCTCAAACATTACTTTCTACATAAAGTCTTTCCTGGTCTTTCCAGCTGATAATATTCTCCTTCCAAAGCTCTCCTTTTTGTGTAGCTTCAATTTTTTGGAGGAGTCACAAAAGACAAGCACTCTTAGAGAAGTCTGAAGAAGCAATATAAGGATGCTCTTAAGGTCTCACTAAATAACTTTAGTGATGTTTGCGAGATATGGGAGACACTGGCACAGGACCATCCTGCATGGCAAACCCACATCAAAGAAGTCTTGGGCTCTAGGAGCAAAGCAGAACTGCAATACCTCAAAAGAAATGTGAGATCCCGGAAATTTAGAGCCATCTCCATCCCAAATGGTCATATGGGCTATTTGTGCCTGACCTGTAGTAGAGCCCTCTGAGCTCATATTGATCTCATCAGTCACAACTGGACATGCTGTACAGTGACTCCAACATAGTGGATACTATTCAAGTACAAAGGACACCCACTATTCCCTACGCCATATTGACTCTTTAGAAAAAGGAAATAACACTCAATCTTGTGTGTATATTAAGAAAGGTATCAGGGGCAGCTATGTAGTTAAGTGGATTGAGAACCAGGCCTAGAGAAAAGAGGTCCTGGGTTCAAATCTGGCCTCAGACACTTCCCAGCTGTGTGACCCTGGGCAAGTCACTTGACCCCCATTGCCTACCCTTACCACTCTTCTGTCTTGGAGCAAATACACAGTATTGGTAAGGCTTTTAAAAAAAGAAAAAAGAAAAAAGAAAGGTACCTTAGGACCCTGAAGCCAGGCTTTGTTAGTTAACACACAGTCTTAGTTTTACAAAAGAGAGCTGATTCCAGAGAGATCCAAGAGCATGTTAACAGCTGCTAAATATGATGCTTAATAAAGGGAAGTCTTTTGTACTAAAACCTGACAGCGACATGAGACAGCGCCCTGGATAATTGTAATAAGGAAGGTAGTATACTTCAGGATATTAATTGAATCTCACCTACACAGCTTCCACTGCCTATCACTTCTAGGAAGATCTGGCAGTCGGTAGTCCTTTTTATTTTCTACAAGGGGTGATTAGCAAAGAAGATGACGAGTAATTCTCCTTTCTGTGCAACCTGTTGGGAAATGCTGTACCTCCTGCAACATTTCTTTTTTTTCTTTTTTTAAACACTTATCTTCTGTCTTTGAATCAATACCATATATTGGTTCTATGGCAGAGGAGTTGTAAGGGGCAGGCAATGGAGGTTAAGTGACTTGCTCAGGGTCACACAGCTAGGAAGTGTCTGAGGTCAAATTTGAAACCAGGACCTCCCATCTCTGGGCCTGGCTCTCAATCCATTGAGCTGCCCAGCTGCCTTCCTCTGGCATTATTTCTGGGGATTAAATAAGACAAGTGTTATTGTGCCATTTACCATTTAGGAAAGTGATGCTCCTGACCAATTAGAAATTAATGAAAAAGCATTCATTAAGCACTTATTCTTTATAAGCCCCATACTATGTACTGAGAACACAATTAGGAAATCAAGGTAGATTCTGCTCTCAGGCAGCCCATATTCTAATAAAGGGAGACACTTATAGGGAACATGCCATTGACTGAGCTCCATCTCCAAAGGTAAAGATACTCTGAAATGAATTAATTCATCCCTGCACCCTCTCCACCTCCCTCACCAAATAGCATATGTGGTTGTTATTATTATTGTCATTTCAATCACCTCCAACTTTTTGTGTCCCCATTTAGGGATTTCTTGCAGAGATAATGGAGTAGTTTGTACTCTTTCTCTTGCTTATCTTACAGATGAGGAAACTGAGGCAAACATGGTTAAGTGACTTGCCCAGGTCACACAGCTACCATCTAAGGCTGGTTTAGAACTCAAGTCTTCCTGACTCCAGACCTAGCACTTTATCCTCTGAGCCTCTTAGCTGCCCCAAAAATAGCATGTACGGGAGGCCTAATGTGTTTATGGAATGAACAGGACAACACCTACATGGCTAGCCTAAGCCTATGGCACAGTGGAAAGAGGTCTTTCCTATAGTCACAGAATAGTTTCTGGGATCGTTATCAGTCACTGTGAATTTGGCAAGATATGTAATTTTTTAAAAATTAATAGGCAATGGGGGGTCAAGTGACTTGCCCAGGGTCACACAGCTGGGAAGTGTCTGAGACCAGATTTGAACCCAGGACCTCCCATCTCTAGGCCTGACTCTCAATCCACTGAGCTACCCAACTGCCCCCAAGATATGTAATTTTTTAAAGTCTCCTCTTCCTCATTTGTAAAATGGGGGGCATAAGGGAAAAGATGGCTTCTCACATCTTTCTACCTTGGATACTATGATTTCAGGGCAGCCAGAAGCAATCTCTGCCCAACCTCAAAAATCCTCCTAGGTTTTATTACCTGTTCACTGATGCCCAAGAAACCTCTAATAAATGATAATCTTATTACACAATTAGCCATAAGAGATAAAATGCAAAACAAAACAAAACAAAAAAATGAACACCCTCATACACCTTTTTTTTTTTTAACTAAGGGTTTGCTCTAACAAAAAGCATTTGCTAGCTGCATGACCCTGGGCAAGTCACTTTACCCTGATTGCCTGGTCCTTACCTCTCTTGTCTCTTAGAATTGAAACTTTGCCGGAAAGTAAGGGTTTGGGAAACAAACACACATTTGCAACATTGCTTACCAGAGTATGGGATTACTCTGCTTCCATAGAAGATAGCAAATCTGATAGGTCTACTGTAAGGAAGCAAATTTTCCTGTGGACACCTGATAAGGAGTACTGTGCTAGACCCAAAGGGTTAATTAAATTAAAAACCAATTTTAAATTAAATTTAACATTAAAAACCAAATTAAAAACCAATTTTAAATTAAATTTAAAATTAAAAAACCAAATTAAAAACCAATTTTAATAGGTGGGGAGGAAGTAAGACCAATTTTGGCTTAATAAGAGGAGATATTTCCTAATAATCTGTACTGTCACTAGTATTAATAGCTTGCATTTATTTAGTGTCTTTTTAAACCCTTAACTTCTGTGTATTGGCTCCAAGGCAGAAGAGTGGTAACGGTGGGCCATGGGGGTCAAGTGACTTGCCCAGGGTCACACAGCTGGGAAGGGTCTGAGTTCATATTTGAACCCAGGACCTTCTATCTCTAGGCCTGGCTCTCCATCCACTGAGCTACCCAGCTGCCCCCTACTTAGTGTTTTAAGCTTTACACAGTGACTTACAGATATTATCTCGTTTGATCTCCACAACAACCCTGAGAAGCAGGTGATAATTACCATCTCCATTTTACCAAAGAAGAAACTGAGGTTGAGAGTGATTAAGTAATTTACCAAATAACCACCCAGCTAGGAAGTATCTGAGGCAGGGCTCAAACTCAAGCCTTCCTGGCTTCGAGAGTCAACCCTTTGATTCATTGTACCATCTTGACACTTAGAATCAGCTGACTTTACAGATGGTACAAGTGGATTATCAATAAAGATGGTCAAGAAGGGCTCAAATGACCTTTGTCTAAGAAGCTTTAGAGGGGATTATGAGTCAGTCACTCAACAAGCATTTATTAAGCATCTACCGTGTGCTCTTCTAACCCTTATAAGCTGGCATCAGCAGATTCCTGGTATAGGCAAGAAAATGTAGCTTCAAGAGCTCACCAATTGTAAGTGAGTTTATTAAGCCCACAACCTGCGCCTCGTTAATTATACTGTAACCAAAGAATGAGCCAGCTACACTCATGGAAGCTGTATGTGTCCCAGGAAATGCCATTTTCTCAAGGTTTTCCTCAATTTCCCCCAATTCTCAGGTTACCATCCCCTTTGATGGAAGTACTTCTAAATAGTTCATCATTGCTGTTGTCTGAATAAATATTGTGATTTTGAAAAGGTTTTTACATCAGTAACATGCCAGGAGGCAGTCAGGTGTCATAATAATAGAGTGCCAGAGCTGGAGTCAGAAAGACTTCTCTTCCTGAGTTCAAATCTGGCCTTAGACATTTACTTACTTTGTGACCCTGGCAGAGACACTTAACCCTTTTTGCCTCAGTTTCCTTATATGTCAAGTGATCTGGAGAAGGAAATGACAAACTATTTCAGGATCTTTGCCAAGGAAACCCCAAATGACGTTGTGGAGAGCAAGACACAAATGAAAAAAGACTGAACAACATGCCAAACATATATCATTCTCCCATCAGTTAGAGAAGCCATATGTTTTTTCTTTTTTTCTTATTCCATAAATCATTCCATTCTATATCTGTAACCCAATGAAACAGCGTAATTGTCTAATATCTAAAAAGTAAAGACAGTGGACTGGGATAAATAGCCAGCTACATCATTTACAAGGACAAAGTCCTGAATTGAGGTCCATGCCATTGAAATGGAGGTAGCTTTGGCAAATGCAATTGGGTCATATTGGTAGTTCTGTCTAAATTGGGTTAGCTTAAATTTAATCCAGCTTATGTTTTTCTGAGAAAAGACTGATATTGAGACCCTGCTAGAAAAGAAAATCTGTTAAATTGATGAATACCTATGAAATTCAGCTAGGATTTCAGTGGAAAGTACAAATGGTCATAATCCACAATAATCAAATATAAAGAGGCTAGATGAATTAATTCCCTTCTTCATTTACTCACATATTATTATTTTGGATTTTAGTTGGTCCTTTTTTTTAACATTGGCCTGATGGATAGGGAGCTGACCTGAGAAACAGGAAGACCTGGGTTCAAGTCCTATATCAAACAGATCTTGGTTGGCTAGCATCACAAAGAGAAATCACTAAAACCTTGGTGATTTAGGCAACTCTATTAATCTATAAATTGAGAGGAAGGCGCCAATCCCAGTTGGTAGAGGGAGTGTCCTAACCGGGGAGTTCATTGTACTTTAAAAATCCCATATTGAGTCATCTTGATTTCCCATTTTTATTTGTAATTTTTCCATAGTTAAGATCTATCAGTGTAGCAATGCAAGGACCTAGGACAGTTCCGAAGGGTCTCATGACAAAAAAGGCTATCTACTGATATAAAAAGAACTAATGGATTCTGAAGGCTGATGGAAGCAGATGGCAGCAGAAAGTGACTTCACTTTATTTCCTCAATGAATTTTTCTTTAATGTAAGCAATATGCACCTGCTGTCTTTGGGATGGGGGAAGGGTGGGAGGAAGGATGAGAACATATATTACAAAATGTCTGAGAACAATTTTTTAAAAAAATTGCATTGATGTGAAAAAGAATTAAAAATAAAAATAAAGGCAAAAACTGTGAGTAACTTCCTCTATCTACCAAGCCAGATGAAACTCTACTGTGTAATTTATAAGGTTAGAGAATCTGGGTGATCCCCTAATAGGTGAAGAGACAAGTCTGAGGTCACAAGACAGTAGGCAGTCAGTCAAGCTGGATTCACCAACAATACAGAAATTCCTGGCCTTAGAGAATTGGCTAGAGGAATTGAGAGTTGGGGGATTTGACCAGAGTCACATAGCTACCAGATGTCAGATTTGCCTTGAACCTTAATTGAACTTTGATTAGTCAAATGGTCAAAATGGGTCTCTAGTCATTATGCCATGAAGTGAACTTTGGAGGATCCTTTCAATGACTTCTCTGCCCCCAGCATTCTCATCCCCTGCATGCCTTTCTATATACTGACATGTTTGTCCATGTTTTCCCAGAAATCCCCAATAGAATAAGAGCTCTGCATGATAGAAACCTTTCTTTCTTTCTCTTTATATCATCAGTTGGCCATTTGTTGACTTCCATTGTTGCCATTTCTAGTACACCTTGTTTTCTGGCTATGTCTATACATGTCTCTTTGTGTGTGTACATACACACATAATACATATATACACATAATTACTTATGTATGTGTATTTTTCTACACACACATACACACCACACATACACACCACTGACTTTCTCAGGGTCATACAGCTAGAAAAGTGTCTGACAAAGATTTTCTTCATCCCAAAGTCCAGCACTTCATTCATTGTACAACTTTGACACTCACCCACCTAGTTTGCAAAGTTGATAGAGCACTGAGCCAGAAGTCAGGTAGACTTCAAACACTAATAACTGTGTGATTCTGGGCAAGTCACTTAACCCTGTCTGCCTCAGTTTCCTTGTCTGTTAAAATGAATTTGAGGAGGAAATGGCCAACCACTCTGGTATCTTTGCCAACACAACCCCAAATGAGGTCACAAAGTCAAACAAAATCAAATGACTGAAATAACTGAGTACAACAAATCCTATTCTAATCTACCCTCCTCATTTTACAAATAAGGAAACTGAAGATCCATGATGTGATATAACCTGCTTAAAATCACCAAAGTTGGAAGAGTCAAAGCTAGTCATTTCTAATTTATCTCTAAGAGAACTTCATATTTTTTCTGTCTTATCTATAGCATATCGAACCTACTAATCACCTATTAAGTTTAACTTTGATACCTATCAGCATTCTAATCATTAAAACTCAACAACAGGCTGTTCAGCCTTGAAATATTAATGCTCCCCATCCACCTGACAGTTTTCACTTCCCCTAGTCTGACCTTTTATATTCTACTTTACCACCAAGAACAACTCAACAGCATTGAAAATCCCAGAAATCTCATTCAAATAGCAATGATTCATTTTGGTAAGTTATTCCATTTCCCTTGGCTTCAGTTTCCTCATCTATAAAATTATAGGGGTTAGACTAAATGATCTATAAATGACCTTTCCAATTCTAGATTTTTATAAACATGCCCCAAAGCACATGAGCCTTTATCAAGACAAGATATAAGCTCTTTGGGGGCAGCTGGATAGCTCAGTGGATTGAGAGCCATGTCTAGAGATGGGAGGTTCTAGGTTCAAATCTGACCTCAGACACTTCCCAGCTGTGTGACCCTGGGCAAGTCACTTTACCCCCATTGCTTAGCCCTTAACACTCTTCTGTCGTAGAACAAATATACAGTATTGACTCTAAGGTGGAAGAGTAAGGGTTTTAAATTAAAAAAAAAGACATAAGCTCCTTGAAGGTATAGATGGTTTTCTTTTTGTAACAGAAGCATAGAATTTCAGAGGTGGAACTGAATAGTCCAATCTATATCTGAAAAAAAACAAACTGTTACACATCTGACAAGTGGTCATCTCACCTAGGTTCAGGGAAGAAGAATCCACAAGCTCCCAAGGTAGCACCCTTAGACTTTTGGGTATCTCTAATTGTCTTCCTAATCTCTATGCCCAGTACTGTGCCTGGTTCATAGAAGGCATGCTGAATAAATGGGTATTCCACTGTTATAAATATATCCACTCTGACATTGATTGAAATCCCATCCCTAACCAACCTAGCTGGATTTCTAGATAATATCTCTCAATACAGTGCAGAGCATTTAATAATGGTGTATTTATCGTACCGTTGGTGTTTTTCCCACAGGACATGTTTGTCATATTACTGTGATGCATTAAAACATATTAAAAGAAGCCTATATTGGCTTCTCCTCTGATAATGGATGCTCTGGAAAGCCTTTTTGTCATTTTTTTTTGAGAAACTGAAAAGATCATCTAATATCGATGATGTCAAACCACATGAATACAAGGAATAGGGGGAAAGCTCACTTTTTCAATGAGGGAATTGGCCATCTCAATGTTGATTTCTATGCCCAGAATCTAAAAATAAATCTATCCACAGAACAATCTCAATGAGTACTAACAGTGTGTACAAAGGAAATCTCAACCAAATTCTGTCCTCCAATAAATCGATATATCTCCTTTCTAGAAGATGCCATCCCTTTGAATCATGGCTGGATGGCATTTTAACAAAATCTAATTCAGCAGAAAAGGAAAAAAAAACAGCATCGTTTAGGATTGATGGTTCATTTAGGGGGAGAATACATCTGGCAGGGCCTTTAGGTATTATTCTAAAGGCATTGCTGTTTGTGGTTTGAGTTTTAACAAGATATTTCTTTTTCATAGCAACAGTGAATTCCACCCCCATCTTCCTTCTCACCCCCTCCCAAAAAATTAAAAACAGGGAATTGCTGTGATAAAATATATACATCGCAAAGGACTCATAGACTGCATTTTTCTTAAACCACTTAACATAAAACCTTCATTTTTTTATGGTGAGCTCCATGGTGGTTTCATGATTTGCAGCCAGAAACAAGTTATTTCTGCAGCATCAAAGAGATATAAATCTTCCGTACTCGGGATCTGATTCCCAAGGCAGTGGCCCCAGGACACAAATGAGATTTCTGGTGTTGCAGCGGGGTTTGTAGTAACAGCTTTGATTAAAGGAAACAAAGTTGAGGGAGAGATGGATGAATCTTCAATTTGAACCTCCCTGGGATACACAAAAAGGATATGGAGGTTTTGTCAGTTGCCAATCTGAAGGTAAACCCTTCTAAGGGGTTTGGCCATGTGGTCTAGAAAGGGGCAAAGGATGGAGATGGGAAGAGAATGAAGGTTTGAGGAGCAGTAGGGGTGGCATGTTCATTGTGTTCAAGTGTTTGCAGGGCTTTTATAAGAAAAAGGAAGAACTCAAATTCTACTTGGCCTCATAGGTGGACCTACGAACAATGGGTGGAAGATCAGAAGTCCAGTTTAGACTTCATGTAAGGAAATCTTTCTGAACAATTAGGATGATCCCTTGTGGAATGGCTGCCTCAGGGGAGAGTGTGTTCCCTGCTTCTGGAGGTCTGGAAGCAAAGGATGGGTAACATGTTGAGCTCTCAAGGGGCAGCATAACATGTTGACTTTAGAATAAAAAATCTGAGCTCATGTGGCCTCTGACAAACTGTTTCACCTCTCTTTGGTCCCAGGCAACTCACTATGACCCAAATCAGAGGTTTTTGTTTGTTTGTTTTTGAAGAAGTGGGCTCAGTGACACCGAAGGGCCATTCCAGGCCTAGATTTATGATGCTTTGATCCTCAAATTGGCCAATTTAGATCCTAATTAATTATGTGATAATATAGACTGGCCATCCAAAACTCAAAAGATTGCCAGGAAATGACTGATCTGCATCAATGACAAAAAATCCCTACATTCCTAAATCCTGATAAAGTCCTCCATCCCACCCCATATAAGTAGAGCTCCATGGCCCTAAAATCATTCCCCATGTATTGGCTAATGATGTTCCAAGACTATACTTAGAATCTTATTTCTTTAGTTTAAGACTCTGGGCAAAAGACAAGCATTTGTCAAATGTTATCAGTTAGACACCTAACATTTTAAATAGGCTTTTATGTGCCCGGTACTTTGGGGATCCAAATAAAGGCAAAAAAACAATAGAAAACAAAAAACAATTCCTGCTCTCAAGAAGCTCACAGTCTAATTCAGTTTATTAAAGACTTATTAAGAACCTACTGTTTGCCAGGCGCTATGCTAACAACCATGTACAAATAAGATACATCCAGGATTATTGGGCTATTCAACAAAGAAAGGGCTTTCTTCTTAAAGAGGATTGGGGAAAGCTTCTTGTCAATCCCCAGATTTTAGTAGAGACTTGATGGAATTTAGGGAAGGCAGGAAGCTAAGATGAAGAGGAAGAGATTTCCAGGCAACCAGGGAAAAAGTGTAGTGACAAGAAACATCAAAGAAAACCAATGGCACTGGATTACAGGGAACATAGGATGTGTAAGAAGATTAGAAATGTAGGAAGGGTCCAGGTTATGAAGGGTCTTTAAAAGCCAAAGAGGGGATTTTACAATTGATCTAGGAGGTGATACAGAGTCATGGTTGTTTGAATAATGTGTGTGTGTGTGTGTGTTTGTGTGTATGAGAGGGAGGAAGAGGGGGTGGAGATAGAGGGAGGGGGGGGGAAAGAGAGAGAGAGACTTAAATGCCTCATGTCAAGTGTTTTAAGAGACTTAAGAGACGACTTGCCCCTGGACTTTTGGGTACAGGCATTAGGAGGCAGATTGTGAGGAAAATTATTGGCCCTTTCTTTTAGAGGTCATATTCCCCCATCATTGAATCACGTCCACTTGCCTATAGGGGCAGGTCTCCTTGTGAGACAGAATGTGCCTCACCCAAGTCACAGGTGACAAGTCAGTAATCATGTCTGACACAGACCAGAAAGCGAATCATTGGTTGCTTATGGCTTTTGACGAGGGACCAGAGTACATGTGGTTTACACAAAGGGACCACCATGCCAGGTCATCCCAACTAGATGAGATGGGGTCCCTTCATGATGGAGAAATCCAATTTTTCTATTTTTATTTGGAGCTGCTTCTTGTAAACCCTACCCCAAGCCAATAGAGGCATGCTCCATTAGCTGTGCTTAACTGAAACTCTACCCTGATCCAATAGGAACCATTCCAAATAATATCTATAGCAATGGCGGATGAAGTCAACAAAAATAAAGATCTCAAAACTTAGTATATTTTTTACTTCCCTTTTTTCCCTCTGTTTTCCTTTATCTCTTCTCTTTTCCTTTATCTCCTCTCTTCTCTTCTCCATCTCTTCTCCTCTCTTCATTAAAAGAGCAGGGTCAGATCACCCTTCTTATTTAGCATGGTGGCCCCACACTCCCAGGTCTCAGCATGTTGATATTAGACTTAGAGTAGATAGCCAACAGGATTTATTCTTGGTGTAACTTGGATACAAAAACTCAATTAATCCACCAACCTAAGGCTCCCCTAGTTTTGAGATTAAACAATGTACCACCGTGTCCATGTATTCAGCATCTTTCTATAGGCAATTTTATGTCCCCCTGTACTAAGAAACAGAAATGGTCAGCTAAAGAAAGGCCCAAGCTGTCCATTTTCATAAATACACATACACAGATACGTAAGAGACTCCCAAAAATAGTGGGTGCAGCTGTATTCCTAGATAATAAGAATAGCCCAGAATCTAGGGTTAGAGGGCCTGAGTTCAAATTCTAAACTAGTTACTTACTACCTTTGTGAAATTGAATAAACTACTTTATCTCCATGGGCCTCAGTTGCTTTATCTGTAAAGTTTAAAATTCAGATTTGATGAGTTCTTAGGTCCCTGCCATTTTTAAACCATAATCCTTTTTAGAGAAAACAAAAAAGAAAATAATTTGGATCCCACGTAAACAAAAACAACAGCAGCAGAGACAACAAAAAACCCTGCCTGGAGAAAGGTCGCCTTCATCTTTAGACATAGACCCTTTTTTTTTTTCATCTGTTTCCAAGTATGCCATTTACATAAAACTCTCTTACCTTCCATTTATAAGCTGATCATTTATTTTTGAGGAAAAGAAATGGCAAAGTTCAAAGTCATATTTTTAAATCCTTCCCTTCCATTGTCTGCTTCATCTTCTCATCTGCTAACTGTGCTCGCCCTATTTCTCTGCCTCCTTTGAAGTCTGCTCTCCCAGTCCTCATAGAGAGTTGGCCCCTTTGCCTAGGCAGCCTCTCTTTCTGCCAACAGGTCAGCTGTACATCTGGCACACAGTCCTTTCTGTCCTGCTGAGATGAGACTCCATCTCGAAGATGATCTCCCCAGGTCTCCATAGCTTCGGCGGCTGGCCACACTCCCCCTCCCAAGCTGCTAAACCTATCTTTCCGACAATGATGTTTAAATTAGCCTCCCAGAGAGAAGAAAATGCTTGAGTCCTGAAACCCACTTTGGTAGCTTTTTCAATCTAGCTTTGTCTGACTACATTATAAAGTTAATTTAATTTGAATGTTAGGATTTCTCATTGTCCCTCCATCACTACCCACTCTGGCCATGGCTGATCCCAAAGCATCAATTGGTTTAAATTAGGCAATGGCAAACTCTGGCATGAAGGAGGTTTTCTCTTGTGTTCAAAAGAAATCAACAAACATTTATTAAACGCCAACTATGTGCCAGGCATTGGGATGAAAATGTTGAAACTAAAAGAGTCTCTGCTTTTAAGGAGAGTATAGCATACACAGGGGAAATAACACAGATAGATCTTTAAATTATATGTATATAAATATATATATATTTATATATATGATATAACTTATGTATTTATTATTATATTATATATGACATATATAATATAACTTACATATTCCATTTGTATAAAGATATGTGTTTATGTGTGTGTGAAGTAAATAAAATTTTGGGGATGTGTGGCAGGAGGAACACTAGAAACTGAGGGATCTAGGAAAGGTCTTATTGCAGGATATAACATCTGAGCTGAGCCTTGATGAGAGCTGTAGGCATAGTGTAGACAGGTGGAACTCCAAGCATTTGGCAGATATTTGAAAAAGCTTTAAGGCTGTTGACAAAAATCCCCTGAGAAATAAGGGGGGATTGTGTTGGAGTCTCTATAATCATCTGTGAGGTTCAGGGGTTCTTACCAGTCAGACACAGTCAGACATAGCCCCAGACATAATGATGTCTTTTTGTCCTCTTCAGGTTTTGAAGGAAAACAACCAACTACCATTGGTTGCTCACCATGAGATGGTACTTTGCATAAGCTAAAGGACTGTCTCCTACAATACATCCATATTCGCATCCATGACTAAAATGCATCTAAGTCTTTGTTAGAGAAAATGGAGTGTGGGAGGGAAAGAGAACAGAAAAAATTACAGTTAAGAGAACTTGAGGGCAATATCCTAGACTAAGTGGAATGATATTTTCCTCCCTGCAGCTCTTCCTATTTCATGCCCTTTGTGTCCCTTTGTTGGGCATTTACATCATTCCTTACTCTTCCCCTGCCATGGCCAACTTTAAGAGGAGCAAAAAAATGTTAGAAACTAATTAACCCTAATATATAAAGAGATTAAACTGGGAAAACCTAAGAGATTATTGGCAGGCCCTCCTCTCTCACTAACTTCTCCCTTCTCCTGTTTCCTGGTTTCCCTGGCTTCCTTCAAGTCTCACATTCATTTTTTTAAAGTTTCTACAAAACTCCTCTCCTCTTTCCCTACAGTCTTTTCTCTTGAGAAAATTATTCCATTCAAACCATATACCATTTTTTGGTAGATAGCTACGATAGCCCTTCCAAGTTGTTTCCCACATTAGAATGCTAACTCCTTGAGGGAAGGTCAGTTTTGTTTTTGTGTTTCTATTTTTTTTTATTTTTTGCCTCGCTTTTTAGCCACAGTGTGACACATAGTAGGATCTTCATGAATATATGTTGACTGGCTAACAAGATTCAAATAAAGTCTTACACCAACAATTATGTCAATTTACTTCAAACTCTCAAAAGCCTTATGTGAAAAAAAAATTTAATTATGAACCTTGTGACATGTCTAAGGACAAAATATTCAGAGTTTCCTCACCAGATTTTCAGCTTCTGGGTGGTGATTATCCTCCTCCAATTTATAAACTCAGGAAAACCATCTACCCAAGATGCAGAGAAGTAATGAACTTCATTGACAGACAAAGGAACCACTAATGAACACATGTATCCTAGACATGTTGGAATGTCACAGAATCCCAGAAGTTAAGAGTTGTATTCAATTTACTATCAATCTAAAAGCACTGATTATGCACAATTTTTTTTTTATCAAGCATTGTGCTAGGCAGTTAGAGATACAAAGACAAAAAGTGAAACCAGTGAGGTGTTCTAGATAAAGCTCTTTCTAAATCTCAAAGCATAATCTAAGTGCCAACTATCACCATCATCCTCATTAATCAAAAGACTTAAATTCTACTTGGGGATGCAAGTTGTGAATATGTGTTTATTGTTCAGTCATTTTTTCAATCATGCCTGGCTTCCCACAATTCCATTTGGGGTTTTCTTGACAAAGATATTGATTTTCCTCCTTGCTCATTTTATAGATGAGGAAACTGAGGCAAACAGGTTAGAAAACTTGCCTGAGGTCACATAGCTGATAAGTATCTGAGACCAGATTTGAACTCAGGAGATTATTTTTCCCGATTCCAGACTAGGTGTTCTATCCACTGTGCCATCCAGCTTCCCTTACGTGGCACAAAATAGTTCTTTAATAAATGCTTGTTCCCTTTTCCTCTAAGGGAAAAAGGGGATGATGGTCATCGAGGACATGGAGTAGAGGACATAGGCATCGTTGCTATAGAAAGATGATGATTCTATATCCCAAGCCTGTAGTTAACCAAGCTGGCTCAACCCAGCTTTAAAGGTATAGATATTTGGTACATGTTTTAATATTCTCAATGCAGTGAAAAGAATACCAGACTCGGAGTTAGGAGACTTAACCCCCAGTCCCAGACATCATCATAGTCATCACTAACATTTATATAGCACTAACTATATGCAAGGCACTGTGCTAAGTAATCTGCAATTATTATCTCATTTGATCCTCACAACAACCCTGGGAATAAAGAGTTATTATGATCCCCATTTTACAAATAAAGAATTCATCAAAGACCATGGTTTAGTGACTTAGCCAGGATCGCACAAGTTAATACATGTCTGAGGCAGGATTGGAGCTCAGGTCTTCCTGGCTCCAGACCTGGCACTATAGCCACTGTGCCATCTAGCTGCCCAATATGTGAATTTCTATGTATATATAAAGTATATCTGTGTATATGAGTGTGAGTATAAAATCAATGGTCAGCTCATTCAAACCATACCTGAAAAAGAATCCATATTAAAACATATATTAAAAAAAAAAAATCACCTAGTCTGTGCACAAAGATCTCCAGTGAGGGAGAAACCATTACCTCCTGAAGAAATTATTCTATCATAAAGAGCTCTAATTTTGAGGATTTTCCCCCTACTCCTTATCTCTCTACTCTATATTTGTCTCTTTGTACTTTTATCCATTATTTCTCTGATGCCAATAATATCTTTAATGCTTCTTCAATATGACAACCCTTCAAATTCTTGAAGGCAGCTCTACATCTACCCCCATCCCCCCAGTCTTCTCTTCTCCAGACCCAAAACTCCTCCTTCTTTCCAATGATCCTCATATACCATCAACTAAGAGCCCTTCACTATTCCCTTTACACTCTTTTGGATGTTCTCCAGTTTTTTGTGTTTAATTGGTTCGGTCTTTTCTGACTCTTCATGACCCCATTTAGGGTTTTCTTGGGTTATATAGAGATATTAGAGTGGTTTGTCTTTTCCTTTGCCAACTCATTTGGAAGATCAGGAAACTGAGGCAAACAGATTTAATTGACTTTTCTAGAGTCACATAGGTAATAAGTGTCTGAAGCTGGATTTGAACTCAGGTCTCCATAACTCTAGTCCTTGTACTCTATCCACTGGGCCTCCTTGATGCTCATTCTCCAGGTTATCAGTAGCCTAATATGTGATACTTAGAACTTAAGAAAACACTCTAGATACCATTTAGCTGAAGTAGACTTCAACAAGTCTATCATCTCTATCATCAATTTATTCCCAGAAACTGTGTATCTCTTAATTCAGCCTAAAATATTACTCTTCCAAGGAGACTTTTGCAATAAAAGAAATACAAACTTGAGTCAGAGGAATGGAATGATAATGGAATTTCCAGTATTAACTATTGGGTAGGGGGAGCATTCCAAAGGCATTGGGGACTTGCCAATATATGAATAATAAAGGTGGTCATCTACTCTTGGCACAGAATCAGAAGAGTAGAGAAATCATATTTGATCCTATTGCTCCTAACAGTATATTCTCACTTAGGGGCATTGGTTGTTGCCTTTATGGGCGGCCAATTTGAGGAAAGAGGTGAGTTATGTGAGTTCCTTAATATAAATATTGAATAATGAAAGAACTCTTTTAACTGCAGGTCTCCTTATTGATGGTTAATAAATGTTAATTCTTTCTGATTTTTATGCTTTCTGGAAAGGGAAAGAGGCTGTTTCAAGGAAACAAATGAAAAACATCATCAAATATTTTAAGGGCTACCATGTGGAAGAAAGAGTAAACTTAGTGGCATACTCTTGGCTCCACATTGCTACTTCCAGGTTCTCATGCCTTCTTTCATCATTTGTTAACATCTCTTTCTCTGAGTTTCATACTTTTCATATCTCAGTAGTGACTTCTCCAACCAACTTAACCCTATATGAAGATGGTCATAACCTTGATCTTATACCACTTCATTGTTCAAGAATTTTGTAATCCCCTCATCCCCTCACAGTCAATTGGCTTTTCACCTTCCCTCTGTCTTTACTTATGTAACCTTATTCTTCATCTGAACTCCTTGACCTCTCTATTCTCTCCCTGGCCATCTCCTCTGCATTACCTGCTCTTTCCTCTTCTCTTCATCTTGATTTCATGGTGAATTAACTCAACACTACTCTGCCCTCTCTTTCTTACACTTCTAGGCCTTTTATCATATTGCCAATTATGCCTAGCCACATTTTAGTTTTGGATCACTACCATTATTCAGCATCTTTGCCCCTATATATATGATGCTGAATGAAGTTGGAGAAAATCACACAATTATGATGACTGCATCCACAACAAATATATGTTACACAGCCTCAGTGGAGTCCTCACTGATACTAGACAATCTTATCATAACTTTCCTTATCAGCAATCTTTCCTACCCTCCACAGAAATTCTTCCAAATTTTCTCATCCTTCCTCATGGCTCCCAACTTTCTCAGCTGAGAACCTTGTCTCATATTTTATGGGGAAAAAATTGAAGACAACCACCATGAACTCTTTCTTCTTCCCTCTTCCTCATTTCTTGTCACTCAAGTACCTTTTGTCACTTTTCCCTCCTTCGTGCCTGTTTCATGTGATGAAATGACCTTAATCCTTATGAATTCTTTATCTATTTAAACAATTTAATTTTATCTTGCCTCTTCCAATAGGTTGCCTTCTCTACAATCCCCATTTTTCACTGATTTTCAGTCTTTCCGTTTCTTTCTGGCCCATTTTTGTACTGCCTACAAACATTCCCACGTCTCCTCTATCCTGAAATAAATCTCACTTGATCCTCCCATCCCTGCTAACTAACATCCTATAACTTCTTTGCCCTTGTAGCTAAACTTCTTGACAAATTTGTCTATAATGGGTGCCTCCATTTTCTCTCCTCACTCTCTTCTTAGTCCATACAATTTAGTTTCCACCTTTATCATTGTGCCATCACCAAAGTTACTAATCATCTTTTAAATGCCAAATATAATGGTCTTTTCTCAGTCGTCATTCTCCTTGACCTCTCTGCAGCTTTTAAGACTAAGCATCACTCTCTCTTTGAAATTCTCTTCTCCAGACACCATTGTCTTCTGGTTTTCCTCTTACTTATCAGCATTTTCCTACTCTTGTCTCCTTTGCTGTATTCTCCTCCAGTTCATGTCCTCTAACCATCAATGTCCTGCAGGGTTCTATCCTAGGTTTTCTTTTGTCAAAAATACTATTTTACTTATGGAATATTAATTACTTCTATGGACTTAATTACTATCTCTATGCTAAAGGTTCTCAAATCTCCTTTTTTGTTCCCCAGTTGCTCTGCTGACCTCCCATCTTTTATCTCCAATTGTTTGTAAGATACTTGGAAGTGGATGTCTAGTAGACAGCTTAAACTTAGCATGTTCAAAACAGAAATAATCCCTAAACCCTCCCCTACCTACTTCACTATTGCTGGAGAGGACAATACCACCCTTTCTGTATCTTAATTTCAAGACCTAAGAGTAATTCTGGATTCCTCATTATCTCTCATCCCTCACACACAAGATTTCAGCTTTGCAATTTCTCCCCCTCTCTCTTTTGACACTGCCATTGCTCATGACCTCACATTTTGATTATTGTAATAGAACCTTGGTAGCTCTGCCTATCTCAAGTGTTGAATCTATATTATGTTCAATCTATATGCCATTCAGCCAATAAAGTGATTTTTTTCCAAAGCACAGAGCTAATCACGTCATACACTCTCCTTTCCCCCTCAATAAAACATAGTGGTCCCCTGTTGCATCCAAGAGGAAATACAAAAAGCTCTGCTTGGCATTCAAAACCCTTCATAACCTAGCTTCCTCCTACCTTTCCAGTCTTCTTATACTTTACTCCCCAATATATACTCTTCAGTCTAATGACACTGACTAGTCTATAAGTGAGACACTGCATCTCTTGGACCCTGGTATTTTTTATGGCCTTCCCCCACGCATGAATTTCTCTCCCTCCTTCACTCTGATGGCTGACCTATCTGGCTTCCTTTAAGTTCCAATTAAAATTTCATTTTTGCAGAAATCTTTCTTAATTCCTGTATCTTCTCTTTTATTTCATATTTCTCTTGTCTATAGCTTTTTTAAATATACATTTGCCTTCATGTTGTCTCTCCGTTACATTGTAAGCTCTTTAAGGGCAGGGGTTGAGGATTTTTTGCTTTTTTTTTTAAAACAGCACTTAGCACATTGCTGAGCCCATAGTAGAAATTTAATAAATGTATATTCATTGATTGATTGGTTCCTTTTGCAGAAATGAGAACTCTTTCTACTTGTACCCCCTTTCTCTATCTTCAGAGATCTCTCTTAGACAAGAACCTGGAAACATGAGTATCATCTTTCTCCAACCATCCAAAGAAACATAAAAACAGGATCCCCCCCCCTCCAAAGTTCCCATCAATTCTATCTCATTCACAGGTATGGAATATCAAGTAATCATTCTGAATCAAGGGGGAGTGTCATGTTCACGTAAATTAGAGTCAGAATTACTTTTTCTATCATACTGCTGCTCTATTGTCTTAATTTAAGCAATATCCAGATGATTGCTTTGGATATTTTATGAGGGAATCATTTAATAAGCATGGGATCAAATGATCTCCAGGGGAGAACTTCAGACCCTAGGATCCCATAAGTCTATAATTTAAATGTATATCCTGGAAGAAGTAACCTGGATAGAAGGTAGAGAGTTAGTCTTTGAGACAGAAAGATTCAAGGCCCTGATTGTGTGACCTTCAGCAAACCACTTAATCTTCCCTGCCCCCAGATAATGCTCTAAAACTAAACTTTATTTAGAAGATGTCAATCTGCATCAGTGGAAGAGATTTTAACCATGAGGCTTCCCTACATTGATAAAATAAGCTGTCTAGTGGACTCTATCTCCCTCTCTCACCAAATCTTACATTCATGGCATGGGAAAAACCAAAAATCAAAACCAAAACCAAACAAACAAAAACAACTTTCTCTCTCTCTCTCTCTCTCTCTCTCTCTCTCTCTCTCTCTCTCTCTCTCTCTCTCTCTCTCTCTCCACATACAGACACACACAAATGGACAAATGAGTACCTTTGTTTTCCTATCATTATTTCAGGTCATTGAAAGGACATACAATATCTTTGATCTACAGCATCCATGCCAGTTATAATGAGTCTTATTCTTTGCACTTGTCTCTGGGGTCATGAGTGGAGTTCTGAAGAGCTATAGAAAGCCACAGGGCTAAGGGCTTAGCCACTCCATAGAGACAACTACAATACTAATCATAATAAGCCTTTAATTAGCCAGTCTCCTAAGGGAAGAAGGCTGATAGTTAATGGAATCTTCTGGATAACATATATATATGATGGAAAATACAAATTTCCCCCCAACCCTCATTATTGACATGTTTGCTTCTAAAGAATATGGAAAGGGCAGCTGGGTAGCTCAGTGGATTGAGAGCCAGGCCTAGAGACGGGAGGTCCTAGGTTCAAATCTGGCCTCAGCCATTTCCCAGCTGTGTGACCCTGGGCAAGTCACTTGACCCCCATTGCCCACCCTTACCACTCTTCCACCTATGAGCCAATACACAGAAGTTAAGGGTTTTTAAAAAATAAAAAAAATAAAGAATATGGAATCCTTCCTGAGACAGTGTTGTGTGTTGTCTGGCACAGTGCTATGTGACAAATCACTGTGTGTTGATGGGAATCAAAGAAGATTTCCCTTAGAATGTAGGATTTGAGCTGCAGCCTAATGGATGAATAGCTTTGCTAAGGAGGAGAGGTGGGAGAGGGCTGGGTGGGCAGGTCAGTGTGGAGGGAGTTGTGGTTGACTGAGCACAGAATTAGAGTCAGACCAAAGGCAGTTGCTTCAATCAAGGCTCTCCCCACCCCTCTTATGTAAAGGGGAAGGGCTAGGGGCTAGGCCAGGGCAGTCTGAATCCCTCTGCTTGATAGGTGTCTCTGGCTGTGGCAGAGCTGTTTGTAAGCTCGTGCCTTCAAGGAGTTTGATCGCTGCAGAAGATGCTGCCTGCTCAAAGTCACCAATTTTATTATAAAGCAATTTGGATAAAAGGAAACCTACCTCAATTTAAAGCCACAAACTGTGGGCAATTAAATCTGGGTGATTAAATCCCAGAAATTAAAACCCTCTAAAAAGCAGTCTAGCAAAAGGAGCTGTCTCACACACATTTCAGCAATTAATCTGAATGCTCTTTAGCTGGCCACGGCACCTCTTCCTTTTACTTCATCTTTCTTTGATGGCTCATACAGTTTTAATGCACCCAGGGCAAGGATAGAGGAAAGGGGTAGCAGAGTAGGCAAGAAACAAGCATATGCTAGCTGTCTCTATGGCTGGCCCATTTCTCTCCCACTATGAAACTCATATTGACTTTCATGGGAGGACCACATAGGGAGGGAAATTGTGTGTTGGAAACTAGCCCCAAAGGAATTGAGAGAGAGAGAGAGAGAGAGAGAGAGAGAGAGAGATGATTATGCAGTGGCTTTGATTATCTATTAAGCTATCATGCTTTGTACTGGAGGTAAAAAGATGGGGAAAAAGGCACAGCCTCTGACCTCAAGGAGCTTCTGATTAACTAAGGAGTTAATCGATTTCTGGTGAAGTAGAGGATGTGGCCACTGCCATGTTTCTTTTCCCACCAGTCAGTTAATAAACATTAATTAAGCATTTACCATGTGTCATGAATGTGCTAAGGCCTAAAGATTAAAAGAGAGGACCCTAGACAGCATTACAATGGGGAAAGAACAATGCAATGGATTTAAGTCAAATAATCATCCTGGAAAAATCTTTGCTATTTAACATGGAAGCAATACTAGGCAAGTCAGTCAATCATGAATTGTTACCATTATTATAATTATTATCATTATTGGAATTGAAAGGAGATCTCCTAGCTATTCAGTTGAACCCCTAACTTCAAATAATCCTCACTGTTAGAAAGGCAATAGAGGTCATCCAGCATCCACTTGAAGACCTCTAGTAAGGGGAAAATTCCCACCTGTCCAAAGCAGTCCCCTTTGCTTTGGACAGCTCCTGACAACCAACCACTTTTTTTTAACACTTATTAATTTTTTTTTTATTTTTAGAAAAGTTTTCCATGGTTACATGATTCATGTTTTTCCTTTCCCTTCACCCCCTCAAGCTCCTCCCCTCCCCCAGCTAACTCGCATTCCTATCCAATCTCTTTTTCTTAATGCCCCGATTCAACTTTTTGGGGTAAAATGAAAGAATTCTCTACCTTCTTGTGATCTTGTGATATTTTGTGCTGCAAAAGCCAATTTAAAAGAGTCGTGTGAGGATGAGACTGGGTTTTAGGGATGGTTGTTGAGCTTTATTCAGTGATCCTCTGTGTACCCTGATCAAGTGAGACACCTTCATCAAAGCTATTTGCTATCTTCTCAAGAGAAGTTTTGATCAAAATCCAAGTACAAAACTGATTCTTTACCAATGGAGAGATCCCCTGAAAAGCCATTTGCAGATAGAATTTCATTGATCCTACTAAACCTTAGGCTATTCAATGAGGTCCCAAGTAACTCAGAAAAGATGAGCCTGGAAAAAACAAAGTAGGGTTTGAAAAGTCCTTTGTGTTAGCATATTTGTGTGTATATTCTCTTGCTCATAGAAAAGGACTGTTGATATCACTTGCTGATCATTTGATTTCAGAATGAAGAGGAAAAGGGAGAAGAGATCAGACTGGAATAAATTTGGGAAAGTTTTGTCAAGAATCACATGGGGGCGGCAGCTGGGTAGCTTAGTGGATTGAGAGCTAGGCCTAGAGATGGGAGGTCCTGGGTTCAAATCTGGCCTCAGACACTTCCTAGCTGTGTGACCCTGGGCAAGTCACTTGACCCCCATTGCCTAGCCCTTATCACTCTTCTGCCTTGGAGCTAATACACAGTATTTACTCCAAGACTGAAAGTAAGGGTTTTAAATAAAAACAAACAAACAAATAAATAAATAAGGAAATAAATAAATAGATGGATAGATAGATGGATAAATGAATGAGAAACACTTAGTGTTTGGGGGGCAACTGGATAACTCAGTGGATTGAGAGCCAGGCCTACAGATTGGAGGTCCTAAGTTCAAATCTGGCCTCAGACAGTTCCAAGCTGTGAGACTCTTAATAGCAAGTCACTTTACCCCTATTGCCTAGTCCTTTGTGCTCTTCTTCCTTGGAACCAATACACAGTATAGATTCTGAGATGGAAGGTAAGGGTTTAAAAAAAAGAATCACATAATATTTTGTATTAGAAGAAACAATGAAGGAAAATATCTCTTTCTTTCTCTCTCCCTCTTTTCCTTTTTCTCTTCCTTTCCCCCTCACTTCCTTCCCTCCCTTTCTCTTCTGAATATGGCTCTGAAATATGGGCATGATTACCTCTGAGCCAACAAAAATTGAAGCAACTCAATAGAGGATGGAGAAATGCTAGTACAAGTAGGCTAATTATAAGGGGAATGGATTGTTTTGTGCAAGATGGGTGCCCCCCTCCTTAGATGTCTTTAAGCAGAGACTGGGCAACCACTTATCCAGTAGGTCACAAGTGGCCAAGAACATCAATTTCAGTTCCCAAATATAGAGGAGAAATGAATGATAAGATGAAAGACATATAGCTAGAAGGATCTGCAGAGGCTATCTATCCAAGTTCCATCATTTGGCAAAAAAGGAAATTAAAGAAGTATGGAGTAACCTGCCCAAGACCATAAAACCTAGGAAGTGGCAGAGCAGAGATTTGGACTCATGTCCTCTTAATTTAAATATAGAGCTGTTTCCTCCAAACACTTTGTGTAACAGATGAACAATTTTGGTTGAACTACATTGGTAGCCATGATATTCTAAAACAAAATAGAAGAAGGTGTCAGAGAAAGAGAGATGTGCACAAGTATCCTTGGAGAAGAGATGAGATGAAAGCTCTGAAATGATGGAGGGACTGTCTTCAATCAGATTACAGATCCACAGAAACATTTGAGCAAAGGCACAATGTACTTGCTGTATTCAAGCTTTTAAACATTATCCATTTGTTGTTGTAGTAATAGAATGGGTAGAATAAGATCATTTGAGTCACTAGGTAGTAAAGTGGATAGAGCTCTGGATCTGGAGTCAGAATATTCCTCTTTCTAAATTCAAATCTAGCCTCAAACACTTACTCGCTGTATGACCCTGGGCAAGTCACACAACTCTGTCCCAGATTTCTTAATTTATAAAATAAGCTGGAGAAGGAAATAGCAAACCACTTCAATATCTGCCAAGAAAACTCCAAATGAGGTCATGAAGAATCAGATACAACTGAAACAACATAATAACAATAGTGTATTTATGTGTGTATCTATCTGTCTATGTGTCTGTGTATATACATGTATATGTGGGTCTATGCAATATCTGAAAGCACTATGGGAATTTTTCCCCCAAAAGAGTGAAATGGATCCCAAATCAGGTTGTGAGTCAATAGTAAAAGCTATCTCCAGTGGAGTGCCACCTGCCTCCACCCAATTCACTGGTTCCAAATAACTGATTCAGAGGAAGTCCTGACAGCCAGACTTATCAGAAATGCCAACGTCATGGTCTGGGATTTTTCTCTTCCAAGTCATCAGGTTTAGCAGGAATGCTTTCAGTGCTGCCTTGGTGGCAGAATGAGAGCGCAGAAGGACTCTGCTAAATGTCCAACCTTTAGCAAACACTGCAAGAATGAAACCAGCATTTTCTGAATCATGTTGTCATAAAAAGAAAAAGAAAAATAGGCCAAGTACTGAGATGATGCAATTCTAAAGCCCTAACTCTTGCTTAAATATATTTTCAGGGAATAAATATTTATCTTTTCTATCAGAAATATCTAAGTATGCCATTGATACAAACTACGTGTTAATTAAAAGGAAACATAAAGAGAAACCATTACTGAAACTATCGATGTTTAGTGGATTGATGTTCTAGGTGGGATTAGGGCTAGATAGCAAGCAAAGATGTTTATTTGAGGGCACAAAAATTTCTCAGATACATAATCAATGTCTTGAAAAAATTGAAAGATTTTCATATTGATGAAAAAAAGATTAGCTTTCTTCTTCTTTTTTTTTAAATAAACCCTTACCTTCTATCATTTTGGAGTCAATACTGTCTATTGGCTCCAAGGCAGAAGAGTGGTAAGGGGTAGTCAATGGGGATCAAGTGACTTGCCCAGGGTCACACAGCTGGGAAGTGTTTGAGGCCAAATTTGAACCCAGGACTTCCTGTCTCTAGGCCTGGCTCTCAATCCACTGAGCTACCCACAAGCCCCCTGCTTTATTCTTCTTGATCCAAGAAGGCAGAACTGGAATCAAGAAAGCCAGAAGATGGGGTGAGGAAGAAAGTTCAGGTTTGAAACAACAAAACCTTTTCCAATATTGAGAGCTACCTACCAGTGAAATAGTCTACCTTGGGAAGAAGTGGACTTTCCCTAACTGGAAATTTTCTCTTTTTTTTTTTATTTTAAATTTTCTAAATTTTTTGGGGGGTTATACATGTATTATCACACAAAACATATTTCCTTATTATTCGTTTTCATTAAGTGAATAATCTTATAAAATCAAAACCCCAAATCATATATCCAAATAAAAAAGTGATAAATCATAGGTTTTCATTTGTATTTCTACTCCAACAATTTTTTCTTTGGTGGTGGGTAACATTCTTTTTCATAAATCCCTCAGAATTGTCCTGTATCATTGTATTGCTGTTAGTAGCAAAGTCTATCACATTTGATCATTCCATAATATTCCAGTTACTGTGTAAAATATTTGCCTGGTTCTGCTTCTTTCACTCTGCATCAGTTCACATAGGTCTTTCCCTCTCTGGAAATTTTCAAGAAAAGTGCCCTTTGGGTACTGGGAAGGAAGAAAGGAAAGAAATAAACCTTTATTGAGCAACTGCTATGTGCTAGACCCTATGCTAAGTGCTTTACAAATGTAATTGCACTTTACCCTCCCAAAGACCTGTGAGGTAAGAACCATTATTATCCCCATTTTCCAGCTTGGAAAAAATAAACTAAAGAAGACATAGTCATGACTCACAAAGCCAGAAAGTGTCTGAAGTTAGTTGAACATAGGTTTTCTTGACTCCTTACCCAGCACTTTCTCTGCTATGTTACCAAGCTGTTCTGTACCACCTAATTACCTTGGGTAAAGAAAGTTATTCACATTTTTTCTTTAATTTGATAGTTTCTATCAAATTTTTCTAAAAAAATTTTGATTTGGTTAAATTTGATTTTCTATCAAATTTTGAAATTTTATGATCCTGTGAGATGACCTTGAAGGTCCCTCACAACTTTATAGTCCAACTTGAGCATCTGTGATAGTTCCCTGAAATGAAGTCAGATGATGAAGAAAAAGCCCTGGATTGGGTATTGAGACTTTTTTCCCTTAGGTCTAGCACTGACTCCCACTATGACCTTGGGAAAAATATAACCCTTCCACACTTTATTTTTCTCATCATTGAGAAAAGAATAATATCTGCCTATCACACAAGGTTACTTTGAGCATACAATTGGCTCATGGATAATAAAATACTTTGAAAAGTATTGTACGTCTTAAGCTACACCTAGTCTGGATTTCCACAATTGCTTCCTAAATTGATCTGACCATTAATCTTTCTTCTATCTAACGTATCCTAGAAAACATTGTCAAAATTTTTGTTTTTTCTGGGATAGAGCTGGTGATGATAGAGAACTGAGAAGCTAGTGGTGGCCAAATCCTAAACCTTCAAAATCAAAATGTCCAAATGAATAAGGTCCAGATAATAATGTGGCATTCCAGGCTTTCTCCACACTTTTCTGGTTTTATTTTACACTTGCCCACTTCGCATGTACATTTATCTTGCCCAATTCATTTTTCTTTATTTCCCTGGGTATTGTTTTGAATTTTTCTGGTTAACTGGAATGACCACCCAACTTACTATGCCAGATCAAATTATACTCAACCTTCAAGACATCAGTTGAATTCTACCTCCCCCAAGCAGCTTTTACCGATCCCATGCCCCCAAACAACCCCCTACCTCCTGTGAGCTCTTGTAACGTTTAGTACTACTACTATACCTTGAGAAGTTCTTCTTTATTTGCTTATAGGAGAGTCAAGGTGGCATAGTTGCCACAGAGCTGACTTTAGTGTCTGGGAAGACCTGCATTTAAATTCTTCCTTACTTACATACTGGCTATGGGACAATGGGCAAGTTATTTCTCTCTCTCTCTCTCTCTCTCTCTCTCTCTCTCTCTCTCTCTCTTTCTCTCTCTCTCTCTCTCTCTCCTTCTACCTCTGCATCTGTCTGTCTCTTTCTCTCTGAATCTGTCTATGTTTCTAACTCTGGATCTCTGTCTGTCTGTATCTATCAATTTCTATATTTATATACAAATACACGTATGTATGTGTTATCACATATTTTATCATCTTACCTCTGATCCTTGCAACTTCCTTTGCTAGCTTTTCACTACCAACTTCTGGAGAATATAGAATTTGCATTCAGCTTCATACCATTCTCATTTCCCAACACAATACCTTACTTGTGCTAATATTAGGCTCTCCCTCAAGTTTTATTAAGTTGAATTAAAGTCATTACAATTATCAGGTTTAAAAATGAAGAGATTTAAAGTTTACAAAGCACTTTATTTTTCAAAGACCTCATCTGATCCTCAAAAATATTCCTATAAGGTACATGTTTTATGATTTGTCCTCTATATTTTATAAATAAGACGTAGACTGGCTAAAGACTGGAACACAACTTGGAACCACAGACAGAACTCTTGCTAGGAGTCTAAAATTAATCCTTCTAATCATTTCTCTCTCAGTTTTAGGGTGGCATTGATTTTTTTAATATGGTGAACTGGAGCTATTTAGACTGAAGTATTGAAGATTAAGAGTATGTGATAGCTGCCTTGATGTATCTGGGGAACATGCGAAGAAGAGAGATTAACTTTATTCTGTTTTGCCCCAGAACAGGAGCAGTGAGTGGACAGTGCCAAAGGACAAACTCAAACCTGGGATTAGAGTCCCCCACCTAATAACTAGATCTATTTATAAGTGAAACAGGGTATCTCAGTATACTGGGAGGGGGTTAGGTGGTTGAGTGGATTGAGAGTCAGGTCTTGAGATGGGAGGTCCTGAGTTCAAATCAATCCTTAGATAACTGTGTGACCCTAGGAAAGTCACTTAACCCCACAGCCTACCTCTTATGTTTCTTCTGTTTTGGAACCAATGCCTAGTATTCATTCTAAAATGGAAGGTAAAGGTTTTAAAAAAAGAAGAAATGGTATGTTCTCCATCCTTAGAAGTCCTAAATCAGAGGCTGGATAAGTTCTTGTTCTGTATGTAATAATGAAGATTCCTTTTGGTTACAGGTTGAAGTAGATGGTCACTGAAATCTCTATTAACCTTCAGGCTCTGTGAGGATTTTCTAGAGTTAGGTCATATCTGGTGATTATCAAACTGAAATCAAAGATAATGAAATACAGACATATGACTAAATGTTTTAGGGTTGTCTAGTGCAATGATGTGACCTTGAGGAAGTCGCATCATCTCTCCTAGCCTCAGTTTCCCCTTCATTAACATCAAGTGCTTAATTAGATGGCCTCCAAGGTTCCTTCTAAGTCTCATTTTTATATCCTATGATCAGGACAATATTCATCAACAAACTCACGTGGTTATATTCTTGTTTCCTGAAACTCGTTGGAAATGCCTTTCACCTCTACCATGATTAATCATGGTAATTAGCCAGGGTAATTTCAGTATACATTTCCACTGTAAGATTCTTACCCTAAGCCTCTGCACAACATTCATCTGAGGGGGTAACCTTCCATTACTGAACAATGCAATTAAGTGTTCTCCCTGCTAATTATGGTGTGAGAACCCAAGATGTTTAAGAGGTTTTTTTGGTTGTTTTTTTTTAATGATAATATTCTTGCAACTGCACTTAAATGCCAGGAAAAACACATTTTCATCCATTCAGATACAGAGGAAGGTGAGTACATGGTACCATGCAAAGCAGATCTACCCTTATTCTGTAAGCCAGAAACACCATCTACTGGAAGGCTGAGGAAGGAGAGGAGATGATTCTGAGATTTCAATTGTGCAAGATGGTGCTATCATTAACGGCAAAGGGAAGGGGAAATCAATCTAGGGGATGTTGAAGGATGCTATGGGGCAAGGAGGAATACTAGTTTGGGAATCAAACTGACAATTCATTTTCTCTCTCTGTCTGAGTTTCTTCATCTATAAAATGAACTCGACGGCCTCTAAGGTGTCTCAGAGATGTCACTAAGTTTACGATTCTACGAAAAAGAAATTCTCTTCAAAATAATAATAGTCATCATTTAGTAGCAGTAATAGTAGTAGTAGCTATCATTGTTGTTACATATAGCTTTATGATTTGCAATCATATCTATTTACTATATTTACAAAGAAACTTGCTGAATTTTTTTCCCTTAAAATCCTCAAGAAAGAAAGGCACTACCATGTGAGGTAGTCCATTCCCTTTCTCAAAATCCACTTCTTAGAAACTTCTTCCTGATATTAAATCCAAATTTATCTCTCATAAATTCAATGTATTGCCACAAATTCAGGCCCGTGTGGTCAAGCAGAACAAGTTTAAGCCTTCATGGTTTTCCTTTAGCTGATGTTGACATTGGTCAATTTTTATCCATGGAGTAGAGATGGGAAGGCAGAGATTAAGACATGGGGCAGAGATCAGGAATTTCTTAATGAATTAAAACAACATCCCCTACTTTGGCATGCAGGGTGTTCTAATATCCAATTGTTCTAACCTCAGCTCGCAAGACCTACAAGTTCATGTTATTTGTAGCCTGGTTGAAGGAACTGGAAAACCCAAGTAGGATGTGCTCTCTGAGGTCCTTTCTGTCGCTGCCATTCTGTAAGGATATGATCTGACAATCTAAATTAGATAATCTAATCTACTCCTCCTTTCTCAAGCACATTGTTCATTTTCCAACCTTTGTTGTTCCCCCTACCTAGAGATGACCTCCTTCATATTTAAGCATGTATATTCAAGTGTCTCTATGGATCACAGAATTTAGGTTTGGGAGAAAGGAAAGGGTTAATCTAGTTTTACCCCATTTATTTTGCAGATGAGGAAACCAAGGCCCAGAGAGGGAAAATGTCTAGAGGAAAGCCCTATGGATAGTGAGTAGCAAAGTCAGAATTTGAACACAGCTCTTGTGTGAATGGGTGGATGCTGGGAAAAGTAGATAACTTGGAAAGAAAGAATATGAGGAATTGGGAGAAAAATGAAAAAATTTTCATGAAAACAAAAAAGAACAAAGAAACTAGAACCAAGAAGTCAGACCTCAGAAGCTATCGAATCCAACAAAACCACATGATACTAGGATGTTCTAGTTGCTTCAATATATGCAATCACAATAATGGGGAGGAAATACATAAAAGGCAGTTAAACTCTGATTAATTATAATTAACCATCTGTATCTTTGATATTTGATTTGAAACACACACCCCTCTTCTCAGTAGGGAGGTGAGGAATTACAGAGCTACAATGCACGATACACTGTCAGATGCAGGTGCTATGACAGTTTTGCCTAAATGGTTGTCTTGCTTTTGAAGAAGGATTCAATGTGGGGGCTGTTAAAGAAGGAAATTACTGTAATGCTAAAACAAAAGGCAGCAATAAAAGGATTTTATGAAAGAAAAAAAGTGATAACCGGACTTGGGAGATTTCAAACTCTCAGGATACCCACTACTGGAAAGTATGAATCAACCTCAGAATTCTATTATCTGCAGAATAAACACATTTCTTGCACATCAATCTCTGTTCACATTCTCCGTTTGCAAACTGTGTTCCCAACAATATGTCAGACTGTGACCACACCATAGGAGGCTGCATCTTGATGGTGGCTGGTACGATCTCATGGGAAACAAGATCAAAGGGGAGCCATCAGTTCAGCTTCCAAGAATACGCCAAAGTGGTGAATAAAGTGACTTGAACTTTATCGTTTTCATAAAATTGTGATTTTAAAGACTGGGGAGAGGCTGGAAAATGTGTTAATTCAAAACAAATCCATCAAAGATACCAGATTTGTATATTCATTAGAAAGAACCTGCTCTGTGCGGTAGATATGATCATGAGAAATTATGTTATCATAATATTTTAAAAGAAATTTACCATTTTGGGTGTGAATTCAATAGTAATTTTAAAGGTGAAGAATCATATTTGAGAGGTAGAAAGCCCCTTAGAGATCATCTAGTCCAATTCTCTCCTTTCCTCTCGGGTCTAAAGGGAGGAATTAAATCCTAGAAATACACATATACATAAATATATATATATATATATACATATGTGGCTGTGGGTATTTTTGGTTGTTCAGACTTTTAGGTCACGTCTGACTCTTGGTGACCCCATTTGGAATTTTCTTGGCGAAAGTGGTGGAGCAGTTTGCCATTTCTTTCTCCAGCTCGTTTTATAGATAAGGAAACTTGGGCAAATAATATTAAGTGACTTTCTTTGGGTCACACAGCTACTAAATGCCTGAAGTCAGATTTGAACTCAAAAAGACAAGTATTGGGGGCAGCTGAGTAGCTCAGTGGATTGAGAGCCAGGCCTAGAGACGGGAGGTCCTAGGTTCAAATATGGCCTCAGACACTTCCCAGCTGTGTGACCCTGGGCAAGTCACTTGACCCCCATTGCCTACCCTTACCACTGTTCTGTCTTGGAGCCAATACACAGTATTGACTCCAAGATGGAAGGTGAGGGTTTAAAAAAAAAAGACAAGTATTCCTGACTCTGGGCCTGCCATCACAATCTACTATACACCTAGCTACTTGTGTATATGTATATATATATTTATAAAACATGTGAATATATAAACGTAGAACTGTGTGAGAAAGGAGAGAGACAGAGAAGAAAGGGAGAGAGGAAAGGGAGAGAGACAGAGACAGAGACAGAGAGAAACAAAGAGACAGAGAGACAGAAAGAAAGAGAAGAGAGGGAGAGAAGAGAGGGAGATAGACAAAGACAGTATAACCTATTAAAGGAGCTGGGAAAGGTTTCTTTTAGAAAATGTTGCTGTTCATCTTTAATTTCATTCAGGGATCTAAATATCTTACCAAAAAAGAGTCTGATAAAAGTATTACTGAGCTTTCAAAGAGATCACATAGGTAGTCAAATAAAAATCAGGGAAGAAAGATTCAAGGAGAGGGGGTAGGCCAGAAATAGAGGTGAAACAAAGTAGGGGAGAAGCTAGCTAGAAAAAAGGAGGAATTTTATTATGGGGATCTTCATTGATATTCCTGGAAACTGAGAAATGAAGGGAAAATTAGACAAAATCTGGTGAAATTTTGTGGGGGAGAGAGAATGTGTAAAGAAGCAGCAAAATACCTCAGAAGGGAACAGAAGAAGCTTTTTCCCCACATAATGTTGGGTGGTGAAGTGAGGAGATAATAGGGATAAATTAGGCCCATTAAAATTGAGAAAGGCCAGGAGATTAATGTTGACTCCAAAAAGGTGATGATCCTGGACTCATTCTTTAATTAGTGTTTAACAGAGAAAAGAAAATTGGACCATTAGAAAAATAATGATGATCCTGCAGAAACACCTCCAAGAAAAAAAAAAAGTGGGGGGAGGGGTTGGCAAGAGAATGAATCTCTATTACCCTTCAATTTGTTATGGTACAAAAGATCCTCCCCAAGCAGTTATGATGAACAGGTTTGAGGCAAGAAGGAAGGAAGGAAGGAAGGAAGGAAGGAAGGAAGGAAGGAAGGAAGGAAGGAAGGAAGGAAGGAAGAAACCTTATTTTCCATATCCCTTGCATTCTTCCTTTGGTGGCCAGATCCACAGTCCCATTCACTTCCAACTCACTTGATCAGGAAGCAATAGTAGCATCTTTCCTACTACCATATTCAAATTACCATCATTCCTTCCTAAACTTTCCTCCTTTTGAGGTCCATACTATATATTTATTCCATCCTTCCTTATTGATCTCCTCCTAATTTTGTAAATGTAAAAAATTCTGCCTGATTCCATGTCATCATTATTTATCTCTTTAATATTCATATGGATGACCCAGGTAAGAGCCGAACCACACAATTCTTCAAACAGCAGTCTCACTGTCTCCCTCCAGCAATCTCCTGCTCCACANCTCTCTCTCTCTCTGTCTCTCTCTCTGTCTCTCTCTGTCTCTCTCTCTGTCTCTCTCTCTCTGTCTCTCTCTCTCTGTCTCTCTCTCTCTCTGTCTCTCTCTCTCTCTGTCTCTGTCTCTCTGACTCTCTGTCTCTCTGTATGTCTCTGTCTCTCTGACTCTCTGTCTCTCTGACTCTCTGTCTCTCTGTATGTCTTGTCTCTGACTCTGTGTCTCTGTGTCTGTCTCTCTGTCTATCTCTCTGTGTCTATGATTTTCTGTCTCTGTCTCTGTCTCTTTCTATCTCTGTCTCTCTGTCTCTCTCTCTATGTCTGTCTGTCTCTCTGTGTCTCTATGATTCTCTGCATCTCGGACTCTCTGTCTCTGTCTCTCTGCCTTTCTGTGTCTCTGTCTGTCTGTCTGTCTCTGTCTCTGTCTCTGTCTCTGTCACCACGCTGCCTCTTCTTTGGGTTAGACACAATACCCCTAGATGGCATTTGAAGCTTTTCACAAGCCAGCCTGCTTCTACCCTTCCCCATTACTCTCCTTTCTATATGCCAAATTTGGCTCCTGGTTTCTAATCTTCTCTGACTTCATTCAGACTGATTATTCTGCAGGGGGCACTTCCCCACCCTGATTTCCCTGTCCTAATAGCTTCCTTCGGAGAATACCTAAAATTTAGGTTGTATGTATCTGGGATATTCATGTATGTGTATGTATGTATATGTATGTGCACACAATATATCAGTACATATACATATGTGTGTAAACATACATATTTGCATATCTTCTTTCTAATTTGAATGTGAATTCTTTAAGAGGATGGGCTGGAGGTGTTGCTTTTTCTTGTAGGGCCACCCAGAACTTAGTGGATGGTGCCCGGCACATAGAACCTGCTTGCTAAATGCTCCTTCACTTGACTTGCCACATGGCACGACCTCGGTGGTCCTGCATTTTGTCCAGGCTATCCTTCCCTTCCTGCCACCATCTCTGGGGATCTCTAACTGCCTTTGGGGCCCTTCAAACGTTAACTTCTACGGGAGGCCTTGGCTCTCCTCCCCAAAGTTGTTTTACATGCAATTACATAGTCACACACATATGTTTTTGTACACAGATATGGATGTTGTCATGCGTGTATCTAGGTTGCTTCCGCTGTTCCAGCTGAGGTCAGAGACTGTTTGGCTTTTGTCTCTGGAACTCTAGCCACCAGCTCACCTTGTGCCACTTACTAAATGCTCAAAGGTTCCTGGGATGAGCCCAGAAGTTGAAGCATCTTTCAAGATGAACGCCTTAGCACTGTCCCTAGCCCTGTGTCTATCCAGAAATCTCTAGGTCTGCCTGGCCAAAGGGCTTTTCTCTCCCATCTGAAAGTAGGCAGAAAAGATGGACAGGGGGGCAGCTGGGTAGCTCAGTGGATTGAGAGCTAGAGAAGGGAGGTCCTGGGTTCAAATCCATCCTCAGACACTTCCCAGCTGTGTGACCCTGGGCAAGTCACTTGACCCCCATTGCCTACCCTTACCACTCTTCCACCAAGGAGCCAGTACACAGAAGTTAAGGGTTTAAAAAAAAAGAAAAAGAAAAGATGGACAGGGAGCTCCTTACAGCAGCTACCAACTATCAGACTGCCCTGGTCCCATTTCCAAGGAGTGTCCAAACCTTGGGACCTCCCCTTTCTCCAAGGATCTCAGCTCCATTCTGTTATCTATCACAGGAGCCTGTTTTCCCATCCCCAACGTGAATAAAGGATTTTGGATAAATCGGTTGTTCCTGAGAGCCAAAAATGCAAGAAAAGTGAACACCCCAAACCAAGGGAGTCAAGTCCATTCCCACCCAGCTACAGTTGTCATCCATCCCATCAGTTCTCCTTTTCCTTGTTCTGCTGGAAGGGAAAGTTTTTTTTTTCCTTTCTCTCACCTTTAGTGCTCTGGGTTTTGAAAAGCCCCGGGTCTTGGCTTCTGCCCAGCTTCCCAGTGGCTTTCCCCTTGCAGCTCTCTGACCCTGCCTCTATTAATCACCTCCCTGGCAGTCCTAATTTGCCTACCAAAGAAATCTTGTCTGTGGCTTAGTTCCATTAACCTCAGAAAAGAAATATCATGGCTTTAATTGGATGCCAGTCCTAAGAACTTTTGAATTTTGACAGAGGATTCCTAGAGACAATGCTTTGACTGAAAGCAAAGGTGCTCTGAATAGCCCATGTTTCAGGGCTTGGAAAGGATTTCTGAGAGCCCGCTTCATGCAGTCTTTAGGGCAGCGCTCATCTGTTTTTCTGTGTCAGCTGGAGAGAGCCAAGCCTTGGAATCCAGAAAGCAGGAATTGAAATGTGGCCTCAGACACTTATCTATCTTGCTGGTGGTGTTCCGTCGCTTCATTTGGGTCCATCTCTCAGCGGCCCCCCGTTTGAAGTTTTCTTGGCAAAGATACTGAAGTGGTTTGGCATTTCCTACTCTGGCTCATTTGACAGAGGAGGAAAGTGTGGCCAAATGGGGTAAAGAGACTCACCCAGAATCATGGACCTAGTAAGTGCCTGAGGCCAGATTTAAACTCAGGAAAGTGAGTCTTCTTGACTTCAGGTCTTCACTCTATCCACATTGCCATCTAGCTACCTACTCATTATATAATTCTGGATGGATTAATTAGATTCTATCTGGCTCAGTTTTCTAATCTGTAAAATGGGAATAGTGCTAGCACCTATATTCCAGGTTCGTGGCAAGGATAAAATGAGGTCAAATGGCTCAGTACTTGCAATCCTCAAAGTGTTTTATACACTGGAACTATCTTCATCGTCATCACTATTATTCTTTGCATTGGCAAGGACACAAGAAAAATTCATCAAATAAGAAGAATCCTTGGCGATGCCTGAATCGAGGCTTCCCCGGGCAGAAACATGCCTCTGTATACACCAACCCTTACAGGTAAGTCAAATGAACTTATTTAGCTACTTGCTATGTGCCTCATTAATAAAAGCAACTGGAACAAGTTTAAGTTTATATCCAACTAGGCACAAAAGAATCCTTTTGTGACTTCAAAGGGCTGGACTTCGTTGGAGAGAGTTGATCCCATGAATAATATCACAAGTCATACAATGAATGGACCAGAAGATCTAAAGAGAAATACTAACATGACAGGCATCAAGTGTCATAGATGTGAGACAAATCAATCATCTTCAAAGCTCTTTGGGGAAAGGCCATCAAATGAGCAAATATAGGGAATAGAAAATGGGTTTCCCTGTTTAAACTTCAGAAGAAGATTCACTACAGTATCTTTTTTACATTTCACTTGCAAATTTGATTTCTGATGGGTTTGGGTAAGAACTTGTTCCTATTCGCTGAAGACTGAATGGCATAACTGGAAGCCCCAAGAAGATTATGGAGCAATCTGTTAGGATAAGAGGGGAAGATTATGAAAGTGAATATTTGAACAACTCAACATGATGAAAGACAACACCAACGATGATGCTGCTGATGTGATGATGATAGCTACTTTATAAGGGAGTGTAAAGAAAAAAAAAATATGGGGCAGCTGGGTATCTCAGCCAGGCCTAGAGGTAGGAGGTCATAGGTTCAAATCTGGCCTCAGACACTTCCCAGCTGTGTGACCCTGGGCAAGTCACTTGACACCCATTGCCCACCCTTACCACTCTTCCACCTAGGAGCCAATACACGTAAGTTAAGGGTTAAAAAAAAAGCCCAAATCAGAAAAACAAAAAACTCTGGATCAGGAATCTGGAGATCTGGATTTTATTAAAATTTCATTCAACAAATTTATTAGTGCCTACTCTTTTCTAAGAATTGTGTTGATACTATGTTAAATAAAATAAAGGTGAAATGCTCACTACCCTCAAGGAACTTCCATTAAGCTGGAGAGAGAGAATGGTATTAATATGTTGGATAAAATGACTTGTGTTCTCTGGAACTCCGTATCCTCAACTATAAAATGGAAGATTTGGACTTTATAGAACCTTACCAGATCTATAAATATGATATTAGAATTCTAAGTATACAGAAAAGCTTATTTACAAAATAATAATTTCTGAACAAAAGGAAGTTCCTTCTATTAATGAAATCCCAGGTCTGATTTTTTATCCCAGTCAATCTCCCTAAGGCAAATAGATTCAAATACATATTCCATATATATATATATATATATGTATGTATGTATAGGCTAGTTGTTATTGTTTGTCCTTCCTTTCAAAGAAGACCAATGACATCCCACCTCAATGTCTTGACTTGCAGGTAAATTAGATTGGAGGGAGGCAGTGTCTCACAAAGTGGGCAGCCTCGCTCTCTCTTCCAGTCATCTGATTCCAGCGACAAGACAAAAGCCAGGATGACTGGTGATGGGATGGCTGGGGATGCAGTGGAGAACCTTGGTCTCTTCAATGTCTGACCTAGCTAGTAGGAATTTAATAAGTGCTCATTGAATTTACTAATGAATTAAAGAGCCATATAAATGGAGATTGACTCATCCCTTTCCATTCTAGAAGGCTGTGATTCCATTTCAAGACCAATTTTTTTTTTTTAGTTTATTGACTTCCAAGAGCCTTGAATCCTGCATCTTACTCTGCTATGACCTAGCTAGCTAACTTTAACGAGTCTCTTAATTTCTGTGGACCCATGATTGTCCATGTGTAAAATAATGATTTTGAATTAGATAATTGCCAAAGCCCCATACACATCTTAAATGTAGGTTTGAGCATTTCAGGAATGCAAACACTCAAGTGCTTTTTTTAACTCTTACATTTTTCTTATTCTGCTTCTGGGAGAAATCTAACTTTCCTTCCCTCACAGTCCTCCAAGTGTTGAAAGCTGGGGGCTTTAGTAGATACACATCTTCCTGGAGCCTTGGATGCTCTGCCTGCTTTCTCCTAATTCTGCTCCATTAATTGCCTTGTAGCTAGTTCTAATTGCCAGAGTGAAAACATCTTATCACTGACTGTATTCCATTAATATGAAGAAGGGCCTTAGGTCCCAACCTCTGGAGAAGGTTCCATTTTTACTCAGGCTGTTCTCTGCTCCCTCAAGTTTGGCTTCAGTTGGAAAGAGATTGTGACTGACCCTTCCGGACTTACAGAACCCAAAACAAAACCCCAAAGCAAAACAAAAGGCGGATTCTATAACAATGCCAAAGAAGACTCTGGTCCAAAGGACATCATTAGATCTATTAGCTCTGACTTGAATTAGCATAATAAATAAAGCCTCATCCAGGGAGAATTCCTTTTGCTACTTGTCAAAGTTCCCAAAACAGGAGCCTCCAACTTGACTGTGATTCGAAGTGAAGATCCAAATGTAAAACGAAATTCCATTTATTCAATGTCCTTACATATATGTATGAGTGTATATATGTGTGTGTGTGTACACAGATACACCACACGCTCACAAAGCAGTGCCTTCATGACAATCAGAGCAAATACTTGTTAAGAGGAAAGAAAGATTTGTTAGCATCTACTCATGTTAAGATCAGTCACATAGGAAGGAAAAGGGAAGGAAGGATTTTACATATACACACATATGTGCATGTATATATGTACATATCTGCATGTTGTGAACTGCATCCACACATTATATGTGTGTATATAATGCATGCTACATACATGTGTATATATTTGCACATACATATATTTTCACAGACACATATATTAACAAAAGAGGAAATTTCTGCCTTCAAAGAGATTCCATTCTTTTTTTTTTTAAATCCTTAACTTCTGTGTATTGGCGCCTTGGTGGAAGAGTGGTAAGGGTGGGCCATGGGGGTCAAGTGACTTGCCCAGGGTCACCCAGCTGGGAAGTGTCTGAGGCCGGATTTGAACCCAGGATCTCCCGTCTCTAGACCTGGCTATCAATCCACAGCTGCCCTGAGATTCCATTCTAATAGGGGAAGACAACACTTTCCTTACTGCTCTTAGTGCCTCTTGGAAAAAGACTGTATTTTTATTTGATTCTAATCCCCTTAGGGAGACTGAGGAGGGTCCAAACTGGACCTGTCATTTCCCTGGCTTGGGAATTTCCTGGGGAGGAAACTCACCACTGGTAGGTCAGAATCTTTGGTTGAACCTACAGCATGAGCAGGCACTCTTATGCTTTTGTATGTCATGGTACCCTGTGGAAGTCTGGCAAAACCTTAAAAACACCCTTTCTCACAATCATGCTTTTAAATGCATAAATCTTTAGGATTACAAAGGAAATAAATTATATTGAAATCTAGTTATTATTTTTTTTATTAAAAAAAAAAAACACTCACCTTCCGCATCAGAATCCATACTGTGTATTGGTTCCAAAGAAGAAGAACGGTAAGGGATAGGCAATGGGGATGAAGTGACTTGCCCAGGGTCACAAAGCTGGGAAGTATCTGAGGCCAGATTTGAACCCAGGACCTCCCATCTCTAGGCCTGGCTCTCAATCCACTGAGCCACCCAGCTGCCCCCTATTATTATTATTTTTAAAATTCATTGACCACAAGTTAGAAACCTGAGAATTTTTTAAAGGGTACCTTCTCTCCAAATTAGTCTTAGAAAATTTCCTAAAGGGCACCTTTGCTCTAATTTACAGCCTTAGAGAGTTCATAATTTTAGAGAACTGCCTAAAACATTGAGCAATTAAGGGATTTATCTGGGGTCCCAAAGATTATTTCAATGGAAGGACGTGAATCCCTACATGGGGTTTATTTCACAGCTGGTTCCATGAACACTTTTCCTATAATGATAACTTCAATTAAGGTATGGGGCCTCCCTTAAATAAACAAATAATTATAATAGAAGGGTAAACAGAAGCGAGTATTTTCAAATTATTCTTCCTGGCTGTAGGCATTTACCTTGGAACCCTCTGAAGCTTAACACAAGCCCACATAAAATCTGCATATCCCAGTAGGACAAAATCTGCCAATTCAAATGAAGTACTAGTTTCCCACTTAATCCTTACCATATACTGGTCCCAGATAGAAAATTCTATTTTTTTTAACGTATGTGCTAAAAATAATATATGCCGTAAAGAACAAGGTTCGAAGAGAATTTATCTCCATTTAAAAGTGGTTATGCCCCAGGTTTGCCAATGATGGTAATGATGTTTCCTCTGCGTGAAGTGGCATGCCTGGAAGTCCAGAGCATCAGTATTCATGGGGAGTAGTCATTGATGTATGCCCCTTTAATAATTTCTTATCTTGACTTATACTTTACACCCGAGCAGACTTGTCTTAACAGCAGTAAATACAGCTACAAAGCAGTGAGAAATAGCAGTGGGCTCAGGACACTAATTGCACAGCCTCGAATTAAAATTGCTAAACAGTAAATGAGATTACTAGTAGAAAGATAATCTTAATTTAAATGTGAAGCAGTATTTATCTCATCGGCCAATGTAATTTTCCAGAAGTATTAAAGAAAAAAAAACTAGAAAAGAGAGAAAACTTTAATAGAAATCTGGTGATTTTAAACATAATTAAAGGGTCCCACCCCAATCTTCCCTTCTTCCCTTCTCTGGCTTCCTCCCATTGTCAAGATCTACAAACTGTGATTTTTCAAGGTCAGAGCTAAAACATGCAGGTAGTAGCTAAAAGTGGGCAGCTACTACTTTGAATATGATCAGCTCTAGTTCTAAAGACCATATGGCTGCCTGTGGAGAAAATAAACCAAGAGTAAATAAATGGGGGGAAACAAAGATGGCGGGCAAAGCAACTAATTAAACCAAATCTATTGCTGTCTTACTTTGACTCTATTCAAATAGAGTCAT
Organism: Gracilinanus agilis; assembly: GCF_016433145.1. NCBI lineage: Eukaryota > Metazoa > Chordata > Mammalia > Didelphimorphia > Didelphidae > Gracilinanus > Gracilinanus agilis. The sequence continues at coordinate 24,626,715 of NC_058131.1, forward strand.
GGAACATAAATTTCTGAGAGTTCTTAGTGATGACCTCTTTCATCCCCTTCCCCATTTTGGAGATGGTATAACCAAGACTCAAATGTCTTTCCCCAAGGTCACAGAGCATGTTATTATCTGACTTTGGAATTCTCACTCACAGGGCAAAGCAAAGCTTTTTTCCAAAACACAATTTTATCATCTCAATAGAATGTCGTGTCTTACAACCGTTTTCTGGGACGTCACATTTTTGCCAGGATTCATAAATGTGCCATGATTCAAAGAGGTGGGAAGAGAAGAAAAGAAACTTAGTGATTAAAAAAAAATTGGACCTGTAATTTTAATAGTATAGGAGTCTGCCAACAAGAAAATTTCCTCTATCAGAACAGAAGAACAGATGCTTCGCAATCTACAGGGGTTCCAAGGAATTACTTATTCATACAGCTCCTATGTGTCAGAGATCTTACTCACTTGGAGGTTAGCCCCCCTATCTACTACACCAGGACCTTATCTCTTGTAGCAAACATTACTTAAAACTCACATTTATGTAGCAGTTCAAGGTTGACCATTCTCCCTAGTAGGTAAGAATGACAGAATAAAGTTGTTTCCCATCAGCTGAGCAATTTGACCAAACACATTAAGACTCACAAAGTCAAGTAAAGTTAATTTTTAGATATTACTTTTTATCAGTAAATAAAAAATAAAAACAATACTTACTATATGCAAATCATAGTGCTAGCTGATTCTGAGCAACAGAGGTGACATAGCATGTTGCAATCTAACATTCTTTAACTATTCACAGGAAAGGGGGGCCTTTCCAATCTGTTCACACTATGTTCTTCTCTATTGTGTATAATAAAGATTTTTCTGAGAGTAGGAATTCAATGATTTACCCTTAGTAAAGTTTTTGTGGTTGGCTGTTGTTGTTTTTATTCTTTTTTTTAGGATCATAATAATGTCCAGGATAATTTCACAGAGTTTGTAAAGTCATAGACGTATCTTGAAGAGCCTACTCGTTTTTTATAGATGAGGAAACTGAGGTCTAGAGAAAGTGAGTTTTTTGGTTTTTTCCCTCAATATCACATAACTAGTAAATGTCAAGGGTAGCTATGAACCCATTCCTTTAGGCCAAATTCTTCTCTCTTTCTAACTTCCGAATTTCACTTAAGAATCCTACTATATTCTCAGTCACCCAGGTTTGAGACCTAATGGTCATCCTCAACTCCTCACTCCCATTAACCCCAATTATCTAATCTGTTGCCACCTCCTGTTCTGACTACCATCACAACTCTGGCACTTGGCCACTTCTCTCTGTGACTCAACTGCCATCTTGGTGCAGGTCTTCATCACCTCATCCCTGGGCTATTATAACAGCATCCTGATTAGTCAACTTGACTCAAGACTTTCCCTTTTTTCGAATTATTCTTCCTGGCTGTAGGCATTTACCTTGAAACCCTCTAAAGCTTAACACAAGCCCACACGCAATCTGCATATCCCACTAGGGCAAAATATGCCAATTCAAATGCAGTACAAGTCCATCTTCCAATGAGCTCTCAAAGTAATCTCCTTAAAGCTCATGTCTGACAATGGCAACCATCCACCTCCCACTCAGTGAACACCAGCCACTCTCTATTAGCTCTAGAATAAAATATTAAATCCTCTTTTTGGCTCTAAAAGTTTTTCACAACCTCAGAGTTTGGAATTAGAAACCTTTTAGTCCTCTGACTTCTTATTTCCCTCCATATATTTTATAATCAAATAAACATACATACATGCATACATATTGTACAAACAATATAATCCAATGCCATTGGCTTCTCGCCACCCATGCCACCTCAACTTATAAGGCTATGCCTTTCTCAGGCTGTCCCCAAGATTTGGAATATTCTGTCATTTACCCTCTGCCTCTAGGCTTCCCTGGCTTTCTTCAAGACTCAGGTAAATCTTGTTCTGCAATAAGTCCTTCCAAGTTCCCCCAAGAGCTCGTTTCTTCGCCATAAGAGTTCCTCCATTTTATGTAATATGTATCTTGTATGTACTCCATGTGGTCTTCTCCATCATTTTCTTGAGGCAAGAATGAGGTTTTTGTTTTTCTTTGCATCCCTTGTCTTAGCAGGGGGCCTGGTACATAATTAGTGATTAATGAAATTTTGCTAACTGACTGACTCCAGGGCCATTGTTATTTCCCACTGGAAGAGTTGAACTAGGAGATATCTGAGCTGCCTTACAACCCAGAATTTAGGGGAAAGGAGAGGGAGGAAGAAGGAGAAATAATGGGAAATTTAAAACAGATGAAAAGTAAATATGAAAGGTTGCAAATTAGAGGATATATATCCATAGCAAAAGAATCCATTACATGTACAACCAGCATTTCTATTCAAGTCAGGAAATATTTTTCCCTTTATTTAATTTCTTTTACCACAATAAGAACAAATTTCCACATATGTTTTTTGAAGTTGTATGATCCAAATTGTCTCCCTCCCTCTTTCCCTCCTCCCTCTCAGAGCTGACAAGCTATTCAATCTGAGTTATACAAGTATTATCACACAGTACATATTTCTATATTGTTCATTTTTGTAAGTGAATAATCTTATAAAACTAAAATCCCAAATAGACAAGTGAAAAATGGCATTCTTTCATCTGCAGTCTTATTCCAACAGTTCTTTTTCTGGAGGTAGATAGTATTCTTTCTCCTAAGTCCCTCAGAATTGTTCTGGATCATTGTTCTGCTGAGAAGCTATCACAGTTGAACATTCTACAATATCGTTACTGTGTACAATGTTCTCCTGGTTCTGCTTATTTCACTCTGCATCAGTTCATTTAGGTCTTTCTAGCTCCTTCTGAAATCATCCTGTTCATCATTCCTTACAGCATTATAGTATTCTATCACCATCATATACCACAATTTGTCTGATCAGGAAATATATTTTATTAACTTCCTTACAATGTATGCAATAACTGTGGTTGTTATGAGGGAAAGTCAGAGCCCTTGCTAATGAATAACCAGGACATATTTACACCAATTTTATTTTCTCAAATCCCTTTATTTTGGTTGGCACATGGTGGTATAAGTCAGAATGACTGGATTTAAATCCAAGTTCTATTACTTATCATAGATGCACCACAGGGCAAGTAACTCACCTCCCATATCTTAAGTTTCCTCCTCTGTAACATAAACTTATACTTGATGCCCTCAATGATCTCTTCCAGATCTAAAACTAAAGTACTATTTCCTAAGCTCCAATATATTTTGTCACCATTAACAACATGCTCATTTTCTACCCTAAAATAATTCACTGAGCAGTCACTATGAAGAAAACAAGAAATGTGGAGAGACACATATAAAGGGATGGAACTAGAGGCATGAAAAAACAAAAGGACAATATGCAAAATCCTACAAATGTATAAATGTAGTCAACTTTAAGAGGCTACAAAACTCAGATCAAATACATCATCCAGGGTTGATACTAACTTATAAAATATAAACCAGTCTTTTGTTCCTTGGGAACAGGGATTCTTACTTTAAAAAAATATCTCTAGTGCTTAGCACAATGTCTGGTACATATGTTTTTCACTAATTTATTGACCAAAATCAGAAATAATAAGGTTGAATGTACTTTCTGTTGTGGTTATTCTCTTTTCTACTGTTTAATCTAACTTGTTTCAGATATTTAAAAATATCATAGAAATTTGTGATAGAAAGAGAGAGAGAGAGAAAGAAGGAAAGAAAGAAAGAGAAGTAAAATAACATAATTTTAAAAGAATTCTGGTGATTTTAAACATAATTAAAGTGCCTTGCCCCAATTTTTCCTTCTTTGTTAAGTTGTCCTTGGTGAAGCAGCAACACATTCTAATGTTTCAAATGTTTACAGTATCACAGAATCTTGGGTTTGTAAGATGACATCTAGTCTAAACAGTTCCTGAACAAGAAACCCCTATAACATTACCCAGTCAGCCTTCACTGGAGTATTTCTAGTTAGAGGAAAATCAATATCTCTCTCTCTCTCTCTCTCTCTCTCTCTCTCTCTCTCTCTCTCTCTCTCTCTCTCTCTCTCTCTCTCGGCAGCCATTCCACTTTTGGATCATTCCAATTATTGGGATGATTTTTTTCAGATCGAATCTGTCTGTCTGCCTAACCAATGGTTTTAAATCTGCCCTTTTTTGAATAAGCAGAGTGTGAGAGCTCTTCCACTATTTGTAAAGTTATCCTGATCCTTCTAAGACGTTTTTCCTACCCACTAAACATCCTCAGTTCCTGGAATTAACCACTGTATCTTAGACTAGATAACCACTAAAATCACTTCCAAATCCAAATCCAGATTCATCTGATTTATATTCTTAAGTTCCTTAACTATTCTGTTTGCCCTCCTCCACAGTATTCTCCGACTTATGTATGACCTGTCTTTATAAGTAGCTCCCAGAACTGAACAAAATGCTTTTTTGATCTAACTTTATAATTTTGCTTTGCATCTGTCTTCCCTTAAAATATAGCAGACATGCAAATCGAATCAGCTAAGAGTTTCTCTCAAGAGCAGTCATTTTGATGTTTTACCATCTTGACCCAGAAGAGAATCTTCTGAGATGACCTTCCATAATGGATGAAGCATGACTGCTATGAGACTGAGAATGGAATCAACACCAGTCTTCTTACGGATGACCTAACTGACCAATAGAACAATGGTATTGAGGATTAAGCACTCTCCAAATACAGGGGTCCTGGGTTCAAACGTCTCTGCCAGCATTCCCTTTGAGAGATCTAGGATATAACTCAAATGTAACTCATTACACAATGACCAGACCAAGAATCTAAGCCAGATCATCACTATCCAACTGGCTTTATCACTGCTGTTGGTCTCTGACTTTCTGATGATAATGAAGAAGGGAAACATCTCCCACTAAATCAAATAAGTCATCCTAACTCCATGAAGACAACTGTTTCTCCTTTATCCAATAAATACCTGTAATACTTCTTCCTTCCCATTGCCCATAAAGTTTTGGAATGTCTGCTCAGTTGTGTACCTTGAGTGAGAGGGACAGGATTTGGGGGTTTTCAAAAATCACTTCCAGTATAGATCATTGCTTCAAGGGCTGCCATTTTCCCTCAAAGATTCATTATCATGTTTCCCTTAGCTACAATTGGGTTGGGGACTTGGGAGCAGTGAATGGCAGATGGCATGACCAACTGAACTTCTACAATTGATGGTAAATGGGGAGCTCAAAGATCCTGATAGGAAAAAAAAAAGCCTAATAGGTGACTGGAAGGAACTAAAGATATGACTCATAACTCTCTTCTCATTAGTTTAAATTGAGTTTGGAGGTAGAGGCTGTAGAAGATGACTGATTCTAATTGGACATAGCACAGAAAATAAGCAAATTCCACTTTTGGAATCTGTAGAATGCTTGGGTGAATTTGGATTCAATGTCAATTAAGGTATCTTGAAAAAAAAATAGAGTTAAACTGAATAGGCCCATTGTATAACACTGTAGAATCATTGAATATTTCTGATGTAAAGAGGGTATAATTTAGTCACCAATTCAGCTTTACTAAAAGCCAGTGTTAAGAGCCACTTTATGGTTAAAAGTCTTGGTTTCTTCATGTATTAAAAGAAGAAAGTAATATGATATATTTTGTCCACTCAGTCTTTAAAGAATCACTTAAAAAAAACCTTAAAGAGATAGACAGATGTGAGTCATTATTTTTATTATTATTTTGATAGGACTTAGGGAACTAAATGTGAGGGTTTTTAAATAAGTAGAACTAATTCCACTGGGACTCTGGGAAAGCCTTGGCTATGATCACTAAGATAATACTTGAGCTGATTCCTAGCAGTATTCTCTTGTCAATGCCTTGGCACATGGAATGCCTCATCTTCCCCTCATCTTGCCTCCATGCTCATTTTCTCCCTCTCCTTTTCTTTCTTCCTCCCTGACCTATACTTTGAACCTGCCAGAGACATCAACAGGCATTAATCAGTCTAATGAACTAATCGAACAACTGACCCCTGAGCTGGACCAGATGGTTCTCAAAATGTAAACACTCTCCCTGGAAGATGAGGACAAATAACATCTCCTTTTGAGAACAACAGCCCCTTTCCAAGGAAAGTACCACTAGAATACCTACAAGACTGACTGATTTATGGGCTGAAGCGGGTGCCTGTGACAGCATTTTTGTTATAGGGTGTGAATAAAACTTAACAAATTACTACTTTGTGGACTCTCTCCTACTGTGTACAATTTTTCACCACCATATCTCTCATCACCTCCCTCCTCCTACATTATAAATTAGCACCATTTCCTGGCGCTTTTCAGACACAACAGATGTACCGCTATCAACATTCGGGTAATGCTAAAGTCACCGCAAGCTCCGAACATACTGTTGGCTGCCAGCTAGCCTATGTTTGCATCTTAAGTTGTTTCCATTCTTGAAGGCATATCAATACATTAGCTATACGGGCACGTCGGCTTAGGAGTGTGCCGGGAGGACAAGATGAAACCTTAGCAGTGCCAGAGACTCTGAAAAGAGCAGGGAGAAACAGCTGTCTGGTGGTAGCTCCAATAAGCCCCCCTTTGCCAGAGCTATGAGCTAGGCTGGATGTAGGTATTCCAATTCCTCCTCCACCCACGAGGCTGGACCCAGACACCCTTTCTTTTCTTTTCCTGCTCATCTATGAAGACATCCGGAGGCATTTTGACAACAACTGCATGTTGTGTTTGACAGTCCCTCTCTTTACTGAAGGAATGATCAACAAAGCACTAGGCATTATAAACAGAAAGCCAATACTAGTTTAAGGGTGAGAAGATTTGATCTACTTGGAATTACCATGCAGGAGCAGAGTAGGTGAGCCATGAAGGTGTAAGAACACTTTTGTTCTGATTCCTCTGATTCCTCTTGTTCCCCAATCCAATTCATAGGAATCATTACTTCTCCCACCCATTTTCCCTTCCAAAAAAGAATAAGGGGGTCTTTTGTGTCATGAAATTTTTTAGTGTGGAAATTCCCTTCCCTCCACTGTTCCACTCATTTGTTGTTTAAAGTCTTAGAAAGTAAGAATTTCAGTTCTTCCATTAGAAAGTTTCTTGTGATAATAGAAAAGACCTTGTAATTCCAGGACTATGTTCATATCCCACCTCTGATGTTTACTGGCTGAATGACCTGAATAAGTCTGAACTTTTCAGGATTTAAGTTTCCTTGTCCTTTGTCTGCAGAATAAGTGGCTCAAATGGATTGCTTCTGGGTCTCTTCCACATCTTACTGTATGAGATGATTGCATTTTGTGTGTTTCAAAGGAATGCAGGCAGGAGAGCCCTAGTTTGAGAGTCAAAAGACACAGACTCAAAACCCACTTGTGACATTTGCTATCTGTGTGATGTGAGACAAGTCACTTAACCTCCCTAGACCTGTTTCCTTATTAGTAAATAAAAAGGTTGTACCTTTATGGCCTTTGAAGTCCATTACAGCAAATCCCTAATTTTTTTGAACTCCCTAAATTTATGATATTATAACCTCATAACTAGAGTATTTTTCCTTCACAATAGGCACTCTGTAAAATGCTTGAAGAACTGAATTAAACTGAATTAGAGTTTAAGGGATCTGCCCATACTGCCATGTGTCCAAGGCAGAACTTGATCCCTAACTTTCTTCCCTCTGAGATCAGCCCTTTCGCAATTCTGCCATGCCACCTCTCACCTTCCATTTGGAAAGCTCTTCTTTAGTCTTGTCCCATTACCAATGGAATAAGCACAATGTGAATAATTCAACCTTACCTTGGGTTTCAATCATTCGGTGTATAAGTCTACATCATTTTAAGCAAATAAATCTTATGTAACAGGCCTTTGGGTTTCAGGTTTCACAAGATCTCATCATGGATTGGTTCTTGTTCAGGTATGAGTAAGATTACAGATAGACTTGAGTTCTCCTTTAGCTCTTACATCCAATGAGTTAATCAAATTTTACTCACAACATGTCTTATACCAGATGTATAAAGAAAGAATTTCATTGTTCTGTTGAATGTGGCATTTAAATCTCTTCCAACTCAAAATCTATGTTGTCTTTCATTACTTTATGTTTTCTACTTATTATTTTTTTCTTTTTGTACCTATTTCCCTTCCTCCTTCCCTCTTTCCCTCCTTCCCTGGCTTCCTTCCTTCTTTTCTTTCCTCCTTCCTTCCTTCCTTCTTTCCTTCCCTTCCCCTTTCCTTCCTCCTTTCCTTCCTTCCTTCCTTCCTTCTTTCCTTCTTTCCTTCCTTCCTTCCTTCCTTCCTTCCTTCCTTCCTTCCTTTTTTTCTTTCTTCTTTCCTTCCTTCTTCCTTCCTCTCCTCCCTCCCTCTTCACCTTACTCCCTTCCTTCCTCCTTTCCTTTCTTCTTTCCTTCCACAAACACATATAAATAATATGCATGTGTTTCCAGAGCTATGACTTCATAGATGTGGGAAAATCCCAGGCTGGAAGCTCCTTCCAATAGTACAGATGAACAACCTGAATTTATAGGCTTAAATGGTTATTTGGGATACTCAGTAGGAAATACGATGAGTTACTTAATTGTCATAGAGCTTGTATGTGTCAGATGAAGACATTGGACAGAGGTCTTCCTCACTTAGGCAGTCTACTTTCTACTACATCATATTGGTTCTCTTTTTGATATAGTTACCCCTACATGTAATTCTGCATCAATATAGAGATATACATTTATCTATTTTAGGTACCTTTATATCATAGTTACTATATAATTCTGGTTTGTAATAGATAGCTCTTAAGTCTACTTTCTATTACCAGATTCTCTGATTTCGATTCATTTCAACATTCATATTCATATTTTTTACCAATATCCATATTTGTATTTCTGTAGCTCCAGCAGCTGAATATATGTTGTCCAAGAACCACCGGTTGACTACAGTATGATAAGCTGTTTGGCCTTAACAGTGACAGCAGGACCATCTGGCAAGTTACTAAGAGGTTTTATGAGTGATATCAGTGAAGGAAGCACCCACATTGGCAAAATGGCAGTCCCCTTTCTCATGGGGAAAACCAGGGGAGATAACTTAAATATTATATGTGGGTTCAGAAGGGTGAGTAGGAGTCAGGAATGACAAAAGGTGGGACCAAACAAGTTAGGGAAACTAAATATTATAATGAATCTTCATGGTTTCTGTTGGGCCAGTGAATTAGCCAGTGCAATGAATTTCTGATAAGAAAAAAAATCTCTCCATAAATGCAGATCAGCCATTAATCTATAACTTAAAGTATATAGAGACTTGCCTAGATTTAGTGAATGGAGGTTAAGTGACTTAACCAGGGTCACACATTCTCTAGATATCAGTCTGTACTTGAACTCAAAACTTCTAAGCTTTGGAGCCAGTTTTTTACCACATGAATTTACTAAAATTATATATTTTAAACTTATTTTTATTTAAATGTAAATTTAATACAAATCTTTAAATTTAAAATTATATCTTTAAGACATATACTTTCAATATGAAAAAAGCATTTATATGATTGCTCATGTAAAATCTATATCTTCTCAGGGTGGAAAGAAGGGAGGATGGATAGGAAAGAGGGAGACAATTTGGAACTCAAAAACAAATTTTAATGAATGTTAAAAATATTTTATCTGTAATTGGTGAAAATAAAATTTTATATATGTATGTATATGCATATATATGTGTGTATATATCCTCCGCTATAATCTCAACATGGATGAAAAATGTCCCACAGTTCTCAAAGGTTAAACAAAGGGGGCACAAGCGCTGGCAAGTCCTACCAAACTCTGAGGGCTATGAATATTGGCTAGGTTATAAATCCTCTTTCTAAATTAGATTGTAAGCCTCTTGAGGGCAGGGGCTATCTTTTGCCTGATTTTATTTACTCAGGAATGAGAGCAATATTTGTTACATTGTAGATGCTTAATAAATGTTCATTGATTGATTGTCACCCTGAGACCAGCCTAAGATTAGAGAATGTTGGATATAAAGTAGAGATTTTTTTCCCCCTGTTTATCCACTTAGTCTCATGAAGACCTTCAACAGATGCATTGGAAGATATATATAAAGAGAAGAGAGGCATATGCATTATACACCCCTCTTCTTTTTAATTGTTGCCATTCATTCAGAATAAGAGCTAACTGAAAAAGGGTCATATAGGGCATTTACTTTTGTCTTATTTTTGCTCAAAGTAATGCTAGGTTGATGAATAATACTCATAGGATTCTAGATTTGCAACCAGGTGGCTTAATCCAAATGCAGCACTCTTTCCCTTCCCACTTACACTTCCCATGTGTGACTCTATACATATTTAAACTTAAAAAAATCACAGTACACAGAATTCAATTCAGTTCAATAAACATTTGTTAAGCACCTGCTATGTACCAAGGATTGTGCTAAGCATTGGGGATAGAAAAAGAAGCAAAGACCATTCCTGTCCTCAAGTAGCTTATAATCTAAAGAGGGAGACAACATGCCAACAAATAGATTCAAAATGAGTTATAGAAGGGATAAATAGGAAAGAATTAAGAGAAGGAAGGTCTTGGAACTAAGAGGGACTTGGGAAGGCTTTATTGGGTTGAATTTTGGTTGGGACTTAAAGGAAATGAGGGAGATCAGTAATTGGAGCAGAGGAGGGAGAGCATTCCAGGCATGGCAGACAGCCAGTGAGAATACCCAGGGCCAAGAGATGGAGTGTCTTGTTTTTTATTTTGTTTTCTTTTTAAAGCCCTTACCTTGTGACTTAGAACTGATACTACTAAGGAGCACTTTCAAGGCAGAACAGTAAGAGCTAGGCAATTGAGGTAAGTGGGTTGTTTGGGTTTTTTTTTTTTGTTTGTTTGTTTTGTTTTGTTTTTTGTAAGTGCAAATGTTCTTTGGTTTACTCATCAAAATATCCAACAAAAACCACCAGATTTGAACCCAGAACCTCCCATCTCTAGGCACCTGTCTCCCTATTTGAGCCACCTGGGTTGCCCTGATTATCTTCTTCACAGAACAGCCAGGAGGTCATTCATTATTCCTGGATCCAAGATTATCCTTTTAGGGAGGAAAGTTTGTATTACTTGTATTGAGTCATGGCCCACTGCTAAAAACCTCACGTCTTTTTTGGGCAAACTTCTAGGTAGTCGTGTCCATCCTTTGTTGTTTTTTTTTCTTATTTTTGGGGGGGGTTTGCATTTATTGATCCTAAGGATTAGACTACATTTCTCTCTGTATTTTTTCAATTTCTTGGTGTTATTTTTCTCCCTATTTTTATTATCAGTTTCTTAATTTATAAGATTTTGAGCTGACACAGTAGAGCTCATCGAATCCACTCCCCTTATTTTACAGTTGAAGAACTTGATGCATGAAGAATTTGCGTGAGTCATCAGATTACTCCAGTCAACACGGCCATTGGGAGGGGGTATATTTGCCTTTTAGTGGAGACATATTTTTTAATCATTCATTTTTTTATTATAAGTTCCAAATTCTCTCCTTCACTCCAGCTCCTCCCCCACTCATCACGAAGGCAAGCAATCTGATACTCATTATACATGTGAAGTCATGCAAAACATATTTCCATATTAGCTATGTTGCAAAAAAAAAAAGAAAAAAGAAAGAAAAAAATTCAAAATGAAAGAAAATCTGCTTGAGTCTGCACTCAGAGTTCATCGGTTCTCTCTTGGGAAGTGGATAGCACTTTTCATCATGAAGGGACATATTTTTCAAACACTTTGGAAATACCCATCAATTTAAAGGTCATTATTACGAGGCACTCACTCTGGTCAATAAAGTAAAGCCTAGAAGGGCCTCTCATTTCCGATGATCTTTGAGAGACAGCAACGTGGGGATAAAACAGTCTAGCTTCAGGTTCCCAAGCCAGATACATGCATAAGAACAAATCACAAAACTCAGTTTCTCCATCTACAAAATAGAGATACCATATGGATTAGTGGGAGGATTACTTGAAAGAATGTGAAGAAAAAGCTTTGAAAGTATCAAGGCCCACAGAAATATCCACTATTATTGTTAGCCTGGTTTAAGGTATTACAGCTAATAGAAAATAATATAAATTTATTGATTTGAGATACTTCCTTTTGTTACCAATTCAAACTGGTCTCTAGGCCATAAACCTATAGGTAGAAAAGTGGAGGAAATATATTCTGATCCCTTCACGGTATAAGTGAGGGAATTTTTTATCCTTTAGTCAAATCGGTCATGTCTAACTCTTTGTGACCCCATTTGGGCTTTTCTTGACAAAGATAATGTAGTAGTTTGCCACTTTCTTTTGCAGCTCATTTTACAGATGGGTAAACTGAGGCTAACAGAGTTAAGTGATTTCCCCAGGGTCACATAGTTAGGAATTATCTGAAGCCAGATTTGAACTCATAAAGATGAGTCTTCCTGATTCTGGGTTCAGTGCTCTCTCCACTGCCCACCCTAGCTGGCACACAATGGGTCTTTAATCAATATTTATTTAACCATCCCTGGGAGGCTGGTGCCATTATTATCCCCATTTTACAGGTAAAGACAGGATAAGTGACCTGTCCAGAGTCACACAGCAAGTAAGGGTCTGAGGTTGGTATTAAGTTCCTCAAGTTCTATTGTTCTTCTAGCATGTTGATTTTCCCAAGAGATACTGTCCCCAAAGCCCCAGGCCCATTATATTGGACCTAGCTCTTTCCCAATGAAAGACTTGGTTTTTCTGACTACTTTAGTAGTTCTGTGTTTTCCCAAGTTGATAGTCCAAATCTGGCCTCAGACACTTCCTAGCTGTGGGACCACAAACAAATTGTTTCATCCTGCTGGCCTCAGTTTCCTCATTGGCCAAATGTGCTGGAGAAGGAAAGGACAAACCACTCCAATATCTCTGCCAAATGAGGCCACAGAGTCGACCCAAGTGAAAAACAACAAAAAGGTCACTTGAATAGCTTTTTTAGTGCCTCTCACCATTGTTGATCACATATCTACAGGTCAGGGATTGTCCTGGGGATTGGAAATCCACTGATCAAAAATAAAAATAAATAAATAGGTTATTAACCTAAAGCAGTTTACAACCCATATCAGGGATACTACCCAGTCGCTACAAGAGTTCCTATTGCTCTAAAAACTCCTCAAGTGCCACTTGGAGATTTTCTTGGACCAATTGAGGGACCATGCAAGGAAACTTCAAATAAAGATTCGTTTTGTATGGTTTTTTATTTGCATTATGTTATCATTTAAACTTCATTTTAAAAAACGAGATTGTGAATGGCTTTGGTTTATTGCTGTTTTTTCCCCTTCATAGGATGAATATTTTTCTTTCATCTCCCTCTCCCAAATAAACAAAATATTGTCACATATGTATACAGACACAAACAGTTGAAGGCACACACTGCTGTCGCTGAATTTATAAGTAAAAATTTGCATGTTTCCTGTTTTCATCTTTAAAAAATCCAAACTTGATTTAAACAAGTTAAAGGAAGTAAGATATTAAAATATAATCATCTCGTTTGTCCTGAACTCAGGGGAGGGGGTATAAAATGGGAGTTTTCCACTTAAATTCTTACCCATTCAAATGCCAACAAACAATGAATTTGAGCAGTTACCACCAAAGCTGCTACCCTAATTTCCTACAAGTAAGAATTAAGAAAATAGCATGGAATTAAACTTCTTTGGCAGAAGCAATATTGAACAGAGGGAGGCTTAGCTGGCTTACAGGTGTGGACCATTTTAAGAAATGCCCCCCTTTAGAAATCTGAATTTAGATGACAATTATTTCAAGCTCTTAGAGTTGACAGGTTTGTCATCAGTTTTATGGTTGAAATTTTTTTCCCCAAAAACTAATTATTAACTATTGTAATTAACTGAGCACTGGAGAGGCTAGGATGGAGCTGAAGAGAATGCCAGCTGGAGTCAATGGCAATGGCACAACCATGCTAAAATCACTTGGAATCACAATGGAAGACACAGGAAAATAGATGTCAGTTTAGGTGGCTTGGAGGATAAAGAGTCAGGCTTGGCGATGGGAGGTCTTTGGTTCAAACGTGATCTCAGACACTTGCTAGCTTTGTGACCCTGGGATAGTCACTTCACCCCCATTGTCTAGCCCTTACTGCCCTTCTGCCTTGAAACCAATATTTAGTATGGCTTTTCAGAAAGTCAAAATCGCCTGTGAATGTAATTCTTAAGACCTAAGCCAATGGCTCTGAGTTTTTCTATTGTTTGTTTACTCAATGCCTCTTTCCTTTCCCTACTCCTTACTCAAAAGCACCATCTCATTCTAATAGGGCCATGAAAGACTCCAAATTGGCTGACTTCAGAGTCAGGAAGACCTAAGTTCAAGTCCTAGTGCTAGCTGCATGACCCTGGCCAATTCACTTAACTCTTCAGTGCCCTAGATAAATTTCTAAGACTGAGTTTCAGAGAAGGTGCCCACTTGCATCCCTAGAAGGTGTTTCTTAATCAAGTCATGAAACCAAATGAAACCACACAAGCTTGACCTGGACAAGTAATGGGGTAAGCCATCCTTTGGACTCAGAAGAGGGCAGATGAATTCCTGAATGTCTAACATTAAAGTCCCTTCCTCTGGATTAGTGGTTCCCAAACATTTTTGGCCTGCCACCCCCTTTCCAGAAAAAATATTGCTTAGCCCCCTGGAGATTAATTTTTTTAAAATTTTAATAACAATTAATAGGAAAGATAAATGTATCTGTGGCCATCACTGCTCCCCGGATCACTGCAGCATCCACCAGGGGGCGGTGGCACCCACTTTGGGAATCACTGCTCTGGATGGAAGGCTTGCCCTCATTCTCGTTTCCTGGCTTCCCCAGCCCCAACCACAAGAAGCCTTTGCTCACCCATTTCCCTTCATTCTAGCACCTTCCCTCTATTGATTATTTCCCATTTATCCTCTAGGTGTCTTGTTTATGCATAGTTGTGGGCGTCTGTCTTTCCCATTATACCAGGAGCTCCTTGAGGGCAGGCACTGTTTTTGGCTTTTCTTTGAATCTCATTGGTTAGCACAGTGCCTGGCACACAGGAGACATGTCTAAACACTTATAGACTGGCTGATTTATTACGTCCTGGAAGCTGTTAGCCTCCATTAAACCCTACAGAAGACAAATGGACTTTTTAGACTCTCCCTACCTTGTCCCTTCCCAACCTGGCTTTAGGAGAGGATTGCTCAGACTTAACCAAGATTTAGAGTTTCTCTCTGCACACAAGCCAGAGGCACAGAACCTCAGTCAGAAGCAGACCTAAAGGGCAATTCTTGTTGGAGTCTAGGCTCCCAGGGACTGTTTTAGGAAGCTGGCAGCCCCAGGTTAGAGATAAAGAATGGCCATAACTTTCCCTTAAAGTCAATGCTATTGGGTTCATTTTGATGCACAAGGAAGGACTCTCAAGCGCAGACAATTCTGGGCTAAAGGCAAGTATGTCCCAAGTACACAAGGAGAATTTTAAATAATAAGGGAGAAGAGATTACCCACTTGGAAATTATAGGCATGCAATCCCCAGCTCGGCTGCACAATAACTCTGAATGAAAGAAACTCCATTTTAAAAAGAGTTCAGAAAGTTCAGTTCTGTGATTTGGTTTAATAATTCAATTAATTAACTGATTAGCATTTTAATAGCACCTACTAAGTGCCAGAGGCATTTGGAACACAAATACAGAGAATGGAAGAATGCAGTAGATTAAATTCCTGGAATTGGAGTCAGGGAGATCTGAGTTTGGATTCCACTTCAGAACCTTAGTATGTCCTTGTTCTTTTTTTTTTCTTTCATTGTTTTCTGATCTCTAAAATGTGACAGTTGCATTAATGACTACTAAAGTCCCTTCTAGCTCTAAGTCTGTGTTGCCATGACCTCTACTTTCAAGTAGCTTAGATATGGGTAGATATTATGGAGCAAATTTGAATGAGAAGAAATTGATATCTAAAAAATTCAGTGGGAGCAAAAATGGAAAGTTAGTTATAAAAGATGGTCTGTGTGTGTGTGTGTGTGTGTGTGTGTGTGTGTGTGTGTGTGTGTGTGTGAGACTGACTTAGGAAAACTGATTTAGAATCAGAAGGCATCTGTGAGATAATGTATTCCATATCCCCATTTTATAGATGTGGAAACTGGGGCCAAGAGAACTTAGGTGAGTAGTTGAAAGTTAGACAGAGATAGTAAGTAAACAACAGAGTCAGAATTTGAATCCAGGGTCTCAGACTTTTTCCATGACACCATGACTGATTAAATATGGTCTGATTTATGACCTCATAGGGTCATAAATATGTAGAATGGAGTACATTTAGACAGTCTTTGCACCAATTTTTTTTTTAAGTGATTCACCTCTTGAATAATGTAAGTACCATTCTGAGCTATTTTTCTCCTGAACTTCACCTTGCTACTAAAGCACCAGGATAATTGGTCATTTGATAGATATTTATCATCTCTCTCCCTCTATTTCCTAAATAGGCAGATATTTCTCAGTAGTTCTCTCCTTTCCCAAGGAGAAATAGCAATGGAAAAACCTTCCTTTTCGTGTCCTCCTCCTGACGGTACCCCTTTATGGAGAAGTGGAATATATTCATTTTTAATTCACTTTTAGGGGAATTTGTGATTATGTTCTTTTAGTGTAAAGTAACGACCCCATATCATAACCGGGATGATTGTGTCTGGAATGGACAAAACTCTTTTTTTCCTACTTTTGTCTTATGAAGAAAGAATTCTATCCAGAGTCCATAATGATAAGGACAAAAAAGGTTTTTGATTCGAATCCCATCTTGATAGAAACTGAAACCAAAAGCTGTATTTCAATAGTTATCCTGAAGAACTTATGCTGCAGTTAGTGACTCAGAGCCAAGCCTGGGGTTGGGAGGACCCGGGTTCAAATCTGGCTTCAGACATTTTTTTAGCTGTGTGACTCTGGACAATTTTTTTAACCAGGTTGGCCTCAGTTTCCTCATTGTAAAATGAGCTCGAGAAGGGGAGGACCTGGGTACAAATCTGGCCTCAGACACTTTTTTTAGCTGTGTCACTCTGGACAACTTTTTTTAACCAGGTTGGCCTCAGTTTCCTCATTGTAAAATGAGCTCGAGAAGGGGAGGACCTGGGTTCAAATCTGGCCTCAGACACTTTTTTTAGCTGTGTCACTCTGGACAACTTTTTTTAACCAGGTTGGCCTCAGTTTCCTCATTGTAAAATGAGCCGGAGAAGGAAATAGCAAACTACTAGACTATTTGGCCAAGAAAACTCCAAATGGGGTCTCGGAGAGTCATACCCAAATGAAGACTGAATAAAGAATAATTGGTATGTTTTTCACATCTAAGGATGACAGAAAACAGAGAGGGCAGCTTCCTAACTTTCTGGATTAGGCTGCGGAGTAACATATATTGGAATTTAGCTTTATAGAAGGAAAATCAGTTTTATCTAGGATGTTGAGGGAGAATGGGAGCTGCATTTTGACTCAAATAACAATAGAGATGGCCCCAGGTTACCTCTCTTCTATTAGTTTTCTTCCCAGCCCTGCTCAAATGTAAACTTCTAGAAGAGCATTGTACACTGTAAACTCTTTTTTGCTAAAGCCCTGGGAAGGGAATTCATTTCTCTCTCTCTTCACCTCCCTCCCCTTTCAGAGGAATGACCTAAATTGTATATCCAAGGCCAGGTTTCTTTTTCAGTTGTGTCTGTCTCTTCATGACCTGGTGGACCATACCGGCCAGGGTGTTTTCTTGGCAAAGATACGGGAGAACTTTGTCATTTCCTTCTTCAGTGGATTTAGGCAGTTTAAGAAACTTGGGCAGGCTCACATAGCTAGTGTTTGAATCTAGATTTGAACTCAAGTCTTCCTGACTCCAGGCTCAGCACTTTACCCATTGGGCCGCCTGGCTGCCACAGAGACAGTTTGACCACTCTATCATTAACTACCACAGAGAGGACAGATGCTAGAACGGAGGAAACGGAGTCTGCTTTGGAGTCAGAGTCTCTGGGTAACATTGCGCCTCTGATACTTGCTGTCTATGTGACCTTGGGCAAGTCCCTTGGACCTCAAATACTTCAAGAGAAAAATGAAGAGTTTATAATAGATGGCCTTTGAGGTCCTTTCCAACTCTAGATCTAGGATTCTCTGGGGGGAATATACAATGTGAAGGTACACTGAAAGTCCTCCTTTTTAATTCAACTAACAAAGCTGAGAAATAAATATTTCTCTGGCATAACATCCTTTCCAGACTTTTTTTTCACTTCTCTATGACCTAAAACCCTTTCTCTCAGAAAAGTGTGCAAAAGGTCAAGTCTGAAAGCTAAGGCCCTGGATAATGGATTAATGGTGATAAGCTGACTCCAAATGAAAAATAGCTCACATCTAGTTAAGGCCATGGCCTTCTGCAGAAGGGATCAGAGTAATGACCACCTAAGGGGAGTGTCCTCTTTTTCCCATTTCCTGAAGTGATTAAGATATTGATCAGAGGTAGGTAGTTCCTTTTGATTATTTCTAGTTGTTACCTGTGACCTGATAGGGAAAAGGATTGAGGAGAATGGCAAAAAAGCAATTGAATAGTTTTAAGAAAGTGATTATCTAGGGTCACAGAATCATAGAATTTAAGAGTTGGAAGGAACCACAATCTGTCAGTCTGTCTGGCTGTCTGGCTATCTATCTGTCTATCTGTCTCCTCTTTCTCTTTCTTCTTCCTTCTCTTTCTCTCTCTCCCCCTCCTTCTCTCTCTCTCCCTCACTCCTTCTCTGTCTGTCTGTCTCTTCTTCCTTCTCTCTTTCTCTCTCTCCCCTCCTTCTCTCTCCCTCCCTCCCTTGCTGTCTATGTCTCTACTTTCTCTCTCTTCTTTTCTCTCTCTCCTTTTTTCTCTCACCTTCTCTTTCTCTCCTCTCTCTTCTTCCTTCTCTCTCTTTCTCTATCCCTCTCTCCTTCTCTGATTGTCTGTCTGTGTCTCCTCTCTTCTTTTCTCTCTCTCTCCCTCCCTCTTTCTCTCTCTTTTTTTTCTTACTCTCTCTCCCCTCCTCTATTTCTATCTATCTATCTATCTATCTATCTATCTATCTATCTATCTATCCATCCATGTATGTATGTGTCTGTCTGTCTATGTGTCTATGTATCTATCCATCCTATCTATCTATCTATCTATCTATCTATCTATCTATCTATCTATCTATCTATCTATCTATCTATCTTTTCTATCCACTCTTGAACTATCTTCTCTCTCTGCCTATATATTCATCTATCCTCCTATTTATCATCTCTGTTTATCCATCCATCCATCCATCCATCCATCTACCTACCTATCTATCAGCATATCTACCTATTATACATAAAGTTAAATTCAGAACACCAGAGAGCAGATGACAGCTGCAGGCAGTGTATTGACTTAGAAAACTATAAATTAGCATATCGGATGTTTTATTTTATTTTAATTTATTTTGTTAAACTTTCCCTATTCATCTATTCCATTCCTCTTCAGGTATATTTGGGAGCCGTGCAGTCATGAGTCTTCTAGGCAACACTGTAAAGATTCTAAGTTGGAGAATGGCTGCCAACCTGCATTGATTAAGAGAGTTTCCTCATCCAGGATTTCTCTCTGTCAATGAAATCAAAAGTCAGGTACTTGGCCCATTTGGGAGATACTTGCACCTAGACGGGTAAGAAACTGCACATAGGCAGTCATAGCTTTGTCAAAAACATAATAAAGTTGAGAATGGAAATGAATTTTTAAGAAATAATGTTATAAAATAAAAGAATTCAAAGCATTATATTCTTGCCCAAGTGAGGAAAACAGTAACTTTCATCACAATGGTTTGTAGAGAATTGGATTTTTCTTTCCACTTGCAAAACCATTTTTATAATTCCTGGCAGGTAATTGCTCGTAGATAGGCAAGGCAGGGGCTCCCTGTTCTTGTTTTACCTTGGCATTCATATTCGCATTTGGGCCTGACATTATTTTTTGCCACCCAAATTGCCAGCTGTGTGTTTCATAAACAAAGGAGTGTCGCTGTGTACCTCCGCCTGGGCATGGTGACTTCCAGAATTGCTGGATTCCCATTAAGTGGCTTTGAAGAGATGGCAATTCTAATCATTCTTGCAGAAACTGTCAAAATCATATTTTAATTACTCCGATTCAACTTACTTCAATAAACATTTATGATGTAGCTACTACAGATATGGCCTTATATTAGATGCGATGGGAACAAAGATGCATGAGACACATGGTCCTTGCCTTTAAGGGACTTACTATGCAGCTGAGGAGATGAGAAATGGGCATAAGTGCAATCTAAATGAGAATGGGGCAAGTAGAGACAAAATGATGTAGTAGCTAGAAGACTGAACTCTGAGTCAAGAATATTAGATTCCACAGGAGTTAGGGGTGGGCAGGGACAGCTAGATTGTTCAGTGGATTATGAGCCATGCCTAGAGATGGAGGTCCTGGCTTCAAATCTGGCCTCACACTAGCTGTGTGACCTTGGGTAAGTCTCGTAACCTCCATTGCAGAGCCCTTACCACTCTTCTCTTAGAACTAATACATAGTATTAATTCTAAGATGGAAGCTAAGGGTTTAAAAAAATAGTAATACTAGAGCTGAATCTTGCCCACTAACTAGCTAAGTGATCTTGGTCAAGTCACTCAACCTCTATCTGCCTCCATCTATAAAACAGGGATAAAAATAGTAACTCTTACAGGGTTGCTAGAGAGATCAAAGGGAGTATTTATAAAGTATTTTATAATCCTTAATACACATAAATGCTATTTATTATGATGATGATTATTACTAGTAGCTAACAATTTTATAGTGCTTTAAGACTTGCAAAATGTTTTGTGTATATAATCTCAGAATGAAATAAAAAAGCTGATCTTTGAGGTGATTCAGAGACAAAGAATTCTATAAATCTGATCTAAGATATTCTGGAAGACTCACCCTCTGATTGTCAGACAGGTGCCCTCAGGTATCATATTCTAGACTGCCAATCACTTTTAAAGGATGATTTCCATAGATGAACCACCAGTAACACTTGTTTAGAAGTATCTGCTAGACTGAGGTGTATGTGTGTGTGGAAATGTAATCTAAGCCACTCTAGTCTAGGGTCCTGAAGGCAAAGAGGAAGGCTCATAGGAAATGGACACATTTTTCTACTGTGGGTTACATTATCCTCCAGTTAACAAAGATGGCTAGATGATGCAGTGGGCAGAGTTCTGGACTTGTATTCCAGAAAAGCTAAGCTCAAAACCACCATGAGACACTTCTTACTTGTGAAATCTTGGGTCAGTAATTTAACTTCTATCTGCCTCTGTTTACTTATCTGTCGTTGCTTTTACTCAATCATTTCAGTTGCTTCCAACTCTTTGTGGTCCCATTTGGAATTTTCTTGGCAGAGATACTGGAGTGCTTTGCCATTTCCTTATCCAGATCATTTTATAGATGATGAACTAAGGCAAACAAAAAGTGATTTGCCCAGGATCACATAGAGAGTAAGTGTGTAAGGTCAGAGATTTGAACTCATAGCCTTCCTGATCCCAGGCCCAGCATTCTATTTACTATGCTACCACACACATGATAACACTTATTTCCTGAGAGTTATTGTGAGGATCAAAAGAAATAAAATTCATAAAGCATTTTGCAAAACAAAATGCTATCAAAATGCTAGCTTAGTAATAAATAATAATGAAGCCATTTCTGAATTTCTATCTAGAAATCCATAATGCAAACATTTAACATTAGGGAAGATGATGGGGGCAAAAATGGGATGATACAGCTAATGGATGATCGATTTCATGTCTGAGAACCCAGAATAGGTCAATATGATTGAATACATGTTTTACCTAACGTATTCTGGTGGAATGAATCATAGAATCTCAAGGCTGGAATAGAGCATTCTTGGCCAAAACCATCCATGGCAACATACTTAATAAGTAGCCATTTGGAGTTTACTTGAAATCTTCCAATGAGAGGGAACAGAAGATCTCTGAGAATATACTCTCAGAGAGCTCTAGTGGCTTCCCTTCCATTATACTCAGATAAAATTTGCCTCTTCAGTTGCTACCTATCCCTTCTAGTTCTTTGCTTTTGGGTCAAACTGAGTAAAATGGATACTTCTTCTACATGACAAATAGTCAGACACTTCGAGACATCCATCGTGTCCCCACACCATTTTTTGTTATTGTTCCCTCCATGCTAAAAATACTCCCATGCTCACATGGTATTGTCTTAAAGAGTCCCTCCTCCTTCTACTTTCCTTCCCCTGGATGTTCCCTGGCTCATTAATGACCTTCTTATACAATGCTGAGAGAACTGAACATAATACTTCAGATGTGGTCAGAATAGACCAGAGAGAGATAAGGAGTTATGAGATTCCCTGTCAACAAGAGCTAATATATGTAAAGTACTTTTTAATGGTAAAGCCCTGGATAAATGTCAGCTATTCACATAGCCCCAAAGCAAGCACTGCTCAAAGTGAGCTTTGATGGAATGGGAAGGAAGCAGAAAGAGATGTGTTGTGTTATTCTACTTTGGTCAAGGGCCCCGAAACCAGATCTATGTCCTTTCTTTCCTGGCCTCTATAAAATCCTGCTCTTGACCTGGGCCCCTGCTCTTGACCTCCATGCCCTCTCTGATGCCTTCTAACAATGAATCAGTAACTATTTAATAATCAATCTGTCTCAGCCATTTCCTAGCTGTGTGCCTCTGGGCAACAGCCTTAGAAAAAATACCCAGTATTGATTCTAAGAGAGAAGGTAAGGTTTTATTAAATAAATAAATACATAAATAACCGATCTGTCTGCTAATTGATGGTGTCTACCAATAGCCTACCTATCAATCAACAAGTTTAAGTGCTTCTCAAGTTCCAAGCACTGTATTAAGTGTCCTTATGAATATGATCTCATTCAATTCTCATAAGAACCTTTTGAGGTAGGCTCTGTTATTATCCCCATTTTATAGTTGAGGAAATTGATTCAGAGTGATTTGCTCAGGGTCACAAACTCAGAAGTGTCTGAGGTTGGATTTGGACTCAACCTCCTGACTACAATCTCAGAGGTCTGTAGAGTATGTCCCACCCTTGCTGTCTGATTTCTAGGGATATAAAAGAGTTCACATTGTGATAGAATAGATCATATTTATATAAGTGTTACCATTGAAGAAGGGTATATGGGCTATTCTAAGAGGACTAATAGCTCTAGACCTTTGCAGGGCTGTTCATCCACCTTTGGTGTTCCCTTGGCACTCAGCCCTTAACCTGTGGCTCAAAGAATCTGTAGTGTGCATCAGTCACACCCCAGGAAAGCCATCTAGTTACAATGGACTAAATGAGGTGGAGGGTAACAGGCAGGCTTCACGTTCTTCAGTGAGTTAGAGGCATGTCTACCTGAAGCATGTGAAAACTTCCTTTGGTAGAATGGGTAGATGGGGACCATTTGTTCCAGTGGCTATGAAGCAGACTGAAGCAGGCACTGTGGGGTGCTTAGAGTTTGGTTAGACATTGAAAACACCAGGGTCATCCACTGCACTCCAAGTCAAATCTAGTCATCTTGACTTTTGTCTTGCCACCGGACTTCAATGACTCTAGAAGAAAGAGTGACACTGATGATTTTGCCCAACTCTTCTTCATTTAGATCCAGTTGCTGAGGGAGACAACACATCACCCTGTAAATTCACTGGTACTCTACAAAAAATGGGAAGCAAGAATCAATTCGTCCAAAAACCTTCAGAGTAGATGGAAAAGTGACTTCAGAGACAAAGGCTTGAATGTTTGGAGCTCATAACAAAGAAAGTAGAATGTGAAAAGTTATTCCTAGCATAAAGAGGCAACATTGAAAAAAATCAAGAAGAGACTAAGAAGAATATGTTAGAGTCCATTGAGCACCCTTAAGATATCTGGAAGGACAAAAAGCAGATGGGCTAGGGAGGACTCCAACAATGAGTTGATGGTTTTTTTCTAATTATTTTTTCTTATCATAAAAAGAAAAAAAAACTGTTTTAAGGGATCATTCTCTGGAAAGAGGGAGAGGAAGGGATATGAGAAGAAACAAAGATTATCTAAGAACAAAGACACCACCAAAATATTTTTAAAATAAATAATCAAGAAAGAGTAGAGATTCCAAGTTTTATAGAGACTCCAGGGAAATAGATAAAGAACTCTGAGAAGGTTTCTAGTTAGTTAGGTAGAACCTCCTTGGAGGATTTTGGGAAGGATAAGGATAAGAATACCACCAGATGAGATGGGTTATAACCAACATCCCTAAAAACAGCACCCACAATGATGAAATCAGTGATTTTTAGCAATAGCCAGATTTTGCATTGCCGACATTTTAGAATTTCCTGGCTTCTCCCTCACTGTTAGGCTGTCATCTCTAGGAGACAGACCCTCCCCCTCCTACCCACTTTGCTATTTTTTTAGCTTTTGCTCTGTCATATACTGGGAAACCAGAGAACTGAGTTTCTCAGAATTTTCTTTCCCCAGTGTCCCCTTTCAGCCTTCTTCCTCTTGACTCCTCTCCTCTCTCTTTCTCAATTCCCAGTATTCCAGCTCGTAGAATATCTTCTGACATGATAGGGTCCTAAAGTTGGAGTCTCTTTTGTGATACTTTCTAGATGGGGATGGTGGGCAATTCAACTCTCCGTGACTCTGTTTCTACATCAGTTAAATGGGGATAGTCTAATTAACACTAACAACCTCATAGATTTGTTAGGAGTCTCCAATAACTTATGTTTATAAAGTGTTTTTCATACTTAAAACTGCAAGCTTATTCTTCATTTCCATCTTATTGTTGTTAATTTGATTATCATTACCCCTCTGCAGGAATGTATATCATTGGGTTCCCCATTCCAAGAGAAATGGCCTTTTTATCTTCATCTCTCACTATAGAAGGAAGGAAGGATGACAAAGCCAAGAAGGAAGCAAAAGGGTATGGAAGAGGTGTCTTATTACCCAATAGATGGAGGAGTAGGGCATGGAAAGAGAGGGGTCTTCCTAATGTTGATGACATCATAGTATTCAGGAATGGAAGCAGTATGGTCCTATAGAGAAAGCCTTTGGTTTCATAGCAAAGGTCCTAGATGAGAATCTTGCCACTGTCATTGAGTATTTTATTTTTATTTTGGTCAACCTACTGCCAAATCATGTGGTTTCTAATCTTATAATATATATAAACATGTATATATTATAAAATTAGTCAGTATATATGTATATATATTATAAAAACATAATATAAATAAAATTAGAAGGGGTGTGTATATATATGTATAGACATATTTATTTCCTTTCCTCTCACAATAGTTCAAAGCCTTATCATCTCTTTTTTTTCTTAAACCTTTACCTTCTATCTTAGAATCAATGCTGGGTATTGGCTCTAAGGCAGAAGAGCAGTAAGGACTAGGCAATGGGGGGTCAAGTGACTTGTCCAGGGTCACACAGTTAAGAAGTATGTGAGGCCATATTTGAACCTAGGACTTCTAGTCTCTGAGCCTGACTCTCAATCCTCTGAGCCACCCAGCTGCCCCTTAACTCCTTATCATCTCTAGTCCAGATTATTTGACTCCTTTATCTTCCTAATCCTCTTACACTTTATTCTCCCCTTCACACTAAGGAAAGGCAGTGGATAAAAAATCTGGAGTCTGGAATTAGGAAGATCGGAGATCAAATCCAACCTTTTGACACTAGCTGTGTGACCCTAGCTCAGTCACTTAACCTCTATTTGCCCCACTTCATTGTTAAAATGGGATACACTGGATAAGGAAATGGCAAATCACTCCTGTGTTTTCTCCAAGAAAACTCCACTGTTGAGTCCAAGGGGTCATAAAGAGTTGGACAGGACTATATGACCCTGGATCCACTTTATTGATTTGCCTGCTGTTCCTTATGCCCAAGACTTCATCTCCTTTTTGCTCCTCCTGCCTCCTCTTACCTCAGCTTCTGCATTTTCCTTCTAGGCTTAGTTCCCACTTCCTGAAGGAGGTCCACCTCCCCCAGTCATGCCTTTTCCTCTGAAACAATCTTCCAGTATCCAGATTACTTTTTTATGCACCAGTAGGTTAAATATAATCTCATTTAAGCCTCCTGAGGACAGGGAGTGTCTCTGCTTTCTTTTTTTTAGCTCCAAAGCTTAGCACAAATTCCAACACATTTAAATATACCTGTTAATTTAAGGCATAACATAATATCCTCATCTGAGAGTAAGTATGGTTGCATTTTTGTTTTTGTATCTTTAGTGTCTATGTTGTGGGTATATAGTAGGCATTTAACATGCTCACTGACTGAGTGGATGATTTAATTGAGGTAGGTTGGTGCAGAGAAAAGCATTCTGGGTCTGGATTTTCCAGAGTTTAGATTTGACCTCAAACACTAGCTGTGTGATCCAGAGTAAGTTATTTTTTCCTGTTTACCTCAGTTTCCTCCACTGTAAATTGAACTGGAGAAGGAAATGACAAATTGCTCTAATAATTCTACAAAGAAAATGGCAAATGTGGTCACAAAGAATTGATCACAACTGAACAAAACAAACAAAAAGCAGAGTATATGACCCCTGGGGTCCCTTCTACTTCAAATTCTCTGATTCTGCCACTACTAACCTCTTAGTAAAACAAATAAAGGTTGGTTCTGTTTATCCCTGTGGGGAAGATAAGTCAGGGACCTATGTATGAGGCTGACTATGATAAGAACTGATATTGTCCACATTGGCCAAAAGGGTCTGTGGGTTCTTTTGTCTCCCCAGAAAAAATTACCTCTTGTGTAGATTTCTTTTCTTTCATAATTACATTTTGTGGGGGGGGAAGATAAACCTTTCCCTGCTTCCTTCCTTGATCATAACTGAAGGCCCTGAAATACCTTCCAGTTCATCATTTAAAAGGATATCATCCCTTTTTATGGCCAAATCTGGAAAAAAAGAAATCTTGTTCTCAGAGGCCAGAAAGCCACATCTCCCTCCAAAAAAAGTCTTCTTTTCCAATTAAAGCAATGGGAACTTCACCTTTACAATAGCTGCTGGCACTTGGAGATGCCATTTCAGATCTCACTAAAATATCACCAAAAATAATTTGGTAGAGCCAGCCAAGAAAGGGTAGGAGCCTTCCTCCAGGGGAGGATAACAAAGAGAATAACACAAGTAGAGGCACTGTGCTATGTTTCTCCACTTGGAACATATACAGGAAAACAGGCTGGGAAGAATTGAGCATTTGTTAATAAAGAGTTATGAAACAAGAGAAAAAGAAAGAAAGAAGGGATTTTCACTACTGAGCAATCTGAGGATATGTTGACAAGATTATAGTACAAATCACTGGAGCAGTATGAATGACCTTCAGGATTATGAATGGCATGGAATATAACTGAGTCTCCGTGAAATGAGGAAGATCAGGAAGTCAGAGAAACCCTAGAAAAAGCAGAAACAGAAGGTTAACAGATTAAATAGTGTGTGTGTGTGTGTGTGTGTGTGTGTGTGTGTGTGTGAGTGAGAGAAAGAGAGAGAGACAGAGAGACAGAGAGACAGAGAGACAGAGAGAGAGACAGAGAGAGACAGAGAGAGACAGAGAGAGACAGAGAGAGAGAGAGAGAGA
>NC_058131.1:24654237-24657445 GCF_016433145.1 Gracilinanus agilis
AGAGAGAGAGAGAGAGAGAGAGAGAGAGAGAGAGAGAGAGAGAGAGAGAGAGAGAGAGAGAGAGAGAACAGAAAGAGGAAGCTGAACTCTGAGTAATTATAATGACCAATCATGGTCCTATCAAACAGATGATGCATCTTAGGATGATAGGACTAGATGTGGAAGGGATCTCAGAGCTGATCCAGTTCAACCCTTTTATTTAAGAAATGTGAAATCTAAGGTCTTGGGGAGAACTGAAATAAACCCATTGGGGACTCTGTCTCTCTCCTTAGCAAAGCCATGATTTGTCTCTTGTGGCTGTAGGTTCTCTTGTTTAAAGAGACATGGAGAAGAAATGTAGAGGTGGCATTTGAATCAAGGCTTTCTAATTTCAGCTCTGTACTATGCTGAAGACCTCCTCTGATCAGGGAGATTACAGAGAAAGAATATTTCTTACATTAATTGCTACTGCAATCATTGTATCAGTAGTTTTTGCTTAGCTGTATTTTGTTGTGATAATTGAGAGTTCAATGGGAACAGGGTGGTATATCCAGAAATGATGTGATGCAAAGATAAAATGTAGTGATAACATGTATTTTGCAAGGAAAGAAAAAAGAGATATATAGGCATTATCAGAGTAGTCTCAGTGTTAGAGAAGAGGAAATATAATGCAGTAAATAATCCTATTCCCAAATAAGTGGGAGTTATAGTGTAGAGAATCTGGATTAAAAGCCAACCCCTGACACTTAGTACTTAATGTGACTAGTAGTCAGTGACTCAATCTCCCACTAAGTACCAATTTCTTCATCTTTAAAAGGGGGGTGCTAATACTTTATAGCACTTCAAGATCAAATGAGGTAATTTATGTAAAACTGTAAACATCAAAGCCTATGACTCTAAGGAGATGGTGGTGAGGTAGAAAGAGGGTACTCCAACATTTACACACATACCCCACCCACACAGAGGATATATAACATGCAAATGTGATACATTATTGTTGTTGTTACTATTATTTTTAGTTTGATGCAATGCAACAAAATGCAGTAAACAAAGATTATTTTAAAGCAGGCTAGTATTTTTTTAAAGGTCTGGCATCAATCTCCACACACACCCCCCTCATCCTCCTTAAGGCTGATTTGGAGACTTCCCTAAGAGAACAGAAGGGAATCTTGGATTTCTCCCACCGACATGATCCCCCACGCTCAGTTTTTGGCCCATTCTTCTAGATAACTCAATCATTAGCCAAATTAGACAGTTTCATTCATTTTGTATAAGCTGAGCCAACTCTCTGCTCCAAGTGAAGGGTGGTGGGCTTAGAAGAGGAAAAAATACTCAGTTGGGATTCGGTTCATCTATAATGGAGTAGCTTCTATGAAGTCTGCCAAAGCAATGTGATTGGGGAGGGGGAAGAGTTTAAAATTTCCTAGTCAGAAATATCCTTGTAATTCATGCAATTAGCACTGGTTATTCAGGACAATTGGGAGATGTGGTCATTTTATTTAGGTTAGGACTCAGGTAACCCGGCAGAAGGCAATCGATTCGTCCAATTCAAACTTATTCTCGATCTGACTAAATTTTATTCTATTTTAATAAGAAAACATTGAATACCTACTGTGTGCCAGGCTCTGGGCAACATGCCTGGGATATAGATCCAACATTAAACTCACCTAAACTAAAAAATGCTCCTTTCCTTAAACTGTTTACATTTATTTGGGAAAAAACAAACAAATAAGTACATAAGCAAAATCTATACAAAAGTAATGCCAAGGCTTTTCCAGGGTACTGATGCCTGGGAAAAATCAGGAACTGGTACTAATAGGAGAAGGATTTGTACTGATGCTTGAAGGAATAAAAGCTTTTGGCAGGTGAAAGAAAAATCAGATACTAGGGAAGTTGATAGATTGGATTGAGTTGTATTAGAATGGTTTCATCACTACCAGAGGGCTGGTGTCAAGAGAACTTGAGTTCAAGTTGCATCTTAGCCTATGACAGCTGTGTGACCTTAGGTAAGTCTCAGTAATGAAGGCAACATTCTAGGGAGCAAGAGGAATCAAAGGAATGAAAATAAAGGAAATATTCCCATTTTGCATCCTTATAGCTTTCCCCCCCAAAAAAAAAACAGGTGAAAAACATTTTGAAAATAAATTTATCTTGTCATGAACAATCAACAAACATTTATTAAGGGTCTATTATATGCCAGCATAAGCTGAGGATATGAAAAAATAGCAACACACACATAAACACACACACACACACAAACACACACACACACACACAAACATGCACACTGATCTCTCATCTCATCAGTTCTCTCCCCCTTTCTGACTGGACCCTTTAACTGGAGGGGAGAGCCATGGGCTTCAGGATCCTTGTTTCAAGAGGGAGCTCAGCTCAATCTTCTCTCCTTTCCCACCAGACACACTGCTTTGGGAATCCTCTGGAATGGTCCATCATTCCTCAGCACATTATATCTTTTATCTCCCTTTTAAATTTTCCTTTTATGTCCTGTATTTCCCCATTATATTGTGAGCTACTTAAAGCAAAAATTGTCTTTGTTTTAATTTCTATTTGTATCCTCAGTGCTTGGTACAGTGCCAGGCACAGAGTAGGCGCTTAATGAATGTTTATTGCTAACTATCCACTATGCCCTGCAGGCATATGTGGTTATTTAGTACTAGATTTTTAAAAAATTCCAATTCTATCAATGATTTGTGATCTCAATGATGAAGAGTAAAACTCATCCAAGTCTTCCAATGGAATAACACATGGAGGGCATGAGCAGGTGGCCAATATGTTCCAAAAACAAAATTAAAAGCAGGAGAAATAGAATAATGTTGTATGCTATCCCCTTGATATTCGTTCCATAGGATTTTGAGACTGTCAAGAGGCATCCTACTGAATGGAAGCGACAAAAGTATCATAGTTCTGAATGGAAGTGATAGAGTATCATAGTTCTTCAGTGGAGCTTTCAGAGGCCATCAGTCAGTGACATGGTTCTGTCAGGATTTCATGTATTTTCTCTATACCAACCCTTCCTTTCCTTCAGCCAACAAAGTAATCATAAAGCTAGTAGACTATTTGAAGTTAACATCCCCATTATGCCTTCAAATCAGGCTCACTCTGGATAGGAAAGGAAGGAAGGAAGGAAGGAAGGAAGGAAGGAAGGAAGGAAGGAAGGAAGGAAGGAAGGAAGGAAGGAAGGAAGGAAGGAAGGAAGGAAGGAAGGAAG
>NC_058131.1:24662345-24726182 GCF_016433145.1 Gracilinanus agilis
CTCTCTCTCTCTCTCTCTCTCTCTCTCTCTCTCTCTCTCTCTCTCTCTTTCTCCCTCTCTTTCTCTCTTTCTTTCTTTCTTTCTTTCTTTCTTTCTCCCATATTATAAATATTCCTTTGGATTATGGAATTTTTTAATTTTAAAGGGTGCTTCTTAGACAAAAATAATAATACAATTAAAACTCTTCACACCTTAGTACAATAAAAAATATGTAATAGAAAGAATTCTGGGCTAGAAATCAGATGACCAATAGGTCTACCACCCACTTCCCTGGATGAATTATCAGGGCTTTGCTATCCTTAACTTTAAAATAAAGGAGTTGGGGGGAAAAGTCTCTTTTTAAAACCCTTACCTTCTCTCTTAGAATTTATTCTGTTATCATTTCCAAGGCAAAATAGTGATTAGGTCTGGGCAATGGGGTTAAGTGACTTGCTCATGGTCTGAGGAATAGATCTGAACCTAGGACCTCCCATCTCTAGGCTCGACTTTCTATCCATTCTAGCTGCCACACTCCCTCCCCTGCAAATAAAAGGTATCTTAACAAGATTGAGATTTTTTTGAGTCAATTTTTTTTGGCACTTTGGCCAGCTGCCATCCAGGAGTAACAACAGGACTCTAAAGGAATAGGGAAACATATTGATAAAAGAACATAGAGTGTGTGAAGGGCAACCTTATCTGCTTGGGGGCGATTAACAAAGCTGAATTTTATTTTGTTCATTGTGAAATTATGCCTCTATTTGACTCTGGCTCAAATCTTCAGGCAATTAGCAATTTAAATGCATCCAAGACAAATCTTGATAAATCAAGGATTGTTTCTCAACAACACAATCTAATCTCATTTCAGGTTAGCCTCTTTTCTCCATCTAGCAAAGGACTGGTTATATCCTGCTTTACCAGCCTCTTCTTTCAGGAAAAAAAAAATAACAAAAAACAACACTGAGAAACATCAGTATTCTCATCAGTGAAGTGATGTGATTCCAGAAGACCTCTGCTGAATTGGATCTTCCTTTGCTCAGCAGAGAGATGGTAAGAAATGAGACAAATGTGGTCAGACAAAGGAAATGTATTGCTTTTGATTATTTATGTCTCCTGATTTTGAGGGAGGATTCTTTTTGAAGAGGGGGAAGGTACTGAAAGACTAAAGAGGACTTGGAGTAAGGAAGAACTGAATTCAAATCTTCCTCAATCAATCACTGTGATCCTGGACAAGAAAGTTCACTTCTGTTATCCTTGGTTTCAATAAAAGGAGATAATTAATAGCATCTATTTTTCAGGGTTGTTTGGAGCATCAAAAGAATGTCAAATGCTATACAAGCTTTAAAGTATTACCTAAGTGTTGTAAGTAAGTATAAATGTGTCTATAATATTTGTATATATGTGTGTGTGTGTACATATATATTTATTTGTTTATTCATTCATTTATTTGTTTGTTTGTTTGTTTATTTGTGACAATAAAGTGAGTAGTGGTTTTGGAAGAAACAGGTTGAGAGAGGAAACTTATTCCCCCAATGGTGACAGTAGATCAAAGGCAAATTCTAGATTTTCTTTTATCTATACACCAAGCCAAAGACTGCTTAGGGTTATTTGAGTTTTCTCCACCATTGTATGCTGGGTCCAAGGAGGTACAGTGATTAGGAAGGATGAATCTCTGCCTCTGTGAATATGTGCACACACAAACAGCTATGCAAGTGTGCAAACACACTCACATTGAAAGAAGGTTGTAGAATGAGCTTCCATTCTCCCATCAATATTCAGTTCTGACCAGCCTTCCCCATCTATTCCTCCCCTTCTATATAGATGACATCCCTCTGGCTCTCCAGCTAGGACTCTTTGCGGATTCAGTGAAATAGCCCTCAGCCACTCAGATCTGACAGTTAATTCTTCCAAAACCACCAACCCTAGGCAGGAGCAACCAGAAGGACACCATATGGCCCCAGGTGAAGTCAGAGGAAAGAAGGTTCTACAGCAGAGCCAGGAGCAATATATTAGTAATTCTTTGTTTGCAAATAGCAAGTGGCATCTCAATTGCTTTCAGACACATGAACAGGAATAGAGTAAGTTTCAGGAAATAAACAGAATTCCCAATATAGAAATTCTAATTTATTTTCGTCCTAAGAAGATCACCTAATATAAGCCATTGGAATGCAATTTCCCTTTTCTAGGCATCTGCCCCTTGGATTCCAACACATTATCTGACATGTTTAATGCTACTTAATCCACTTGTGTTCTAGGTTTGCTGAACAGCTGACTCTTTAAGAACCCAAAAGAGGAGTGGACAAAGGGTATCAGTATATCCAAAAGCCCTGCCTGGGTTTGATGAATTTCTGCCACCTAGCACTGGCCTACATTGTCCATTTCTGCTTTATTCTGGACTCTTGTTCTGTGGGGGACTTTAGCCCCTCTCATTGCCATCTACCTTGCACCTATTAACTAGCCTGACTGAGAGAAGATGCAATCTTCCACTTGCCCCTTGGTTCTTTGCCTCATGGCTCATGGACAGGCTCTTTCTATACTCTCAGGACTTTAATATCTTGAGACCCCTTCCTTGATCATGTGGTTCCCCTTGATACATGAAGATCTCTCAATACCCCAACTCTGTCCCTAACCTATCATTCCTAGGTCACACTGCACATAGGGGCATGAGCGTTGGATTCAACATCATAAGATATTCATTCAAACCATAAATCTGTTAATTACTCTCTGTGTGATTTTGGGGAAGTCCTCTTTGTGCCTCAGTTTCTACACTTATAAAATGAGAAGTATAGATTAGATAATCTCTAAAGTCTCTTCTAGAACTAAACTCCATGATATTATTTCCCCACATAGAACCCTCTCCACCTTCAACTGACCTATCCAAGAAAATGCAGCTCAAAGTCATCCCCAGGACGATTCCAAAAAACAGGGTTCTCCGCTTTCTTCTCCAAACCTCTGGGGCATTCTCTTGGTTCTCATACTCAGTCATGTGTCAGGTACTCAGTAAGGCAAGAGGCAATAGAAAGAAGAGACACAACATTCCATGATTCCAAGCAGTTTAAATTTCATCAGGGGAGTCAACATGTAGATGAAAAGATAATAGAGTGGTTAGAGTTCTGGATATTTGGGAAGATATGAGTTTGAATCTTGCTTCAGATACTTATAGCTATATGACTCTGGGCAAGTCATTTAACCTTTGTCTACCTAAGTTTTCTCATCTGTAAAATGGGTACACTAATAGCATCCCTTTCCTAGGGTTGTTGTGGGGATCAAATGAGTTATTTGTTAAGTGTTCTAGAAAATTTAAAGTGGCATTAATGTTTTTTAAAAAATAATTGTTATTCTTATTTTTAACATATACATATAAATACATAGATTTAGAGTTTTAAACATATGTGCATGTAAGTAAATATATGTATATATTTACACATTATGCACACATATGTATTATATATACATGCACAGTTGATTGATTGTTGCCCTTTTAATTAAAGGCGACCAAAATGACACCACTACGTTAGGGTAAAGGCACAGTGTGTCTGACTGTGGCTGATTAGAGCAATATGAGGATGGAATGTTCAACCACAACCCAGGCCTAGTGGAGATGGAGATTCTCTAAATTTGCACAGATCGATTTCTTCTGAGTTGCCACAATTCTACTTTTGCTCATAGAGCACAGAGCCTTCTTCTATTGGGCCCGCCATGTTGGATGGTCCCGTGTCAGCATGGCCCATCTAATATAATCAGTACCAAAGTTCTTCAGGGACTTTGTGTGTGAGTGGACTTGTATCTCTTCTTCTGACTCCCATGGAGTGCTAAACTCAGAACCAGGAAGATAGGAGTCTGCAGAGTCTGACCAAATTGTGTGATCCAGGAGAAATGGTTTAATGGCTCTCAGACTTTTTTTTTCTCATCTGTAAAATGGGTATAAGAATACCTCTTATCTCACAAGACTGTTGGAAGATTGAGTAAATGAGCATACAGCAAATGGTTTGCACCTTTAAGCACAACATAAATAGCAAAGCTAACTCAGCTCTAGATCCGAAGAAATAATTGTTGGTATCTATTTATGTTTGCCTATATTATGCACTTATGTGTACATACATATATGTAAACATATATTCCCATTTGTATATAATTATTCATACACATATAAATATAGACATCCACTTTTCTATCTATCCACCTACCTATTTCTGTATTTATAGATCTATCATCTATTTCTATATCTGTCATCTATGGATCGCTATAGCTGTCTGCTTTTGTGCCTTTTTTGTGTATTATCTATGAATCCCTCTCATCTATCTAATCTGCCTATTTCTTTCTCTCTGTGTGTCTCCATTTATGTGTGTGTGTGTGTGTGTGTTTGTGTGTGTTTATCCCATGCAATATATTCTTAGATGGCAGAGACTACGGAATTTTTATTTCTGTATCCCCAGAGCTTAGCAGAGTCCCTGACACAGAGTAGGTGCCTGATAGGTACTGTTGGCAATTTGAATTTTATACAGAATATCTACAAAGTAAATAGTCATGTAATCTCTTCCTGGGAGCTTGGGGAGATGGAATTATCTATGAGGCTTAGGAGAGGCATTATGTAAGAGGTGATGTCTGACCTGAACTTTGTAGGAAACTAGGGATGCTAAGTTTGGAGGTGAGGAAGAGAGGATTCCAAGAATAGGCTCAGCAGTGGCAAAGACCCAGAGACAAGAGGACCAGCAAAGTAAGCTTGATTAAATCATGATGGGTGATAAAGGGAGCAATAGATAATGCATCTAGAAATGGAAGTTGCAGGCCAAATCATGAAAGGCCATAAATATTAGGATAAAGAGACTTTATTTGTCTCATATTTCTAGTTTATCTAGAAAATCTTCATTTTCTATTCATACGCAATAATGTTTTTTCACCCATCTAAAAGAAAAGCCAACTTTAATGCCAGGTTCAAGATTTTTAATTTGGTGTATTCCTTATGGGGCTCTAAACATAGCACAGAACACATAGGCAAGCAGTCTAGAATTATTTCTTGATAATGGGCAGGTAACTGTATTTGTAATCATTTCCTCCCAACTTATTTTTTTCTATAACCTGAGATTTCATCTTGGGAGCTCCCAGAATGGAAAAATCTCTCTACCAGTGTGCAGATACATATATCATTCAACAAGCAGGTGTTGCATGAGAGGTACTATTAGAGTTACTGTGAAAATAAAGGCAGGGGCAACTGGGTAGCTCAGTGGATTGAGAGTCAGGCCTCGAGACAGAAGGTCCTAGGTTCAAATTCAGCCTCAGACACTTTCCAGCTGTGTGACCCTGGGCAAGTCACTTGACCCCCATTGCCCACCCTTACCACTCTTCCACCTATGAGCCAATACACAGAAGTTAAGGTTTTAAAATAAAATAAAATAAAGGCAAAAGGATTAAGTAGACCCTGCTCTCAAATAGAATCTGTGTGATTTGTGACAAGTCTTTTAGCCAGTCTCTAAATCAGTTGCTTCATCCATAAAATGAAGGTTTTGATTGGTGGGTTTGTCATTCAGTCATTTTCAGTCCTGTCTGGCTCTTTGTGTTCTCATTTGGTGTTTTCTTGGCAAAGACACTAGAGAGTATGACATATCCTTTTCCAGTTCATTTTATGGATAAGGAAACTAAGGTGAATGGGGTTATGTGACTTTCCCAGGGTCACACAGCTAGCAAATGTTTGGGGCCAGATTTGAACTCACAAGGATGAGTCTTCCCCATTCCAGGCTCCATACTTTATCTGCTATGCCACCTAGCTGTTCTAGATTAAGAGGGCTCTGAAATCTCTTTGAAATATGAAATCTGTGATCTTATTGTGTCTATTTACGGGGAGAAGAGCTGATTGAATGAGTCAATAATGTCATTCTACTCCACTTAAAAGAATTAACACATTTGCCAGGTAAATTATAAAATTATAGCCAATTGTTTACCAGGTGTGAAACATCCATGGGTGCTATCCATTGGATTGGCTGCACGACTTTTTTGAGCTTTCTGGAGCTTGAACAAAACCACTGAGCTCATTAGCCCATGGAATTTTAAATGCCCGACAGTGGAAAAGAGTGTGTCATCTAAATTCCTCAAAAAGAAATTGGAGAAGGAATTAATTGAGGGAAGAGAAGCACAGAATCCTAGACCTCTCCTCCCCAACACGATTTTGGCCAGAGGAAGGCTTTGGGGGCTTTTAGTGGTCCTGAATATTTTGGGCTTCTTTTCATCCCATCAATAATCCTAATACAGGTGATTAAGAATTTGGGTGAGGAGCCCCTGACACTGTGCCCAGAGATCAAAGGTTTTAGAAAAGGTCCCTTGGATAAATGACTCCATACCAAGAAAAACATCTTGAAGAATTCAGCTAAAGAACTTTCAGGATCTCTGAGTCATCCCTTTGTCACATTTGTTCTAATCCAAGACCATTTTCTTTTGTATCTCTGTGTGCAGAGAGGGCGTCACAGTCTTTTGGGTGAAATGTTTAATAACAACTGTTCTTACTTTAACATCTTAATAATTACCTTTTTTCTAAAAGCTAATTAAGTTAATTTATATCAACTGATATTCATGACAGGGAGCACACTCGTTGGGGTTCAGAGTATGTGTTTTACCCATTTTTCAGACATGGATATTGAGGTTCAGAGATAAAAAAGACCTTCTCTTTCCTGGTCATATAAATAGACAAGTGTTAGAGGAGGGAGAAGAATCAAGTCTCTCTGGGTCTGGGGATTTTCTCATTCTACTAGTTTTCCTTTATGCTTTGAATTCAGAGAGATGAGATATGGAATGGAAATCTAGAATCTTAGGGATAGTAGAAATATTAACAAACTCAAGGGCTCAGTGCAAAATCCAGAACTTGAAATAGATGGATAAGCATTTATTAAGCTTTTACTATATATCAATCACTGCATTCAGTATTAGGGTCAACAAACCTTTAACTAGGAACCTGACTTCAGTACTCATTAGCCATGTGACTTTACAAAAGTTACCTCTCACTTCATCCTGCCTCAGTTTCCTCCTACACAAAAGGGTTTTAGCACAAATTGTACCATGTACCCAAAGGTTGGTTCAAAGAAAAGACATGGGCACTTCTTACGAAGACAACAGAAACAAAACCTCTCATTTTACAGAGAAGAGAACTCATTTCAAGAGATAAGTGACTTGTCTAAGAAAGCTGGGATCAGAACCCAGGCTTCCCGATTCCTGATGTAGAAGTGGCTGTTGGTGTAATGCAGTGATTCCCAAAGTGGGTGCCATCGCCCCCTAGTGGGTGCTGCAGCAATCCAGAGAGTGGTGATGGCCACAGGTACATTTGTCTTTCCTATTAATTGCTATTAACATTTAAAAAAATTAATTTCCAGGGGGCTAAGTAATATTTTTTAACACCCTCACCTTCTGTCTTAGAGTCAATATTGTGTATTGGCTCCAAGGCAGAAGAGTGATAAGGGAGGCAATGGGGGTCAAGTGACTTTACCAGGGTCACACAGCTGGGAAGTGTCTGAGTCCAGATTTGAACCTAGGACCTCCCGTCTCTAGGCCTGGCTCTCAATCCACTGAGCTACCCAGATGCCCCAGTAATATTTTTTCTGGAAACGCGTTAGGCCAAAAAAGTTTGGGAACCACTGGTAATAGAGAGAGTGATGAACATGGAGTCAGGAAATCCTGAGCTCAAAATTAGTCTCAGGAACTTTACCAATGTTGTGATTCTGGGCAAGTCACTTAACCGATAAGTGACTTAGTTTCCTCAACTGTAAATGTAGGATAATAACTGAACCTTCCTTATAGTGTTGCTGTGAGGATTAAATGAGATTCTTGTTTAAAGAAAGGTGCTTAGCGCAGTTCCTGGTTCACGGTAGCATCTATATAAATGTTTATTCTCCTCCCCAACCTAACCCTACCTCCCGTCCAATAACCTCTCCATTCCTGTAGTTAAACTTCCCAGAAGAGGATCAAAGATACAGAGCTGGAAGTGACCTGAGAGACGATGCAGACCAAACCTCTTATTTTATAAATTAGGGCATTTAGGCCCTGTGACATTGTTATTTGCCCAAGGTCAAACTTGTAGTAAGGGCTAGAAGCAGAAATCCAACTCCTAGCCTAAAGCTATTTTCCAAGCTACAAAATAAAATGGCAAATAGATCTTTAATTCAAGGAGATGCCAAGCTAAATAGAATAAAGAGGACAGGGGAAGCAAATTGGGAGAAGATACAATAGCAAAGGTATTTGTAGAAATGTATCTGAATGGATAAGCAGATAGGTGGCATAGTGGGTAGAGTGCCAGGCCTGGAGTCAGGAAGATCTGAGTTCAAATGTAGCCTCAGACATTTACTAGCTGTGTGATCTTGGCCAAGTCTCTTAACCCTATTTACCTCAGTTTCCTCATCTGAAAAAAGGGCAGAAAAAGGAAATGGTAGAAAACCACTCTAATATCTTTGCCAAGAAAACTTCAAATGGGGTCACAAATTATTGGACACAACTGAAATGATTGAAAAACAACACTATGAATGGAGTAGAGGCTGTATGCTATGGATCAAGGAACAATAGAAGTGAAAACCCTCAGTCTGGTTTTCTACCACATTCTGCTATCAGGCAGTAGTGACAGTAGAAAAGTCAATTAATATAGTATCATTTTCCTATCCGAAAGCAGGATTCACCCATTGGTCCTCAAGATATTTTTGCAGACATGTCTAACGGGAGATGGGTCAGACTGGGAGTCCTGAGGGGAGAGGATGAGGGGATGGGCAGAGAACCCAGAAACCTTCTATATCCTTGTTTTCACACATAGTCAGGAAGGACAGGCCAAACAACATCATCAAACAGAAAGACCAAAGAGCTATTGCTAAAAAATTCCACTAGAAAACAAGCTAGCTAAAACCAACAAGAGTGATGCCTGAGAGTAAACAAGACAGAGGGATAAACAGCAGTGAGAGCAATGAGTCTGGGAAGTAAACAAAATGAGAGACATTGAGTAAAGGGCATTGGATTAAATCATGAGGGTCTTAGTGAAATTAGATAGGCGGGTCATGAGAATAGAAACTGATACTTCAGAGGATGTCAGAGCTGGAAGAAGAGTCACTGAAGATCATTGAAGGGGATCTCCCAGTTTTACAGAGGAGAAAATGAATTGGCAGAGAGAAACACTAACTGGTACATATTCACACAGGTAAGATAGTGACTGAGGGAGGAGGAAGTGGAAATAAAGCTGTATTGAAGAAATAGCCCTGGCTTTGAAGTCAGATGGCCCAAGTTCAAATCCCATTTTTGACAGAACTTATGTGAATTTGGGCAAGTCTCTTATTTTCCCTGGACCTCAGTTTCCTCATGTGTAAAATGAGGAGTTTGGACTAGATGGCCCTTGTGTAATTCTACATCTATGATTTCATGATTCCTTTAGATTATCATTAGTTTCATTTTCCCTAGGTCTTTCTATTCCTAGTGTGTAGAACATAAATCCCATGGACTCATTATCCCTACTTCAAAGATTCCCTCTGTTCCTTTAAAATGGAGCTCAATCAGGGGGTGTACTAGAGCCAGTTTGAACTGGCTCCTGGGAGCTGTTTGTAAATTTTCAACATGAGTATTTATCCTTCAGAAATCTACAAACCACACAATTTGAAGATAGATTTTTTTGTTTTGTACATTGTTTAGATTAAGAAATTCAGAATTTTTCCACCTATATGCCAAGCACTTTATTAAGTGATAGGATCAGTAAACCTTTAACTTGGCACCTGGCTTTAGCACTTATTAGCCATATGACTAGAAAAGTCACTTTATAACTTCCCTATCCAAATAATGGAGTAAATGGTATTGCAGGCTGAACTTAAATTATATCATGAGTGTTGTGTATGTACATATACATACTATATCTATATATCTATCTTTCTGTCTGTCTTCTGTCTAT
This sequence comes from Gracilinanus agilis, assembly GCF_016433145.1. Taxonomy (NCBI): domain Eukaryota; kingdom Metazoa; phylum Chordata; class Mammalia; order Didelphimorphia; family Didelphidae; genus Gracilinanus; species Gracilinanus agilis. The sequence continues at coordinate 24,672,220 of NC_058131.1, forward strand.
CATCTATCAGTATCTATCTATCATCTATCCAACTATTAACCTATCTATATTAATCTATTAATCTGTCTATCATCTATTAATCTATTTATCTAGCTGTCTGTCTTCCGTTTATCATCTGTCTGTCTCTATCTATCAATATCTATCATCTATATCTCTCTCTGTATGTCTGTCTATCTATCTACCAATATCTATCCATCTCTCTCTGTCTCTGTCTATCTATCAATACCTATCTATCTCTGTCTGTCTGTCTATCTATCAATATCTATCTATCTATCTATCTATCTCTGTCTCTATCTATTAATATCGATCTATCTATTTACCAATCTTTCTTTCTCTCCATCCATCTCTATCCATCTATCGATCTTTCTTTCTATTCATCCATCTATCTCTATCTGTCTATCTATCTATCTGTCTATCTGTCTATCTACCTATCTTCCTTCCTTCCTTTCTTTTTCTTTCTCTTTTTTTCTTTTCTTCCTTCCTTCACTTCTTTCTTTCTTTCTTTCTTTCTTTCTTTCTTTCTTTCTTTCTTTCTCTCTTTCTTTCCATCTATCTATCTCTATCTATCTATCTATCTATCTATCTATCTATCTATCTATCTATCTATCTATCTATCAATACCTATCTATATTTTGGGGGTGTGGCTAGTTGTTTAATAGTTTCCATCATATAATTGAACTTAGTCACCATCTTCTGTTTGCATTTTTCCTGATCCCTCCAGTTACCAGTGTCCTCCCTTTTAAATTACCATTGGTTAACTTTTTTGGTATATTTTCATTTTTTATTAACTTTATATTTCTTCTATACATACATATACATGTAGATATGCACATATATGCATATATACATGCACACAAATATTTCACTGGCCTTTCCCATTAGCATGAAAGGTCATTGCAAGTAGAATTTGATTGTTTCTTTTTTTTTCTTTTTAAAACCTTATCTTTTGTCTTTGTATCAAATTCTTAGACAGAAGAACAGCAAGAGCTAGGTAATTGGGGTTAAGTGACTTGCCCAGAGTCATCAGGTAGGAAGTCTCTGAAGTTGTATTTGAACTCAGGTCCACCTGATTCCGATAGACAAAAATGCTGCTCCTCCTGGTATCATACCTTCAGAGTCACCAGCCAACAGAGTGATGGGGCCATTTTGCCCATCTGGGGCAGTCAGAATAGGATGAGTCAAGAAGACCACAGAGAATATGTGGATGAGCTGAGCTGTAGCACAGTAACCTTTAGGTGACTATAATGATTATGACTTAGCAGAAGGTAAGGAACAAGGCTGACTAGGGTGAAGGATTCCTAAGTTCTAGAAAAACTGGTCACCTTGCAGTCAAGTGAGAAGGGGTTTCTATAGCACCATAGACTTAGAGTTAAAGGGGAACTTAGAGACCACTGAGACCATGACTACTTTCTGCAGAAGACATTTCTATGTCCTCTTCTTCCTCATTACCTGGAGTTCTTAACCAAGAGTCTATGCACATTTTTTAAAATTATGATTACTGTATTTTAATAAATTTTATTTCCATTTTATTATATCTGTATTCTTTTTATTTTATCACTTTTAAAAAATATTCTGGGGGCATCTAGGTGGTTCAGTGGATAGACAGCCAGGCCTGGAAAATTCTGGGTCCAAATTCAGCCTTGGATGCTTTCTACCTGCATGACTCTGGACAAGTCACTTAACCCAATTCACCTAGCCTATGCCTCTCTTCTACCTTGGAACCAATATCTAGTACTGATTCTTTTTTAACCCTTACCTTCTATATTAGAATCAACACTATGTATTGGTTCCAAGGCAAAAGAGTGGTAAGGGCTAGGCAATGAGAGTGAAGTGCTTTCCCAGGGTCACACCGCTAGGAAGTGTCTGAGGTGAGATTTGAACCCAGGACCTCCTGTCTCTAGGTCTGGCTCTCAATCCACTGAGCCACTCAGCTGCCCCCATCCTAGTATCAATTCTAAGATGGAAGGTAAGGTTTTTAAAAATAATATTCAGAGGAAGGGTGCACAAGTTTCACTCAGAATCCATGATGCACACAAAAAAAGATTAGGAACCCTGGGTGTCTAGACCTAAGGAACCTGTTTCTCCTATTTTGGCCTTAACTCCAGGTCTGGAAGCTCAGCTAATAGGCCCTTCTGCTTAATTGAACTCCTTCAACCAGCCCTTCCTGGCCAGACATTCACTGGATCACAGAACCATAGATTACATATGAAAAAATATGGTTAAGGCCACCTATTTCAGGCCCCTCATTTGAATGATGGGAAATAGACTGAGGAAGGTTAGGTGATCTGGCCACCAATACACAAGTAATGCAAGTGTCCAAGATCAGAAGTAAATCAAAACTATCCCCAGAACCACCATCCAAGTCACCAAGATTGGACCATACACTTTCTTGAAGCTCTGCAGATTTTTCCATCAACAAAAACATTCATTAAGCTCCTACTATGGTCAGACACTGTGCTGTCCATTTATTTAAATCTCTAACATAGCACATACTATTATATTCTCTGGTTCTATACAGATAAGTGAAATGAAAAGAGAGAAACTTCTTTTGTTAATAATGGAGATCACAGTTTAATAAATATGGAAGACTGCACACCGCATCTATTGAAAATGATGTTACCTGCACTGATGGAACAGCAATCATACTACAATAACATCATCCAAATGCAGAAAACCGAGATGGTTTTGAATTGCGATATAATTAGAAAACAGATAAACAAATAGGAACATCATTTATTCATTAAAACTGTGCAAATGGAAAATCCACTTAATTAATTTCTTTGTGTGATGTCTGTAGACAATCCCTTCAGGGAAGAAAGCTAAGACGCAGTTTCAGGCCCAGAACAAACCATTCAGAAGCTGATTTTGTGTTCAACAAGGAGGAAAGCCAGCAGGTTTTGACTATTACTAGGATGAAGACCTCTTTGGAGCTAAATAGTGATATAGACACCAGGAAGGACTGCACCATAGAATTATGGGAGTTGGTATATGGGCACTCCAAAGGGCACTGATTATTTTGCTATTGGATGGCCTCACAGGCTTCCATTCCTTCCATCTCTCTTGCCTCTGACAAAGGAAAGTCAATCAATAAGCCATTATGATGCCTCTATTTATGTACATTCTTTGAAGAACTGGGGATATGAGAAAAAGAAAGAAAGAAAAAGAAAAGAAAAAACGTGTCTCTCCCCTCAAGGAGATTATACTCTTATGAAGGAGACAACAGCCAAACAACCAGGTACAAACAAGTTATTTACAGGATAAATTAGACATAGCCAACTGAAGGAAGGCCCCAGAATTAAGAGGGATTAGGAAAGGCTTCTGGTTGGAGTTGTGATTTTAGCTAGGACTAAAGTCATGAAACAGCTAGGAAGAGGAGCAATGGATAGAGCATTGGGACTGAAGTCAGAGAGATCTGAGTTCAAATCAAGCCTCAGATACTTACCAGCTGTGAAAATTAAAAAAAAAAAAGAAAAAATTATTTTTACCCCAAAGCTCATCTAGATGTCTAGTGTCAGAGATGAAATTTTAAACCATATCTGGATATCTCCTCTTAAATTCTTAGGAATCTCTAAAAGATACATAAATTCAATTTCTCATGAAATTCATCGTACAAAATCAGGGATTAGGCAGAGACAGTCCACTACCAAATGGTGAAGCTATCAAAATCTGCCTTTGGTAGTTCTTTGATAACTCTGACAGAATGTTCTCTCAGTGCTGGGTCACAGAGAGAACATTAGACTTAAATGCTTGAGTTCCATTCAGTGGGCCATCGAGATTAGCCTCCCTCATTGCTTTGTTCCCATCATAGCATCCCTGCCCTGTGACTCAGGTACTGTAAGTTGGAACTTGTAACTTGAAAAGAATCTGAGAAATGGAGCTAAACTAAAAATGGGGATGTTGAAGGGTTCTTTTTCAGAGATATTTGCATCCATGGATTCAAAAGTAAAAAGGGATGAGAGTTTAATAATCATTAAAGGACCGCTTGTTTTATGTATCATACCTTTTCCTCAGCACAGAGATAGCTAAGTGATCTGACATGCTAACCTATAACAATATTATGGTGCTAGTCCATTGGCTGATAGGTTTCTTCTCCATCCATGATTATGTCTCTTTTTAAAAACCCTCACCTTCTGCCTTAGAATCAATACTGTGTATTGGTACTCAGGCAGGAGAGCTGTAAGAGCTAGGCAATGGGGGTTAAGTGATCTACCTAAGGTCACATAGTAAGAAGTATCTGAGGTCAGATTTGAACCCATGTCCTCCCATCTCTGGGTCTGGCTCTTAAGCCACTGAACTACCTAAGTACCCCTCCCCATGATTATGTCTTAATGTGAACCTTCTGAAGACAGAGCCTTAAAAAAAAGAAGACCATAAGTAGACATTTCAAACAGAAGACTAAGATACTAGTGGTTAGGATATCTAGTAGAAAGAGCTCAAGTCAGTTAACCCCATTGCCTAGCCCTTACCATTCTTCTTTCTTAGAACCAATACAAGGCATTAATTCTAAGGCAGAAGGTAAGGTTTAAAAAAAAAAAAGAGAGGACACCTCTGGGGGACCTATACAATAATATCCTATGAGTGGCCACCTCCTCTGCATAGCTATAACACCAGGTCTATATTTTTTTCCCTTAGATAGATCCAGCAGAATGTCCCTTTCATAGCAATCAGTTGACTGTCCATACCTGCAAACGTTCTGCCAGGGTAAAAATGAAAACAGAGCTTCTTTGCCTATTCTCCAAGTATCACAGTAACAGGAATGCATTAATCAACCAGAAAATTAAAATAAACTGCCTGTGACTACTTCTTTGTCCATGGGAATCCAAAAATATTTAATAAGCATTTGGCAGAAGAGTGAGAAAAGAGAGGTTGTTTTTGACAAGTACAGAAATAATTAAAGCCAACCTTGCAGGTAAATGGAACAGGTGCTCCTCTGGGAAGCTCAGACTTCAAAATGGAACATCAAAATAATGGTTAGCCTTCCAAAAAAGATCTCTCTTATGTTTCTGTCAAAGGGTCTGAAATATATAAATATATAACATCCATCCATCCATCCATCCATCCATCCATCCATCCACCTATCCATCCATCCATCTTCCTATCTCTCTATCTCTCTATCTCTCTAGCTCTCTATTGATCGATCGATCAATTGGTCTGTCTATCTATCTGTCTGTCTATCCATCCATCCATCTATCCATCTATCTGTCTATCTACCTGTCTATCTCTCTGTCTATCTATCTATCTATCTATCTATCTATCTATCTATCTCTCCTTCTATCTCTCTATCATTCTATCTCCCTATCTATCATCTATCTGTGTATATGTATATAATAACTCAATGTATAATAACTAGATATGCATAATATAAATTCATATATATATAAATAAATAACTAATGGAATAAAGTTTAAGTCACTATACTTTTGGAATTCTTCAGTTTTAAAAAGAACACCAGGTTGGTGTAACTTGCATATGAATGAATCAGTTATCAGCCATAACACAATACCAAATGTTAAATTCGTGAGATAACTCATTCACCCTTTGAAGAGAAGAGAGCAGGAAATTAAGAGGATGTGGCACAGAGGAAATGAGAGTGTAGGAAGTCAAAGAAGAAGAGAAAGTTCCAGAGCATAGATTTTGAAGGAAAAGAAAAGTCTTCATTACTTTGGGGATACCACAGGTAGCTTAGAAGTAGTCAAAGGGCATTAGGAAAAGGATAATATACATGGATGTTTAATGGGGAGTAGAGTGGGGAACTAAAAGGAAACACAAAGGAGGGTTAAAAATGACCTCCAATTTCTCAAGACTGCAAGAGGTCTGGAACTTCACTTTAAAAAGTTGCATGGTATAGCATGATAAGAGTGTTGAACTTTGAGTGAGGAAGATGTGGATTTGAATTGTCCTTCTGAGCAAGATCAGTTTTTTGACCCTGGGCAAGTCATTAACCCTCTTTTGTTTTCAATTTTTTCATTTATAAAGTTATGACAACACTAGTGCCTACATCCCAAACGTGTTGTGAAGCTCAAAAGAGATAATGCATGCAGAATGTTTTACAATTCTCAAATGGTTAGATGTATGTCAATCTTACTCTTCTTGGTAGGTAGACATCTCACAATTTGCTCAATATTTCACGCCTTGGACAGTGGCCAGGAATACTTTGAAGCATCTTGCTTAGGAACTCAGACACAGGTTTTTAGGGATGGAAAGAACCTTCAGGGTCATCTAGTCCAGATTCTATTTTAATTGTCAAAATTTTTACTACCACCACCTCTACTCTCATAAAATTGTAGTTATAAAGCTTGAAGCAAACTTAGAAACCATTCAGCTAACCATCCTATTTTATAGATGAAGACATTGAGATTTAGTGAATTGCCTGCTGGAAAGGTGGCCAGAAAGAGCTGAAAATATAATGGGGAAATATTTAAAAACATTAATAAAGATACAATAAAACATAGATAACATTACATCTTAAAACTTCATTAATATGAAACCCTCAGGGATCCTTATGAGTGGACAAGTGGTCCCCATTTTCTAAACCCTTACCCTCTGTCTTAGAATCAATACAAGTATTGGTTCCAAGGCAGAAGAGCTGTAAGGACTAGGCAATTGGAGTTAAGTGACTTGCTCAGGGTCACAGAGCTAGGAATTGCCTAAGGCCAGATTTTAATTCAGGTCTTTCCAATGCCAAACCTGGCACTATATCCACTGAGCCACCTCGCTGCCCCAATGGTCTATATTTTGATTTGAATTTGAAAGCACTTGTGTAACACAAGCTAGGCAAGATTTGAACTGACTCCAAGTCTAGTACCCTATCCTCTAAGCAACAGAGCTTCTCTAGCTCTGATATAATTAATATCCGATGATTGAAAAAACACACAAGGGATTACAGCTGCTGAGGATTCAGTAAGGATTCTAAATAAGTTGCAATTCATTAATCATAACAGCAGCAACATACATTTGAATAACTGGTTACTCATGCTTTATACTTTGTGGTGCTAAATAAGATTTAAAATTAACAATAGTCAATGTGGAAGGAAATTCAATAACCCTTTGACTTCCTCCCTCAGGGGAAAAAAAAAAAGTCCATTTCTCCTAGGTTCCATCATACTAGTCTAGACACAAAAAACACAGTATTAGAAGAGAAAACTGAAACTATCTAATTCAATACTTTCTCAAGAAAGATTTTCTTTACAATATACTCAACAAATGGTAATAGAGCATTTATTGGAAGGCCACCAGCAATGCAGAACCCATAATCTTCCAAGTCCTTCCTTTCTATTTCTTTTTTATCCCTTAGTTTGGAAGTTTTCCCCTACTTGTATTAAACTTAAATTAAACCTCTTAATTCAAGGAGGTGACTTGTCTAAGGTCATTGAAGTAAAAGGGGGAAATTAGGATTTGAATTTAGGGCCTATGACTAAAAATCTATCACTCTTTTTGATGCACCAATCTTCCTTCTTTTTTTCCCTTTATCTGTAGCTATTCAGGACAGAGGTCTCTAATGTCTTGATTAAAAAGCTTCAATTCAAATGAAAAAACATTTTAAGTACCAAGTGTCTGCAAAGCACTATGGTAGGCTCTAGGAATATTAGTAATTTCAATAAGACGTGATGCCTGAGGTCTAGCTTATTACTTAATTCTCTTTGCTCTCAAAGACTACACTAAATTGTTTTCTCTCCTCAAAAGCCATGTTGTAGCCACTAACAGAGAGAAATGAGCATGAGTCCAGTGACAGTCTGGGAAATCAGGAGTTGAAGAGTTGTTTCTGATTGAATGAGGGAGTCAAAGTCTATAAAGACAGAATCTCAGAGTTAGAAGATAACTCCAAATAGCTGAAAAGTTATTATTTTTCCCTCTGAGGCTTCTTTTCTCCACATTGAACATCCCTAATTCTTCCAATCAATCCTTATTTGGAATTGTCCTTTCACCATATTGATTCTTCTTCTCTGGATATGCACCAGCTTATCAATTTCCTCCTTAAAATATAGCACCTGGGACCAAGCGAGATGTTCTTGTGTCTTCTGATGAGACCACATCCTAGACACTTGGTCTCTCAATGAAGTCTTTGCCTGCCATTTCTCATATTCCTCTAAAATCCAAAGATCAATCAACCAAGTAATTAATAAAAACTAATTTATTAAGCACTTACTAAACACCGTGAGACTGTGTTAGGTTTCATAAAGTACTATGTGGTCACACATTTCTAATTCTGACATATGAAGAAGACTAAAAACTAAATGCTAAAGAACAAGGCTTCTTGTATTTCTCTAATAAAGTTTATCTTAAGAGATTTGACACATCTTTCTTGCCTTTTAGGATCTTTGTCTTCATATTGCTAGTGATCAGGAAAATACAGTACACAGAGCAGGCATTTAGGAAATGTTTAAGTTGAATTGCAGTTCATTTAGTAGTAATATCCTACAACAAAATGATGAACGGGTCATACAAGATGGACTTCCACTTCATTAGCACTTTTCAACTCTTTCTAGCAATTTTCTATCTATTATAGCATTTGATTCTAACCTTTACCTTATGAAGTAGGTAAAGGAGTTCCTATTAAAACTCATTTTACTGATGAGTAAACTGAGGCACAGAAAGTTGAACTGATTTGCTCAAGTTACACAGCCAGATAGTGGCAGAATCTAGATCAGAATCCAACTACCTTCTGATTCTAAACTCTGAGTTCTTTCCATTCCAAAAGGCAGAGTGCCATCTAACAATCACCAAACATTCTGGTGAAATAGATATTTTAAGGATGAAGAAAGAAAATTATGGCTATGAAGAAAGCTCTGATGCTGCTCTGAACACATTGTTTCCACTTTCACAGGCTGATCAGCTCTGACCTTTCTGTTGTCACGGTACATTTGAAACACAGACTCACATGTTTCCATGGCTATCACCCTGAGGTCTCTTTTTTGGATTCTGCTTTACAAATCTTTCCCTCCCTCTGAAAATCTGTTTTCTTCATTCTCCCAGAAAGATTCAGTCTTTATGCATGAGCAGAGATCATGTGGTCCTACTGGGCAGACAAGACTGAAGAAATTTTCAACAAGTCATTTGCTAAAGAATGAACCAAGTGTATTAGATTTATATATCAGGTATTTTTGGAAAACTTTCATTGGACAACTCCCATAGTTTTCAAGCTACTTGTCAACAGTGTGGCATTACCTATGAAGAAAGTAATCCTATCCTAAGAGGCATGGAAAAGCAAAGGGAACCTGGGAGAGGGATATGGCCCACAATTCTCAGTTCTGAGAGGTAGTTCTAGTCACAAATCCTCAACACGGGTTGGGTAAAGTCAAGAAAAGTGACTTCCCTTAAAGTGTCTCCTATTGGTATTATGACTTGAAATTATACTACAGTTTATAAACATACATGTAGATAGATAGATAGATGGATGGATGGATGGACAGACAGACAGACAGACAGATAGACAGACAGACAGACGGATGGACAGACAGACAGATAAATAGATAGATAGATGGATAGATAGATAGATAGATAGATAGATAGATAGATAGATAGATAGATGGATGGATGGATGGATAGATAGATGGATAGACAGATAGACATAGACAATTAGATTGATAGATAGACAGAAAGACAGACAGATAGAGATAGACAGAAAGATAGATAGACAGACAGATAGATAGATAGAGAGAGATAGACAGAGAGATAGAAATAGATAGAAACACACACATACATACATATGTATATTTTTTCCTCTGAAGTGCTACTGCAATAACATGGTGATTTTAATGGCTTGCTTCTGCTGGTTGCGCACTTCCTATTACTTTATTTCCTAATTGCAGAGTTTTAGGCAAGAGAATGAAGGAGAAAAATGGGGAAATCAAACATTTTAACCTTCAGTGGTGATCCAGAAGATTGATAACGAAACAAAATTCCCACCTTTTGGCAGAGAGCAGATAGACGAGAAATATGAACAAGGCATAGTTTTGTTTTGTTTTTCTACATAATCAATGCATGAATTTGTTTTCCTTGAATAGCTATGATTACCCACAAGGGCTTTTATTTATTTCCTTTTTGGGTACTGGTAAGAGCTATGGGAGAGTTCCAAGGGGAAATGATAGTAATACAGAAAAAAAAGAAAAATAACATAAATGATACATTTAAAATACACAGAAAAGAAGAGAGGAAAGTTCAGAAGTAGATACCAACAAGATGGACAGTGGTGGACCTATCATTTTCAACTGAAAAATACTTTAAAACTATGCTCTAGGGGCAGCTGGGTAGCTTAGTGGATTGAGAGTCAGACCTAGAGATGGGAGGTCCCGGGTTCAAATCTGGCCTCAGAAACTTCTCAGCTGTGTGATCTTGGGCTAGTCACTTGACACCCATTGCCCACCCTTTACCACTCTTCCACCTATGAGCCAATACACAGAAGTTAAGGGTTTAAAAAAACAACAACTATGCTGTACCTGATCAAGATTTAGTATTTCATATGTAATCCTTCTTTTTATTCTTTGTATAGGGAAACATACATGTTTGTGAATGGTTTATGTATGCATAATAATAAGGAAAAATATTTTAAATTCTGTTTTAATAGTTTATAGTATTGGAGACGAACAGCTGGTAGGAACTCTAGATGTCACATACTTTTGTCCCTTAAAGAAAATGTCCAGGTGTTTCTGGTGTAGCATTGTTTAATAGGGCAAATATTGTAATCAAAAATGCTAAATATGTCCAATTGATTGAATAAAGAACATGCTTCACATTAGGACTAGCGAACTCCTAGCAAAATTAGGAAGTTAGAAAAATCTCATTATTTTATAACTTATTGAAGCTTCTTTGAAGCTTAAAACTTTCTATTGATACTTAAAACAATCTTATGAATTATGCGTTATTATTATCCATATTTTACCTTTGAGGAAAAGTTGAGAGAAACTAAGGTGCCCTAAACACAGCTACCTCATACCTGAGAAAGGATTCAAAGTCAGATTTTCCTGACTCCAAGTCCAACTCACCTACTATGTCTAATAGTTTCTATGGAGTGTGTGTATTTCTAAATTAAACTCCAAGAACTTAGATATACAAAGAAATGAAGCTATAATGAATGCATTACATTCAGTGAGGCTGACATCTTGGAGTAGAGGACCCTGTCCATTTTCTTCAGAAATCACAGCTTCTAAGCAGTCCTCTAGGTGGCCTATTTTTAAGACCAAACCTGAAGAAAAACCATACAAAACTAAAACCAAGTTGGCATTGTATTACGGACTAAAAGTCAGATGAGAATTGGGTTTCAGTCTTGCCTCAGACACATGTGTAATCTCTCCTCTCTGAAATAATGCATCTCATCTGCAAAATGGTGCAATAATTATGACTTGCACAGTACACAAGGCTGTCATGAGTAAAATGCTTCATGAAACTAGGAGTGTTTTCTTAAGAAATTACTAAATGTCCTCAAAAATAATAGATTCTTGAAATGAGAGCATAAAAATAAAAAGTGATGAGCAATTGGAAAAGGTAATTTTTTTAAAACCCTTATCTTCTGACTTAGAGTCAATACTGTGTATTGGCTCCAAGGCAGAAGAGTGGTAAGGGTAGGCAATGGGGGTCAAGTGACTTGTCCAGGGTCACACAGCTGGAAAGTGTCTGAGGTCAGATTTGAACCTAGGACCTCCCATCTGTAGGCCTGGCTCTCAATCCACTGAGCTACCCAGCTGCCCCTGGAAAAGGTAATTTTCTTAAGCTTTCTTAAGCAAACAGTCTTCAGCTTGGCAAAAATAAGAAAGCATGCAAGAACACAGATTCACCTTTCCTTCCTGGCTCTGATTTCTATATGTATTTTCACATAGTAATTCTTGCATATATTAATTTAACTTCTATAATAAATATTTGAGAAGCAGAATGGCTTAATAGATAGATAGTTAGGCTTAGAGTCATGAAACCTGGGACCAAGCCTTGCCTTTGACACATACTGGCAAAGTGAATCTAGAAAAGCCACCTAATCCTTTAGTGGCCCCAAGTGATTATCTAAGAGTATGAGTTGTAGAGTTGTGAATTTGCCTTGGTAGAGCAAGTTTCCACTGAAAGATCCATAATTGGTGAAGTCATATGAAACCATAATAACCACCATCATTATCATCATACTATCATCACCATTAACAATGACAACAACAACAATATTAATAATAATAAAGCTATGGACTATGTGCAAAGCACCATGGCTAGTCTTCCTCATCCTTCTTTAATTAATCTTTGTATTCCAATCCTTCTTTCCTAGGATCCCAACTCACTCTCTATGTTCTGGATGGTAGCCTTCTGGAGAAAAAAAGTTATGATGAAGGGACCTGTTATCAGTTCAGTCCTGGGTCTAAATCCCACCTCAACACTTAGCTGTGTGACTCGGTCAATATAATGAACTTCTTCAAATTCTTTGTCTATCAAAATGAAATTAATGGTGGTCAATTTTTTAAAAAGTGTTTTGCAAACCTTAAAGCTTCACATTAATATTTATCATTAGTGTTGTTATTCCTAATAACAAGCAATGAATGATGTAGAAAGAGACAATGGGTTTACTTTTGTGAGGATAGAAAAGGAGGCAAAAATTAAAGGAAAAATAAAGAAATAGCAAAAGAGGGGGAAACAGAGGGAACAAGGGAATAAACAGTGAAGAGATGGAAGAAGCTAGAGAGACAAAAATAGGAAAAAATGCAGATTGAGTTCTGAAAAAAAGGAATGGGAAAAGTACTACATATTGAGCTAAGTAATTGAGATAACTATACCAACTAGAGATTCTTTTCAGTTCCCATGCTGTTCATTAACTGTACAGAAGAGGAAAGGAAAATAGATTATGGTTGAAAGTAAAACACTCCTCAGGTACAATTTCCCATCTGGTGTGCTCCATCACCTAGAACAGTGATGGCAAACCTATGGCATGAGTGCCAAAGATAGCATGCAGAGCACGTTCCATGGGCACTCAGTCACCTTCTCCCATCCACCCTGAGTTGGTTACTAGAAAGGCAGAGGGAGTCTGCTCCCCTCGCCCCTCTCCACCATGGCTGAGGACATTTTTTTTTCATATCCATCAATCCTTTGCCCAGCAGCCCAATGGGAACGCACAGTGGGTAAGGTGGGTGGCTCACAGGTAGCAGAGCTGGAGGGGAGCAGAGCACTCTAGCCACTCCCCTTCCCTTCTTCACCTGTATGGAGGATATTTCTCACATGACCCATCTTTGCCCAGCAGCCCAATGGGAGCACTTACTTCCTCCCCTATGTGTGTTAAGGGGGGGGACACAGCACATGGTCTCTGGGTGGGGTCAGTACATCATAAGGGAAAAAGAAGCTGTAAGGAAGAAGGGGAGACAAAATGAAAACAGGAGGGACACTATGATCAATCATGATATTGTACTCCTGATTCATGCATGGACCCATTTAGATATAAACTCCATTAGAATAACAATTATGCTTTTGTTTTTATTTTTTATATCCCCAGTACCTATCATAGGATCTGGCATATGATAACCAGCTATTACCATCATCATCATCATCATCATTATTATTATTAATGACTTGTCCAAGGTAACAGCAGCAGTAATCACCAACAGTTCCTGTGACTCCAGTGTTTTTTTTCTCCTTTCCAGGAACTGTTGGTGATTACTGCCGCTGTTACCTTGGACAAGTCATTAACTCACTGGTCATTGGTTTCTTCTTCTGTTGTCATTCCATTAGTCAGGCAAATATCATTTATTGAAGGCTAACAATGTTCCAGGAATTAGACATACAAAGAAAGTAAGAAAGTCAAAACAGTTCTTCCCTTCAAGGACCTCACATTCCAATGGGGGAGACAACATGCAAATGACTCTCTTCATCAAATGTTTATACAGTGTGGACAGAAAGTGACATCAGAGGGAAAGTAGAAATGGGGGAGGAGGCAGGACAAGAAAAGGCTTGCCTTAGAAGGTGGGATTAGAATTGCTGCTTGAAAGAAGCCAGGGAAGCTAGGAATTAGGGCTATCCCAGGCATGAATCAGAAATTGAAGAGGCACAGGGTTGGTAAATGAGGGACTGGAATAGGTGGTCCCTCAAGTCTCTTCTTGCAATGTGTACCAAAATTACAGAGCTGAGGGAAGAAGCTGCAGGATGCTCCAGACAGTCTGGAAAGACTCTCAGAAAAGTAACTTTCAGAGGCAGCCAATCCAGCATCATAAATATCTATCTAACCATCTTAACAGAATTTAAGATCATTCAAGGTGAGGCATGCTTCATTTTTGCTTTTCTCCATGTCCCCTTGTCTAGAACAGTGCCTAGATCACAGTAGGTATTTGATAAATGCTTGTTGACTTCGCTCAACTCTTGTTGACTCAACAGAACTACTCATCACTTAGTTACCATCTGTGGAGTGCCCCTTCCAACCAAGTTACACAGAAACCAAAGTACTATCTCCATCTTTTTTAGGTTGTGAAGGCATCTGACAGAGATGTCCTGCACCCTCTCTGCACTACCAAATTAATTGGCTGACTGGCATCAGCAAACACTGTGATTTTGGAACATTGCATTTCCAAGAAGTGTATTAATTCCAGAGCAGATCCCCTGAGGCTCTCAATTAATCTCTTTCATTTTTTTATCTTAACTCCATGAGTCACTGACTTCCTTTAATAAAGGGGGAAAGAACTACAAAAACAGAGTCCGACAAAGTGGGATCCTCTTCCCTACCCATTCCCATTCCTGTACTAGTCTAAGGTCTGATTTCTTTCTTAGCATCATGGATATCAGACTCTGTTCTAATAGCCCACCTTCTTGATGAGGACTTAAACTCATCTAAATGTAGTTTTTATCCCAAAAGGCTAAATAGTATGAAGGTGGCAGATCTTAGTGAATATCTTCTCCCAACTAATCTTGTGAATTCCTATAGACTTCAAGACGATGAGGATGATGGCGATGATGAGAGCTGCAATTTGAAATAGCAATTTATGGTTCATAAAGCATTTGCTTAGGGAAATACCCCCAAGTAATTATTTGAGACTGTATTAGAACTCAGGTCTTCCTGACTCCAGATTCAACAGTTTATCTATTGTACCACTTGATCCCTCTAGATTATAATCTGTTTTTACTCTTGTCATTAATTGGCTATGTACTTTTGGACAAGATATTTCCCTCTTTGTAGTCCTCAGTTTCCTCATCTGTAAAATGAAATAGTTGGGTAAAATGGTCATTCAGTTCTCTTTCTGCTCCGCATTTGTGGTTCTCAGTTAAAAAGAAGCAGATTTCATCATAGCCTAAAGAAAAATTTCTGACAATGAAAGCTATTCAGAGACAGAATTGACTTCCAGCAAAGGTGGCAAGTTCCTCATCACTTTGTTGTCTTCAAGCTTAGATAGATGGCCAATTACCAGAAATCTTACAGTGAGAATTCTTATTCCACAAAGGATTAGGTCCATTGACCTCAGAAGTGTCATCCAATTGTGAGATGTACAAATTTCCTGAATTCTTTGGGTATAAGGAGAAGGCAGTGGATGCAATGAGTTTCATGCACAAGAATAATCATTGTTTTGATTCCTTATTTTTTGGAATGAAATAATGCTGCACCTCATTCCTCTTCATCCTCTCCACTATTTTCTTCCTTTCTTTATTCTTTCTTTTCCTTATTCCTCTTTTTTCCTACTAAATTATAGGTGGATTGGAAAGAAGCTTATGGTTAGAACTAAAACTATATTATTAGAGTGTAGAAGGAAAAGGATGGCCATGTCAGATACCCTGTTTAATTTTAAAATTGTTGAATTCAATTTAATAATTTCTGAGCAAGCACTGTTTTCCCCCATCTTTCCTCCCATTTTTAAGTTCAGTCAGAGTGACAAGTGGTGTGGTGACCGTGGAAAACTGCCAAAGCCAGCAGGGTTGTGGAAATGTTTAATAAAGACAGCATTCAATACATTCCTTGTGTATTTCCTTGGGAATTTCAATTTTGACTTCTCTGGATAGGTCTTTTCTCCATGTCTATTCCAAAGGCAGGCTCCAAGCTCTTTAGTCATGACCATGGAGAGCACAACTGACAGGAAAAGAAGAAATTGAGCTGGGAGCTCTTCAGAACCGAACACATTTCTGCCAACCAAGAAAGCAGGAGTCTGGATTCAGGCGGCTGAAGCTGTTCATTAACAGCCTCTGAGAAAGCACACAGGAAAGGGAGTTGGTTAAAGGGTCATAAAAGAAGGCAAACAGTGTCTGGCTTCTTCACTTCCACTAACTTCCACATATTTTCTTTTTTTTAAGGTCAGAGTTCTTTCCAGCACGTTTTACCCCAGTATCCCATGTGGCAATGCTGAACCAGATGAGAACTAGACTCGTTCTAGGCCCACCATAACATTGCATTATGGTATAACTACATGCCAAGAGAACTGGCATTTTGGGGGCAGGGGGTGAGCAGAACAAACAGAAAAGCTAAGAATCTAAGTACCATTGAAGAAGAGGCCAGGTGGCCTATAAATTAAGAGGGAAAAACCCCCACATGTCAGAGGGAAGGACCAGATGAGGTCAAGATTTATAAGACTTATCAATAATCTTGAAGTCCACAGAAATTGAGCAGGTAGGATAGAAATGGCAGAAATGGACAGATCCAGGACTTGAAACTGGCAACAAATGAATTATTTCTCAAGATCAAAATGGAGGACTGATTTATCCACAAAGACATGTACAATGGAAAGAGTTTTCATTATGAAGTGAGACTTCTTGGATTGAAATTTTGCCTCTGGCATTTATGACTTATGTGTCTGTGGGGCAAGTCATTTCCCTGGGTCTCTTTTTCTTCATTTTTAAAATTTGCTTGGTTGGATTAGACATCCTGTGAGATTCGTTCTACTTCTAAATCTATAATCCTGTAATCATTAGACAATGGGATGTGGGTAGGAGTATAGAAAGTCACTTTAAAAAGAACAGAACTTAATGAAATGATTTAATTCATTGTCTCTTAGGCTGATAGTGCTCAAACTAGAAGTGTCCTCAGAAGGCATGGATATATCCCCTTCAATTACAATTGAGGAATATGAGACTCAGAGAGATTAAGAAGCTTGCCCAAAGACACACAGGTGAGTGGCAAAGCCAGAATTCAAACTTAGGTCAAGTCAGAGTTCAGCATTCATTCTATGGTATATCCATGACTCACTGATTCAGTGAAAAATTGGCTTTTGAGACTTTTCAAAGTTCAAATTAGCAGTAATACCCAGGTTTTTACTGTCCAGGATCCTATACATTGGCATTGTTCTTGCATTGTGATGAGTTGTTTCATTTTTCCTTTTTGGATCAAATGGGAACTTTCTCCTATCCAACAAAACTTAGCTTTATCATGCCCCGTACTTCCATGGAGATAATTAATTAATGGATGATAACAATCTCTTCAGCTAATTTTACAAAACTTTCTTATTAATACCATCAAAAGTGATGCTCGAGGAGCAGCTAAGTGGCTTAGTGGATTGAGAGTCAAGCGCAGAAAGAGATAGGATGTCCTGGGTTCAAATCTGGCCTCAGATACTTCCTAGCTGGGTGACCCTGGGCAAGTCATTAAACCCCATTGCCTAGCCCTTACCACTCTCCTGCCTTAGAACCAATACACTGCATTGATTCTAAGATGGAAGGTAAAGCTTGTTAGGGTTTTTTGCTTGTTTGTTTTAAGTGATGCTTTGAAAAGAATTCCCCGTGTCAAGAAAACAAATGTTGGTCTGGATCTCTGATCTTTCAACAGTCTCTGATTCATACTTCTTCTAATCCAGTCTTCCCTGACAATATAGAAGAACATCACCCCCATTTCTAAGTACTCTTCAATTCGGATGTACCACGTCCCTTTAAAATCCATGTTCATATTGTTTTCTCCCATAGACTGCCATCCTCCCATTGAATATTTTTTCCCTTTACATCTCACTACCTAAAATAGTGCCTAGCAAAGAGGAAGAAATTGCGTCATGATGCTTTGACAAGTAGCAGACAACTGAAGAGGCCTTGTGGCATGGCAGATTAAGGGATGAAACTGAAGTTAAGACCTGGATATAAATTCCAAATCTGATTCTATCCACATGATTTTATCTTTGGGTGACATGGTTCAAATCCCAGCATAGACACTTAGTCTCTTTGTCACCCTGGGCAAGCCATTAAACCTTAGCAGGACTCATTGTCTGCATATGTAAAATGTAGAACAAGGGATGACCCCAGAGAGTCCTAAAGTCCCTTCCAGGTCTAAATCTATGCTCCTAATCAATGCTTATGGATTGATTATTCAGTCATAAAATGGGATAGAGTCTGACTAGATTGCAATCCCCTAGTCAAAACTCACTTCACACTCTACCGTATTCCAGCTATCCCTCTTGGCAGAGTACCCAGTTGTAGCACACTTGGTTTTGCCCCCTGTCTGGATTTTCTACCACATGCCCATTTTCCAGATCCTCCACAATGTACTTTACATCCTACTTGGTTCCTGGGGCTTTGAAGACATCAAACTCACTGAGCTGAGAAAGCAGATGCCTTTTTGTCCATTCAATTTGTACACAACAGACAGATGGAGACAGGCAAGCTTTTTCACTGAAGAAGGCCAGGTCCCTGAATAGGTTTCCTTGGCTTTTTCATCAAAATAAATCAAGGAGGGGAGGGGAACTCCACATTTGTTATCTTTTGTTCAAAAGGCCCAGTCAAAGTAGCCTCACTCCTTTAGAACCCATGAAAGTCAGGAATCATAAATGGATTCTTTTGTTTTGATTGCATTCTCTTGCTGTCCTCGCTTTTCCCAGGGATTTTATTTTCCCCTTCTAAAAATCATTCCTGAAAAAAAAAGCCCTTAAAATAAAAAAGAACAATTGTTTCATTCTTTGTCATCACCCACACTGGAGCTAGGGAAGGGGTGTGGAGACATGTTTCCTGAAGATTCAGAAGAAGATCCTAGGTCTTTGGATCATTTCTGGTATTTAACAAGATCTGTTTTCAATCTAGATCATGAAGGTTTGATGAAAGCCTGACCCCTACATATATACCTTTGAGTCTCTTTCAGAAAAATAGTGCAGAACTGAAACAACCATAATAAGGCCAAAACTCAGAGTTAATTTAAGACTTCAGAATATCAAACATGATAAGATCATAGATTTAAGAGTGGGAAGGGAATTTAAATGCCATCAAGTCTACCTTCTCATTTTGCATGTAAGGAAACTGAGGTCCAAACAAGTTATATAATTTTCCTGGAGTAATAGAGAAATCTGAAGCATGATTAGAATTTATGTCACCTGAGTCAACCTCAGGGTTGAGATTGATGCAGAAACAGCCCTGGGCCCCCATTTCCACAAATCTGGACTTCAGGTCCTCACTGCCTCTTTTTGGTTTGCTCCTCTCCTGTCCTGTCCTGTCCTCTCCTGTCCTGTCCTCTCCTCTCCTCTCTTCTCCTCTCCTCTCTTCTCCTCTCCTCTCCTCTCCTTTCCTCTCCTCTCCTCTCTTCTCCTCTTCTTTTCTTTCTTACCCTTATCTTCTATCTGGAAATCAATAATGTGTACTGGTTCCAATTCAGAAGAGTGGTAAGAGCTAGGCAATGGGGGTTAAGTGACTTACCCAGAGTCACCCAGCTAAGGAGTATATGAGGCCAGATTTGATCCCTAAATCTCCCATCTCTAGACCTGTCTCTCTATCTTATGAGCTACCCATCTCCTCCCCTGTTTGTTTCTGGAAGCACAGGTGATCAAATTATAACCGCAAGAATGACACTTTTAGCCTGAGGGATAACTTTCTCAGTCTAAAACAGTGGTTCCCAAATTTTTTTGGCCTACCGTCCCCTTTACAGAAAAAAAATATTACTTAGCCCCCTAGAAATTATTATTTTTTATTTTAACAGCAATTAATAGGAAAGATAAATGCACCTGTGACCATCACCACCTCTCTGGATCACTGCAGCACCCACCAGGGGGCAGTAGCATCCACTTTGTGAATCACTGGTCTAAAAGGTCAGATATTTCTTAGTCTGATTCCAGCTTCATTCAAGTGGCACTCTCTGGTGATCCTGAAGTGATCCTTGGAGGACAAGCTGACCATCAGCAGATGGATAACTGCCTGGACTAGTTGGACAGATGATGTGGTCACTGATACAGCTCTCTGAGCCAAGGTGAAGGGAAAATGTTAATTCAGCAGTCTTAATAGGATGTCTTATGTTTTAGGATTTTAAGTATCAACTTCCTAGGAAAGCGGTAGGAAAAAAGAATGAGGGCAAAAGTGTCATTTCCTCTTAAATTCTCTTTAGAACAAAGCTCCTCCTGGATCAATGGATGATCAGGGGATTGTTTCATTCTCTTACAGAGAAAAATCCTTCATTTCTGAGCCACAAGCCTCATGTTCCAATTGAAGCTTCCTGGAACGCTTTCCCTCGTCATCTCTTACTCCTGGAATTTCTAATTACTTTCAAGACTATTCAAGTAGTATTTTATACGGAAAACCGAAGTTTTCACCCCTCCCCAGGCCACAGTGCCCTTCTTCCCATAATTACCTTGCATTAATTTTGTCTAGATTATATACAGTATAGCTATGCACATAGAATTAGAATGTGAGCTCTCAAAGGAAGAGGCTTTTATTTTTTGTCTTTGTATCTTTATCACCTAGTCCACTGCCTATAAAACATTTGGTCCTTAATGAATCCTTGATTAGTTGATTGAATGGATAATTCTAGGGACTCAACACTTCATACAACTATCAACTCACACTCAAGCATTGCCCTATTTGATGATAACCAGGTCTGAAATGGAAACCATCTCTCCTTGCCCTCTGACATTATTTAAATCCTTGTATTCATTATAATAAATAATGAAGAGACTTCAGAGGAAAAAAAATCCTTATCCTCCACATAAATCCCAAATTAAGAGACTTCCTTCTCCCACCAACACTCTCCAGATTTACCTGAAGAAGGAAAAAAAAACAATCACTGTTACTGACAAATTTTACCGAAGAAGATATCTTTGTTTATAGAAATGGAGGATGCTAGAGAAAGAACATTTCCCAGGGAACCCAGGGCCAAAAACGAGCTGGATAATCTTGATCTAGCTAATTCCCCTTTTTGGGCCAGTTTTCCATTTACAAGATGATGGTAGTGGGGAAGATAGGATGACTGCAAAATTCTTCTCTGGCTCTGATTCCAAAATTCTTCCAGGCTTTTCTAAAAAGCAGTGCAAAGAGCAGTTAGCAAAATCCTTCTTGAATGTCAGGACCCAGGGAAATTTAATCCAGGGTTAATTAAAATTAAAAAAAATCAAACATTGAGAAACACACATTTACACATGTTTCACTGCTAATTCTTTACAAATGTTTAGCTAAGCAAACATATGTAGCCCGACGATTAATAAAAAAGAAATCCCATCTACTATAATTAGACAACTTAGCTGTGAAGGAAGTAAAAATTCTCAGACAAATTAGAATGACTAATAAAAAACACAAAGGAACATTGGTTCAGGCTGTTCAGGGAAGAGATAGGAAGGGAATTAGAAATGGTTCCCCCTCAGTTCTGCAAAGCCTATTAGCAATTACAGCCACCCTACACATTTTGTTATCGGCCTATGATTAACGAAGCCCTTCGCTGGTAATGGGCACCCCATTCAGGGTGGAAGGATGATATTTTATGGACTGCCAGAGGCTTTTAATATCTTTATAGCACATTAAAATATAGTCAGTCTTTTCACCATTTTCACCTTGTTTAGCATAAATGGCTGCACTTGAAATTCATCGATTTATACAGTCCACAGGAGATGTCATTAAGAACCTTCATTCCTGATCCCTTCTCTCCCTTCCAAATACACATACAAAATTTACTTATTAATCACCCCGGGCCATTTATGGTCCATTGTCTTTGAGCAATTCTGAATCTTTCCACCTGAAGTGAAAGCACAACTTTAGGAGAAAGAACTATGTATGCAATTAGCTTGCATGTGCTAAATTTTTGTTTGGTTTGTTTGGATCAGCCCAATGACTACAAATTCAGAGGGTCACTTCCTTAAGGACCTCTTGGAAAAGATGGAATCTTTTTACAAATTCATCCCTCAAGCTGTCTGTCCCTAAAAGGAGTGTTCAAACAATACTTTTATAAGGAAATCTATAAAGGAATTCACAAACTATAATCCTTATTTTGAAGCAATATATATGGCTATGATGATGGTCAATCAATCAATGAATAAATATTTCTTTGGCACCTACTATGTGCCAGGAACTGAAAAAAACATTTTATCTTTCTGGGCTTCTCTTTCCTCATCTGTAAAATGATATTTTGGGGGGCTCTGAGGTTTTTTACAATTAAAAAATTCCAGTGACAAGAGGATCTTAACAAAATTTTTGGATATTAAAATTTGCAGTTTTAAAATCTTATCTGTTTTTCTACTTTCTGACTCTTTAAGCCTTTGCTTCGATGAACAGTAATCTTTCCCATCCACACACCTTAGGTAAGGCACTCTGCCAGTGGCAACTGCGAATGACTGAGAGTATGCTTGGTTTTCTGGGCTCTCTGTCCATTTCACCTCTCTGTCATTTGACTGCAGGACATGAATATGAAGCAATACTTTCAAGCGCTGAGATCTAGAGTCAAGTCATTGAATTTTACTGAAGCTAACAAGATATGAACTCAAAGATTTCTTCCTTCAAGAGACCTTCTCTGATGTCCTCCTTGTTTTGCACATTTCTCCTGAAATCTCTTCCTATTTATTGATATAGATTTTTATATGGGAATTGATAAACTGAGGTTGCCTGATCTGCTGGAAGAGATTAGAAAACAGGGACACTGCTCAAACTCATTCATCAATTGGTCCTCCTCCTCCTCTTCCTTGACCAGAACTGATTAGAGCATGAGATCCACTGGTAGGAACCCATAGACATATTTCTATTTTCTTAATTCTGAATAAGAATTACAATGTTGTAAAAAAGGAACATGGTCTGAGGTAGCTAGTTGGCATAGTGCATAGAATGCCTGCCCCAGAGTCTGAAGAACCTGAGTGCAAAAGCAGCCTCAACACTTACTAGTTCTGTGACCCAGACCAAGTCATTTAATTCTATTTGCCTCAGTTTCCTTATTTGCAAAATGAGGTGGAGAAGGAAATGTCAAACCACTCTAGCATCCAGTCAAGAAAATCCCAAATGGGGTCACAAAGAGGTGGGCATGACTAATCAACGTAACTATGACCAAGTCTGACCTTCAACACAAAAAGCAAACTGTTCATAGGATCAGCAAGACTTGGATTCAAGCCCTACTTTTAATATATCCTGCTTAAGTAACCCAGAAAATGTCTCAAATTTCCAGGGTTTTAGGATTTTCTATAAAAATCTAAGTTGTAAAGAAGGATTAATCTTTCATTGGTAGAGTGAGACTCCTCATCTCAGAAATCCTTATTTGAATGGAATCACAGGTTTACTACAGATCTCCAAATATGTTGTGCTCTCATCTTCTGCCACTGGTTTCACATGCATACATACATGTAGTCCTTATAGCAATGATTCCCAAAGTGGGCACCACTGCCCCCTGGTGGGTGCTGCAGCAATTGGGGGGAAGCGGTGATGGCCACAGGTACATTTATATTTCCTATTAATTGCTATTAAAATTAAAAAAATAATAATTTCCAGGGCACTAAGTAATATTTTTTTCTGGAAAGGGGGCTGTAGGCCAAAAAAGTTTGGGAAACACTATTTTATAACATAGTATAATAGAAGACTGGGGCATGAACTTTAGATTTAGAAGCAAATGGATAGGGCAATTAGGTGACTCAATTGATCGAGAGCCAAGTTTGGAATTAGGAAGATCTGGGTCCAAAGGTGGCCTCAGACACATCCTCTCTGGGCAAGCCACTTAACCCCCATTGCCTAGCCCTTACTACTCTTTTCCCTTAGAATTGATATCAAGACAGGTGAGGGAGGAAGAGGAGGCAGAGGAAGAAAAAGAGGAAGAGGAAGGAAAGGAGAAGAAAAATGGTTTTGAGATTGTGTCTCCCTCTCTTGCCTAGACTGAACCTGCTACTGCTTGGCACAGAAGCATTATCCTGCTTCGTTTTCAACCTAAGTCAGTTATCTCCTTCAGCAGCCTGGTATCTCCTCACTCCTTCCAGGGGCTCACCATATTATTATTACAGGACCTGATGTGGATGCCTAATCAGCTTTAAGAAGGAAGGAACCAAGCAAGCAAGGGTATATAGTGCCAACTATGTGAGGTACTTTGCTAGATACTGTAAAAATATTATCTTAAGTGATCTACACAACAACCTTGGGAATTAGGTGCTATAAGTAACCCATTTCATGATTAAGGGAACTGAAGCAGACAGAAGTAAAATGACTTCCCCAGGTTCATCTAGCTGAGAATCTGCAGTTAAATTTGAGCTCAGGTCTTCCTGAGTCCAAGCCTGGTGCTCTATCCAGTAGATACTATCTTTCTTTGACTCTAATATTAATCTCCCGATCTCTAGCACCCACAAACCTCAACCTTCCCTCTTTGACACTACCCTGGCTTATTATTACTTTCTATGTTCTGTATTACGGTGGGTAAGTGATGTTACTTCTTTCATTCTCAGCTTACTTATCTGTAGCACAAAACATTTGGACTGACTGAATGCTGAGATACTTTCTGGTCCCAAAACAAGAAGTGATTGATATATTGGAGTAAAGATGGGATTAAACTTAGGTATCAGGAAAATCTGCCTTAAAATCCAAGCTCAGATATATATTTTTCGACCCTTAGCTTCCATCTTGGAATCAATACTCTGTATTGGCTCCAAGGTAGAAGAGTGGTAAGGGCTAGGCAATGGCGGTCAAGTGACTTGCCCAGGGTCACCCAGTAAGGAAGTGTCTGAGGCCAGATTTGAACCTAGGACCTCCCCTCTCTAGGCCTGACTCTCAATCCACTGACCTACCCTAAAGGTAGCTCTTGAGGCCAATTGTATCTAAGCAAACACTGCAATTTGGTCAGACTGAGTTTGGAATTTTCATGTCCACTCTCCAAATATCAAAAGCAGTCTTGAAAAATACAACTCAGTTAGATTCTCAATTCTCCAACAATCTGATCTTGAAATAGAGTTCTCCTCTCTAACTCTACTTCTATTCTTTTCAAATAAAAATGACAATCCTCATTAAACTGTGATCCCTCCTTATCCCACAGTGCCAGGGATATTGCTAGAGATGTCATGCCACTGACATGTCCCATTGAACCTTGTGCATACGAGAGTGTCAATAACCTCAACAGACAAAATCTCACTAATGCAGAAAGAAGGCCATGGCCAGGACAGAAGCGGTCCTGAGCCTGGCAGTTCACAAAGCAAAGAGTTCTGATCTAAGATCCGAACTCTGTATTTTAGTACATTACCTGACAAATTGTGTGTGCAAGTCTCACTGGCCCCTAGACACTCACTAGGTGCTAAACACTGATCTCATTCTATTAACTGCCTATTACTTTCACTCATACTGGCTGCTCTTAGAAAACTATCCGCCACTCCTGACAGTGTAAACACAACTCTTATTAATACTAAGCCACCACACTGGTTTCCTTACATTTAGGGGCACAAGGACTCAGCTACCAAGCTTTGGGACCAATTTCTTCTGAAAGGCTTCCCCTTCATGGAATTATTCTGAAGACTTGGAAAGAAAGATCGAATACGAAGCAGAGCTGCTGGCATATTTTCAGGCATTAGGCAAAGCTGAGGCCAATTCCAAGTGATGCTGGGAGTATTTGTGCCAAACTTTAAACCCATATGTTGAAAATGTGTCAATCGCATAGAATGGAAGGAATGAGGAAGAAGGGCTCTCTCACACCAGACAAACCTGAATACAGCAGTGCCACTTCTTAAGCACTGTTATATTGAATCTCTGGGAGCCAGGAGTTCACTCTGTGATTGACAGGTGGATCAGTTGGATGCCGGAATGTTCCCAGAGAGGCATGCGGACAGGAGAGGGCAGTTGGCCCAGGTGGGATATAAAACCTCCCTGGTAGCCCTGGCAGAGGTTCTTGGTTCTTTCCCTGTCCCTGAGACCAGAGATCAGTTGATCCTGGTCTTGATCCTGGACTTTGTGGGATTGAGACTTGCAAACTCAACCCTGCAAGCTCCTCCTGTTTGTTCCTGTACCATCAACAACCTGTACCAGACCACCATCTCTGATTCTACTGCCCCTAGATATTAGGAATCATTCATCTTAGCTATCCAGGCTTCCCAGCGCCCGGGAGGGATCCAGGAAGTGGGCAGGAGAAGAAGAAGAGGGTGGAAAGGGTGGATATATCAAACTGGTTAGGTTTATCATCTAGTGAAGAAGAAGCTGAAGATTTCACAGCAGTTTGACTACTCTGGATTAGCCCTGGCCAAACTGTACCAGAGAGAAGCTATCATCTTAATTCCTTCTTTTGCCTGCAGTTTAGAGATTCATCATGATCATTTTAAATTAGGGTCTCCCAATACCTCTATCCCATACCATTATCCTTCTTTGCCAAATACATTCAAAGTTTAATTACCTTCCTGAATTGGTTATTCAAAGCTTCTTTGGGAAGGGAGACTCGCAGTCAGATACCTACATTACCAAGCTGAAGAGCCCAATATAATATCAATTAACCCCAGGTGGGTCCTGAAGGGATATCATCCATTGACCTAAAGGATCCTGCCTGGACAACTGTTTTAAAGGAGAGAGGTGTCAGCCTATCCTCTCTATACTCCATCTACATCTAGTAGAGGAGTATCAGGGGTGGTTTAATTATAACAGAACAGACACTTGGAATGACAGTAAATGTTGAAAAGGTAACATATTTGAAATTCTATTCAGAATCCTTTTCCATTCCAAAATTTATTTCAGATAATTCTGTAGTCTCAGAGGTGGAAAGGTACTCCGAGAGCTTCTAGGCTCACCTGCACCAAAAGAGGAATTCCATCTACTGGATAACCAAAAATGGTCTCTCAGCCCCTATTTGTTTTTTTTAAATTTTTTTAAAACCCTTACCTTCCATCTTGGAACCAATACTGTATATCAGCTCCAAGGCAGAAGAGTGGTAAGGGCTAGGCAATGGGGGTCAAGTGATTTGCCCAGGGTCACACAGCTGGGAAGTGTCTGAGGCCAGATTTGAACCCAGGATCTCCCATCTCTAGGCCTGGTTCTCAATTCACTGAGTCATCTAGCTTCTCACTATCAATATGTTTTGTTTTGTTTTTTCTTTTTTTTAAACCCTTAACTTCTGTGTATTGGCTCTTAGGTGGAAGAGTGGTAAGGGTGGGGAATGGGGTTCAAGTGACTTGCCCAGGGTCACAAAGCTAGGAAGTGTCTGAGGCCAGATTTGAACCCAGGACCTCCCATTTCTAGGCCTTCTCAGTCCCTATTTGAAGAGCTTCAATGAAGGGGAAACCAGTCCCCCATTTAAGTAGCTGTACTTACAAGTTTTTCCTCACATCAATTATATATTTGCCTGTTTATAATTTTCCACCATGTCTTCTATTTCTATCAAGTATGAACAAACACAATAAAGATATTTCTTCTTCCACATGGCATTCAGATAATTGAAGGCAATTTTCAGGAAGAAAAAAAATCAATTCTTAACTTGGAAATATCTCTAGTGATAGTAGGAAAAAGGCAAGTATTTTTCCTAACCCTAACTTTACCCTTTCCAAAAATAATAATAACAATTGGTAAATGAAAATGAAAAAACCTAAGCATTTCAGACACACCTAGAGTGTCAGCTGATTATTAAACACATCACCCATGGGATCAGACAAAACACAGACTCACCAATATGCAACAGATCTGTAGTCAGGAAAATGTGAGTTGAAATCCAGTCTAAGGCATTTGTTAGCTATATGACTCTGGGCAAGTCACTTAATCCTGCTCAGTCTCAGTACGCTCCTCCATAAAATGCCAATAACACTTCACAATAATAATATCTCTACTTTGCAGGAAATCGATGATAATTATACTATGACAATGATATCATGTCAATTCAATTTGGCATGTATCTTATCTGAGGAAAATGCTGTGTTGGACTTTGGGGAAAGGAAAAGGTTAATCAATGTAGGAACTCTATTCTTATTGAGCTTACATTCTCATGGGAAGAAATGACACTATACAGAATTTAATTCAGCAATCATTTGCTAAGTACATTTTAAGAGCCAGACATTCTCCTTGGGACAACAGACAACAAAACCAAAAACACACCACACACAAAAAATCACATAAGAAAACAAAATTAAAAAATAGTCCCTGACAGCTGACAGCTTGCATTCTTTCAGAAAGAAATAACTCAAACAAAATGTACTGAAAGTGAAGTCCAAAGGCTAATTAAAAAACACAACAAATGATACAAAGAAGTATAAAGTCCTAAGTGAAGACAAACAGGAAAATGATCATTATTATTTATTGATTGAACTATATTTATTCATATATGTACATACGTGTGTCTGCATGTGTGTATGTAGCAACTTCTTCATAGTGTTTTTCAGAGAAACAAATGTGTATACATAGATAATATTTATAATTTTGAATACTTTAAAGTACAAAAATAACCTTAGTTATCATCATCATCATCATCATCATCATCATCATCATCATCATTACTACTTTGTGAGCAGCCCATATTCTTTAGTCTTTTTAACAAGGATAATATATTATCATTCTTGTCTTGGGCTCGTATTTCTGTTCTTTTTGGGGGGAGGGGAGGAGGTTCTTGTTGGCAACATGTTTAAATTGGATCACCCCCACTATTCACCTTGCCATTCCCCTCTGCCACATATTCAGGTTTAGTCTCTCAGAAGCCAAGGCATTCCATGTTTTGATGCCAAGTAGCAAGTATTACCAGTAGGGTCAGTATTGTTAAGATGGGCATTTGCTTTCATGGAAAATTGGGGTACGCTGGGACATCAAATCTCTCATCCATCACCAGATTGGGGCAAATGGCAGAAAGAAGGAAAATTTGTGGTCAGCAAAGAAAATTGAGATTTTACAAAAGCAACTCGGACCACTTTTCCCTTCCCATTCAACTGTAGATGGAACTTGCTCTCTGTGGATACCGCATGTTCCTCATATAGTCTTATTCTTTCCCTGGTT
The DNA here is from genome assembly GCF_016433145.1 of Gracilinanus agilis. Classification (NCBI taxonomy): domain Eukaryota; kingdom Metazoa; phylum Chordata; class Mammalia; order Didelphimorphia; family Didelphidae; genus Gracilinanus; species Gracilinanus agilis. The sequence continues at coordinate 24,701,218 of NC_058131.1, forward strand.
CATTGATTTGATGAAATTTGGACCTGCTACACCTCTGGCATGTTCACTGAAGAGTAGTGTCTCTCAACATGGGGCTGATTGCACACATGCTAGATTTGAACCAGCTGTAGAGGGAGGGGCGACACCACTAGATAAATGCATTACTGTAAGCCAATCCATTCTGCAGGAGGCCTTCAGAACACACATATGGAGTGATCTCCAATATGAATCACAGTGAGCCCTTGATTATTTGTGCTAATCGAGGGCAGTCCTGGTGCAGAGAATCCCAAGCAAGAGGTATCCAAATAAAATTTATACTTGGCTGTGAATTTCTCCTTGGCAAGAAAATGTCATTACTGATTATGTGTTTTTTGTTAGACTAATACAATTAGTTTTGCACACATCACCCAATGCCAAGGTGAGGGGCACCCAAAGCCCACATGTGGCCAAGGGCTATATAACTGGAATGGAAAATTTGTGGGGAATGAATGCAATTAGATGACTGAGGGTGTCAGCTGTGTTTAAGACTAAGACATTGGGGTCAGGCTTTTCAAAAGCCCAATTGTTTATGAATTTCTCAGTCGTCTGATTTATGAATCCAGAAAGGAAGAAAGGACGAAGAACCCCAGATTTAGATATCAAAAGATCTCCGTTATTGCACCCTACCTGATGTGGAACAAGTAGCTTTACCTTTCTGGGTCTCAGTTAACTCATTTATAAGATATAGAGATCTGGACTTGACTTTTAAGATCCATTCCAGATCACAGTCCTTTAATGATGTACTCAAGGATCTTAAGAGAATTCTAAGTTTGGAATTCTAAAAATTAAGCAAAAACATCCCCACAACATACCTATTCTGCCTCAAAGTTATTTCAACTAAAGTTACACAAAACAGCACCTCACTGGTCCTATGCATAAGGATGACCTGGGGTCTATAGAACTTTTTTAGCCGAAGCTATCTCATTGCTTTCTAGAACTTTAGGCAGGTGAAACACCTGGGTAGTTGTAATCATTTCTCTTCCCATTAGGGTACCCTGGGACATCATATGTCTCATCCATCACCAGATTGGAGCAAATGGCAGAAAGCAGGACAAGCAAATGTCAAGGAGGGCAGGTCAAGGAAGTAGAGCATCCAAGGATGGCAGACCAGTTTTGTTCCATCTCTTCTATATCTTCTCCTTACAATCTTTTCCCACTTTATTGTTTCCAACTCCTTTTCCACCTTGATAAGTCACTAATTACCCTGTAGATCACCAGAAACACCCCTTTGTTCTCTGTGGTTGCATTCTAATTTATTAACAGAATTCTGCCACTACTTTGAAATCATTGCCTTAATTTCTTCATCTGTAAAGGAAAGGTTGGGCTATATGATATCCAAGGCCTCTTTCAGCACTAGGTGCTATATGTCCTTGAGTTTCCCTTCTACCTTTAAATCTATGCTCCTCTGGCCTCCTTCTAATTACTGTATATTATGTACCTATGGAGACCCTGGCTTTGTCATGGGGGGAAAAAAACAAAATGATCTAGACATGAGGTTCTTTTCCTTTTATTTTTGTCCTGGCCCCCTTGGCAGTCTCATGAAGTCTTTGGACCCCTTGTTAGAATTATGGATTTTAAGTACATAAAATAAAATGCAAAGGATTACAAGGGAAAGTAATTAGATGAAAAAACAGCTGTAATTTTCTTTTTCCTCATCAAATTTTTCACAGATCTCCCCACTCCATCTTTAGTATATCCATAGATTGTTAGACCTCAGGTTAAAAACTATTAATCTAGAGAATTAGCACAAGGCTGGGAATAAAAGGTTTATTTCTAATCACCAAGATTATCCATTAATGTATTATATGACCTTGTGGAAGTCACTTATCTTTCAGGGTCTCCATTTTCTTATCTGTAAAAAATAACAAGTTTGTGCTACATGATGTCTAAGATCCTTTCTGACTCTCAGATGCCAGGATATAGCAGAAGAAACAAATAAGATTACTAGAGTTTATTACTCAAGGATTTCATTCTCAGTTTGTGACAAGGCAGTAAGCTAAAGTACAGAGAATACAGGCTCTAGAGTGGTGATGGCAAACCTTTTACAGGGGCAGGTGATGTCCTCAGGAAAGCGTGGAGAGGGGAGAAGAACAACCCAGTCCAGTGACCCTCTGTCTTTGTAGTAACAAATTCTGGAAACTCTATGCTGGGGCAACAGTACGCATGCCCAAAGAGAGAGCTCTGAGTGACTCCTCTGGCACGTGTACCTTAGGTTTGCCACCATGGCTCTAGAGTCAGAGGTCATGGGTTCAAATCTTGCCTCTATAGTCATTGTCACTGTGACTTTAGGTAAATTACTTAAACTCCCCCAGCTTCATCTTTCTCATCTATAAAACATAGAATTTGGGCCAGTTGGGTTTTTTTGGGGGGAAGGGGTCCCTTTCCAGCTTTACATCCAAGGTAATATGGGTTTAATTGTTCCTACATAGATCACAAAATATATTCCTATATATGTATTTATATTCCCATAAATCACAAAAACATGAATCTAACTCTAATCTCTCTTTGGAGCTTTAGTCCTACATCACCAAATGCTTATTGGACTTTCAAAATTAGATGACCTAAGGTCATCTCCAATTCAACATGTCCAAAACAAGAATCATCACCTTTCCCCCACCATACCTACACTCCTTATCAATTTCCTAGTCTTTTAAAGATACCACCATTCTTCTAATCTCTACGATTCAAAACTTCAGCCTCATTCTTGATTCTTCAGCTTCCTTCGCCTTATGCACACAACCAATTGCCACATTTTTGCCATTTTAACTTTCACATTTTTCACGTCTGCCCTCTTCTTTCCACTCATACAGTCACCACTCCAGTTGAGACCCTCATGATCTCTCACCTGGATCACTACCACAGCTTCCTCCTTGGTCTACCTCCCTCAAATCTCCCCACTCCAAGATATACTCTGGGCTAGGCAGCTGCCAAAGAAATTTCCCTGAAGCAGATCTGATCACGTTACTCCCTTATTCAATAAACATTATTGATTTTCTATCGACTCGATGTTAAAATAGAAACACTTTTCTTTAGCTTTTAAAGCCTTTTATAACATGTGTACAGCACATCATTCTAGCATCAACAGATATTAATCTCTCTCTTAACTCTGTGCTCTAGCCAAATTCTGCTCCTTTCTGATCTCATATAGGGAGAAAGTGTGTACACATTGTTTCCCTAATTAGAATGTAAACCCTTTGAGATGAGAGGTTGTTTCATTCTTTGTATGTGTATGCCTGGCATAATGTCTGATACATATTAGGCACTTTATAAATATTTGTGGTTTGACTGATTCTTTGAGCCCTGGGAATCTGGAAAAGGGGAAAATGATAAATTAGGACAGGTAGATAAGACCTACCAGAGAAGTAGGAGGTGAATATTTGGGTGTGATTGAACTGGGATTGTATTTGGCTCTTGGATGAGGAGGAAAGATGAAGGGAGAGTAAAGAAGGAGGATGAGGAGAGAAGACATTTTCCAAGCTGAATGGAAAGTTCTAAGGAAAGCCCTTGGGGATCTTGTTGGCTCAGACTACTTCAGTTTCTCTGAAATGCTCTCCATGTCATACTCCCTTTTCAATTTGTCAAAAAAAATGACCCTGACTCAGCTTTATGAGCCAGGGCTGCCTTTGTTCCAAAGGAAGAGGCTTTGGTGGGAAAGATGAGCAGTGAGTACTCTGTGCTTGGCAACTTCCTGGAACAAGGAGGCCTTTGTAGGACCACACAGTGCAGAAGGCTCTAGGGACAAAAGTTTCCATTTGAAAACAATGACTCTGAAAGGTAGACAACATAGAAATGAATCTTCTTGGAATTAGCAGGAAGTCTCAAACCCTTGAGTAGTTAATTCCTGGTTTCAATCTTCTGGTGAAAGAGTTGACTTGTTATCTGATGTCAGAACCCAAATCCTTTTCATTGCTCTTATTTTGGAGGGAGTTGTTATATGGGTAAGTTAAGGGTAGAATGCCAGGCAGAAATTCCAGACTCTTTCTATTCCCATGCACCCATGAGAGTCATCAATGTTTATCATTTTGAGACCCAAAAAAGTTAAGTGACTTGCCCAGGGTCACATAGGGATGGGCAAAGTGTCTATCCAGACCCAGGTCCCCTCATTTCCAATGCAAGACTTTGTCTTACACCAGATGGATCTGGATCTCGGAAGAAAAAATAGAGCTAAGAATTGATTGGGAATATATTTTGTATGGGGGTGGTAGCTGCAGCAAGGGAGTGAATGGATATTAGCTAAATTGAATCTTTAGCAATAACATATAGAGCTTCTATGTCGGCACATCTGCTCCTAGTTATGTATAGTCGACTCTTAATTATCTGTGCTAATGGAGGTGTCACTGCCATGCAATATAACAACAAAAAACCCTACAAGATTTAAATATTGCCTGCTCCAGGAAGCCTTTCCTAATTTTTCCACTTTTTAGCTGCCCAATCACATCATTTCTGTATGTTATTTTATTTGTTCCATCTATCCTCTACTCTTCCCCCCAGTAGAATGCACGTTCCTCAAGACCAGAGACTTTTCATTTTTCTCTTTGTATTCCCAGTGCCTAGCTACATAGCAGGTCTTAAATAAAATGTTTGTGGGTCCAATCAAATAATGGGAGGAGAAGGGAGAAACAAGCATTTACATGAAGCCTATTATATACCAGGCACTGTAATAAGTACTGTTACAAATATCATCTTACTTGATATCACAACAAACTTGTGAGGTAGGATACTATTATCACATGAGAAAACTGAGACAAATGGCAGTTGAATGACTTGCCCATGGTAAGACATTTAGTAAAGGTCTGGACCTGTATTAATATCAAGATATCTTGACACCAGGCATAGTGCTTTATGCTTTAATTGTTCAGTTCTTTCAGTTGTATCCAACTCCTTACGACCCCATTTGAGATTTTATTGGCAAAGTTCCTGGAGTAGTTTGCCATTTCCTTCTCTGATAGATCTTGCAGGTGAGGAATCTGAGGTAAGCAGGGATAAATGATTTGTTTAGGGTCATACAACTAGAGTCTAAGACCAGAAATGAACTCAGGTCTTCCTGATTCCAGGTTCATTGCTCTATCCACTGTACTCTAATATGTACCATGCACTGTTCTAGGCTTTGAGGATAGAAGAGCAAATGAGAGATAGTTTTTGTCCTCAAAAAGCTTATATTCTAATAAGAGAGACAAACATATGTATATATAGGTATGTAAGAAGTAAAACACAGTTTTGTTTGAGGAGAAGTCTCGATCTAGGCAGCTGAGATGACAGAGAAAGCCATGCTGGAGAAGTTGGCATTTGAGTTGAATTGAGAAAGAAGTTTCAGATTCAAGAGACAAAGGAAGGAAGGAAGAAAGGAAATGAAAATTGAAAAATCAAAACCAAAGATGCAAATAAATAATAGAAGCAATATGTATTATTATTATTAATACATACATATATTAGTTTGCTTTCAGAGCATATCGGATGACTTAATGGAAAGAACAATGGATTCGGATTCAAGAATCATTCAATCAACAATTATTCATTAAGGTCTCCACATGTTATATATTCTGTGCAAGCAAAGGAAAAACAAAAATAAACCTTGACCCCCAAGGAGCTCATCTTCTAAGGAAGAGTTCCAATTCTTGCCGTGCTACCTACCTGTGTGATCTTTGGCATTCATCCAGTTTCTCTGAACCTTACCTGTCAGTGATTCTCAAAGCATACTCTGTAGACCCATGTGAGTATTGTTATAAGGAAATCAGAGAGGAAGCAGTATCTGATTCCCTTATAAGAATATCCAAGACCCTTTAAGGAGTTTTTTAGATCAAAATTATTTTCATAATAGTAAGATACTTTTATTTTTTAATGAAGTAAATATTAATAGACAAAAGCTCTTGTTGGAAGGGATGTAAGTCCTCATTATTTTATATGAGAGTAAAAGGGTTCTAAAAGCCAGAACTTTGAAAACCAATGGGGTGAAAAGATATTTTTTTATATCCTTCTCTGCTTTATTATTCTATGTAAAGTGGTAATGTTACTGAAGGCAGAGATTATGTCTGTGTTCATCATTTCTTTGGCATGGACAAGGAGTACATGCATGATGCCCATTGATAACTTAGCAAATAATTGCCTTTCCTTAGGTATGTTTTAATTCCCCTAAGAAATTGGTTGGTTTGCTTTATTTCCCCTCTCTCCAAGAGATTCCATGTAGAAACACAATGCACAGAACAAACACCTTTTTGGTCCTTGATCCCCCTTTTTTCTTTTTTTTTAAACCCTTATCTTCTGTCATGGAGTCAATACTGTATATTGACTCCAAGAAAGAAGAGTGGTAAGGGTAGGCAATGAGAGTCAAGTGACTTGCCCAGAGTCACACAGCTGGGAAGTGCCTGAGGCCAGATTTGAACATAGGACCTCCCGTTTCTAGGCCTGTCACTCAATCCACTGAGCTACCCAGCTGCCCCCATTCCCATTTTTTCATTTATTTGGACCAAATGATGAGCTCCATTGAGTGTCAAGGAGTCACCAAAGGGTTGGCAATCAGGGAGGCACCAAACCATCTAAATAACATTTCCTCCACTTCACTGTAATCCGTGCAATTTTTCGGTCACATAAGATCTTTCTGTGAAGAGGCCTCCCCAGATGATTAAAACACTCCAGTACAATGTGCATTTACAAATTGAAAATTAATGAGGAAACATGTTTAAAAATTGACTCTAGTTACCCAAGGGTTTAAAAATATTTTAAAATGCAGAAAGGAATCACTTGGTTAGGCGATCATCCTAAGTAGTGAAAATAAGTTCACAGCTTCTCCGAATTCCTCCTGCTGACTTAACTCTGCCCGTGATGGTTTTGAATAGTGCCATGTCCTTCCACCAGCCATGTATCTTTCAAAAATGTTCATATAAATCTGAGTCTTCCTCTAGCCTGTGGTCACTTTTTAAAAATAACTTTTTAACTCAAAGTAAATGGCCCAGAAAAAAGCAAAGATTTTCTTCATGAATGATTGGAATTAAGAAATAGAAAACTGGATTCTGTTATGGGTCCAAAACAAGATTCCAAATACCAGTCTTATCTTTTCAGCAGACCAGCCAATTCCCTTAGTCTTTCATCTCTCCTTCTAATATACTTCTATCTATGTAATTTTTACTCTCAGTATTGATTGAGTCTATAACACCACACTCACTTTAATGGGATGGGGACAAAGGGGAAAGAGGGACAGTATCACATTGACATTGGTATTGTCAAAGACTCAACAATTCCCTTTACCCTCACCATGCTTTAGGGCTTTTTTTTTCTTTTTTCTTTCTCTTTCTTTCTTTTCTTTTCTTTTTTTGTTTTGTTTTTTGTTTTTTTACTGAGTTCTCTGGGTAGATGTAGAGGAAGATGAAGATGTTGTAGAATTTCAGTCACAAAGATCCTCAAAGGATATCTAACCTAATCTTCTCTAAGATATCAATCCTAACAAAACAGAAATAATGATGACTTCATCATTAGAAGCCTTGTGTTCTGATCTTGATTTCTCCTTAATAGCTTTTAACCTTAGGAAAAGTCTCTTGACAAGGTGAAACTAAATAATAATTATAATGGACAATTGTAACTTAATTTTATGGTCTACAAAATACAATTATAATATTTGTGACCTTAAAATCACCCCACAGCTACATATATTATTCCTATTTTACAGATGTGGAAAATGAAATTCCCAGGGGTGTCCATTGTTACATAGATACTAAGAATCAGAAGCTGGATTTGAACCCATGTTTTCCTGACTCATTCTAACACACTATGTATACCCTAATGTCCTTCGGGTCCCTTTCCTTTCTAAAGCCCTCATTTACTCAAGTCCTCTCCGATTCTAAACTTATGATCCTATAAACTCCAACTTTTCGGTTTAAGTGAAGTCCTAAAGGCAAGAATAACTCATTATATCTAAGCATCCCATTTCACTACGGAATAACTCTAATTGTTAGCAGATTTTTCTTTCTATATAGCCTACTTTTTGTTCCTACCATATGTTGTCTATTTCCCACCTCTATGCCTTTGGCCTGGTCATCTCTTATATCTACTATGCACTTCCTCCTCACCCCTGCCTCTTAAAAGACTTGGATTTCTTTTAAATTTCAAGCACTATGTTCTAAAGGAAGCCTTTCCCAGTTCCCCTAGATTTCAGTGACTTCTCCTTTAAAGTAACCTTCTATTCACTCCTTTTTTTTTCAATCCTTACCTTCCATTTTGGAATTAATACTATGTATTGGTTCCAAGGCAGAAGATTGGTAAGGGTAGGCAATGGGGGTCAAGTGACTTGCCCAGAGTCACTCAACTGGGAAGTGTCTGAGGCCAGATTTGAACCTAGGACCTCCCGTCTCTAAGTCTAGCTCTCAATCCACTAAGCTGCCCAGCTGCCTCCCTTCCATTAACTCTTTAGGTGTCTTATTTAAATCTTTAATTGCACACACTCTCTTCCCCATTAGAATGTGAGCTCCTTGAAATCAGGGACTATTTTTGCCTCATTCTTTAAGTTGCCATTGCTTTGGTCAATGGCTGTGAAGAAATAATAATATTACATGACTGCTCATTGATTTGACCAAATTTCATTCTGACTCTGCAATTTCCATTAGTCTTTCCTGGTAGATTTTCAGAAAATAATAACAACCAGATTACTAGCATAGGGATATACCTAGGTTGAGTATTATTCTGGAATAGTCAGAATATTTATAATATCTCAGTGGCTTTCTAGTCATAGACTACTATGCTCTCCAAAGAAATGAGACTGAGGTTCACCCAACAGCAATGGAAAGGTAACTGAGTGTGTGTGAGGGAAAACTAAGTTGTAATGCAAAGGCATTTTGGAGAAGTCATATAAAGGATTTCAAATGACAGGGAAACAAGAGTTTTGCCACACAGTGAGAGCAAGAGATAACTAGTAGGCAACTTGCCTGCCTTTTTGGCAGCCAAACCATGCAAGAAGAAAGTAAGGAAGGCTTCCAAAATACTGAGTAGGCCCCCTGTGATGAAATTATGTGAGGGCATCAATGAGAATTTCACTAGATAAGTAGGGATAGATGGATTACAATCTACATCAGATTGTAATCAGAGGGTCACCTAGCTAGGAAGTGTAGGAGGAGGCCAGATTTGAACCTAGATTTGGACCTTCCATCTCTAGGCCTGGCTCTCAATCCACTGAACTACCCAGCTACCTCTCCTAGAGAATGAGACTTTTTAAGAGAATGGGCTAGATTAAATTAGTCAGTCACCTCTGTTGGAAACCAAAAACAGAATGAACATTGTATTGAGGAGGAATCTAAGAAGATGACAATGCTTGAAATAATTCTTGGGTAATTTTCCTTCACAACGGTATTCTTTCAGATAGACATGATGACTTGGCATCAGAGAATTAGGTTTATGCTCCAAGTTAAAAGTATTTATTCACTTCAAGCTTCTGAACAGAATATTGTCAAGGAGAACTCAAAAGTGAATGAATAAAAAGAAAAACCAGTTCACACTGAAATTGCTATAGGTTTGATATTTATTTTTAATTATTCCAAGAGGTGGGAGATGGTTTGACAGATTAAAATTATAATGTATGGTATCTACAGTTAAAATGTTATCAATTTGACTTTTTAAAAATCCATTTTGACATGCCATCCGAACATCATCTGACTAGGATAAAGAGCTTGCCACAGGTTTATTAAAATAAAATGTGTGCATAGTGGAAATAGCACCAAAGTATATGCTGGAAACTTTTTTAAAATCTTAGTATTGGTGAAAAGAGTGCTAGGCTTCAGCTTGAGAAGCTCGCCAATCCTGGCTCTGCTGTTCATGACACAAATCGCTTTACCTCCACAGTAGGAATTTTTCTTGCCTCCAAAAGAATTTAGCCTCAGCTTCCCACCTCTTACTCTAGTTTCTCCCCAGGCCCTAGGTTCCTAATTGCCGAAAGCTCTCTTTATTTTGCTCAATCTAGACCCAGGATTCTTTTGTCTTGCCACTCTTTTACTATGCTATTTGCCCAGTTATTGATTAAATGCCCACTATGTCATTCATACACTATAGTAGATACTGGGAATACAAAGAAAATTGAAAGTCAGTACAGTGTGGGTGTTTCTATCCAGAATGATTATGTACAAGCACAGGAAGGTGGTTAGAGTTTCCCATGGAAGTTGCCCACATGAGTGAAATCAGAGGCATGGAACCCAGATAGCAAGCCATTGGAAGTGATTTAGGTTAAACGTTGTTAAGTGGGGAAACCAAAGCATAGAGAATGTAGCCTAAAGATAATGTACACAGTCAGTCTTGAGCAGAATCAGAATCTTAAACCATCAGGTTTATATTCTTTTTGGCCAGGTAGGTTGCTCAGTGGACAGAGTGGCTGGCATCAGGAAGACCCATCTTGCTGAGTTCAATCTAGCCTCAGTGTGATCTTGAGTAAGTCACTTAACCTTGTTTGCCTCAGTTTCCTCATCTGCAAAATGGACTGGAGAATGAAATTGCAAACCTTTCCAGTATCGTTGCCAAGAAAACTGCAAAAGGAGGGGTAGCTAGGTGGCTCAGTGATACTTTCTAATCATGTGACTCTGGGCAAGTCACTTAACCCCAGTTTCCTAGCTTTTATCACTCTTCTATCTTGGAACCAACAGTTAGCATTGATTCTAAGACAGAAGGTAAGAGTTTAAAAAAAAAGAAAAGAAAACCTCCAAATGGGGTCATTAGGAAATGGACATAACTGAAAAACAACAAAAAAAAGTTTCTTAAAAGGAAAATTGGTGATGGTCATTGAAATGGCATTGTAGTGTCTTAGAGTAAATCCTCAGACTGTCATTTCTGCCACCATCTTTTCCTGGCTTTGTGAATAAAAAAAAAAGACAAATTATCTTAGGGGAGTTCCTTTATCATTCCAATCTATCCAAAATCAATTACCCATCAATTCCCTTCTTGTCCCAAACACTTAAACCAAACTCTCTCTTTTCCCAGCCTCCCAAGCAACAAAAGAAGAGGCTTCTAGGGTGGTGTGTGTGCCTGATGTCACTATTCTGGGTTCTGAGCATTCTGCTTATTTCTAGTTAATTTCTTCCATGGAGAGACCATATGTTTCTATCTGAGATAGAAGAAGAGATGTCACCTGTCAGAAGCTGACTTTGGCTAAAGAATAAAGTGCTGAAATAGTGTGTGTGTGTGTGTATGTGTGTGTGAGAGAGAGACAGAGACAGAGACAGAGACAGAGAGAGAGAGAGAGAGAGAGAGAGAGAGAGAGAGAGAGAGAGAGAGAGAGTGAGAGTTTGTGTACAATCCCTATTTTCTTCAAAGGATTGTCCTGGGGGTCAGAGCTGGGCCATAGAACTTACATTATCTGGTTTGCTCAAGTGGAATCCTGTGCAGTGACCTTGGCCAAATGATGATTTCCTTTCCTGGCAGACTGTGACTCAATCAAATGTGTAGGTGGACCTTGCCCCTCGAAAACAAAGAAAGCTAAAAAAAAATGTTTCCTACTAACAAAGCCTATTGACAAATTGCAGCTTGGAGCTATGAAAGAGCTTATTCACTAGCCAGTGAGGCTGGCTGTTTCCTGGGGTTCAGTGAATTCTGATTCTGTTGTTCAATCATGTACAACCCTTCATGACCCCATTTGTGGTTTAATTGGCAGAAATACAGAAGTGGTTTGCCACTTCCTTCTCCTGCTCAACTTACAGATGAGAAAACAGAGGCAAACAGGGTTAAGTGAGTTTCCCAGGATTGCATAGATACTAAGTATTTAGGACAGATTTGAACTCAGGAAGATGTCTTCCTGACTCCAAACTTGGCACTCTATCCACTATACAACCTAGCTTGCCCAAGGTCACATAGCAAGTGAGCATGTGAGGCAAATTTTGAACTCAGGTCTTCTTGACTTTGTGTCCTTTGCTTTATCTGCCATGAAACTATTATTATTTTTAATCCTTAAATAACCATGTGAATATTAGTTATGATTACAATGTTGTCTACTACTATCAGCACCAGCAGTAGCACTACTACGATCTAGGAACTTCTCCTTGTTCTTTTCCTCTTCTTCCTCCTATTATACTACTGGTACTATTTCTACTACTATTACTCATTACTATCTACTACTACTTCTATTACTATTCCTACTCCTACTCCTACTCCTACTCTTATTCCTACTTTTACTACTATTACTACAACTGCTACTACCACTCTACTCCTACTATTCCTCCTCCTCCTCCTATTTCTACTACTCCTACTTCTCCTTCTCCTCCTCCTCCTCTTCCTCCTACTAATAATAATACAAATGAGGAGATTATTCAGAATCAAGAATTAGGAAGCTATAGATCGGAATGAGTTTAATTTACTTCAGAGTTTCAGCAGTGTCTAACATGACTGACATAAGTGACTATCATTTCATCTACACCGATCCATCCCTACTCCCTATCCCCAGTCTCTACCTCTTCCTTGTATTGTTCCATAAGCCACAAGGACTGGAAATTCTAACCTGCCTTACAATCTGAATATTTTGACAAGCAATCTAACTATCTGACCCAGGGGAATGAGATTACCAGTATTTCTATTATTTATCACAGGCTTTTCAAAATAAATGTGTTGACTCAAATGAGTTTCCATTAGGTATCTGGGGATTACAAACTGGGCAGTGATTATGAAGTCATTGGAACCACCAACCCAGAAAGGAATCCTGCTGTACTTGATTTGATATATCAGCTTTCCTTTCATGCATCATACTGACAACAGCTAGTCCCTAAAAGGGGTCTGTGAACACTTTGTCATGCTGTTGGAAAGTGGTGTGCAACTCCCATCCTTCTGAAAACGAAGATCTTGGAGATCAAAACTGGACCTTTTCAGGCTGGCTTTATGGGTGTCTCTCAGATAACCAAGGGAAGGATGGAGATAGACCATCCCATCAGCAATGGCCCAATAATTGGAGATCCTCCCATAAAGAGAACAGACTAGCATGGGACAATCCCATGTTAGATTGGGTCAAGAAAAAATAGAAAGACATTTGTATTTGAGTATTTGATTGAAGGCATCATTTATTTTACTTAATATTCTATCTAGTTTGCTCTGTTATTGTTCAGTCCTTTTAGTCTTGGCAAAGATACTGGAGTGGTTTGCCATTTCTTTCTCCAGCTCATTTTATAGATGAGGAAAATGAGGCAAATAGGGCTAAAGCATTTGCCCATGGTCACATCGATAGTAAATGTATGAGATTGGATTTGAACTTAGATCTTCCTGACTCCAGTTCCTTTGCTCTATCCACTGTGCTTAGTTTGCTGTTCTTAGTTTGCTATTATTAGGCAAGGCAGTGCTATCTCAATAAATAGTTGGCTATGATGCCCATAACATATCCACTGCCAAGAAATGAGGTCTCTTCCACTTTGTACTTGGGAAACTGAAGTTTCCGATGAAAACAGGATTTTATATTTATCCCTATTATATTTCAAGCTCATTAATTTGGGTTCAGGATTTCAAGTTAAGATTTTTTTAATACTGAGCCTGCCATCCATCCTATTAACTTTTTCCTTTCTGTATACTGTCATCTAAAAACCCAATCATACTATTGTTCAATATTTTCATCCAATGAGGTAGGGGTGGGGAGGTGGGTCAAGCATAGAGATTCATGGTATGTCATCAGAGAACTTTCTTCACGATGATTCCAAGTTAAAAGTCCAGAGGTGGACTGAAGTTAGTTTACATTTTTTGGTTTAATTTTTTTTTCTCTCTTAAATTTCAGGGATATTCAATGACATTGTAGAAAGGTCATTGAGATGGTGGTTCCAACTCTGCCACTGACCAGTAGCAAGGCTTAGGACTTAGGACGCGACTTCTCTTGGTTTCAGTTTCCTATTTGAACAACAAGGAAGTTGTTCTGGCTAATTTCTAATGTTCCTTCTGTGGTTAAATTTAAAGCCAAATATTAGAAACAGAAAAGGCATTAGAGAAGGAACAATTTACCTTTCCAGCCTACAATATTATTTAGCTATAAACATTCATCATCCCAGCCAAATTGGCCTTTCTACTGCTAATTCAAAACTTTTTTTTTTCTCTCATCTATTTGCCTTTGAACAGGCTACCCTCCATTCCTAAAATATTCTCCTTCTATATCTCTTATCTTTAACATTCCTATTTTCCCCCTAAGTGCAGATTAAATATTCTTTTCTACATGTGGTCTTTTTATGATTTCCTCAGATATATATAGTGACTCCATAACCAAAGTAGCTCTTATTGCTTTTAACTTATTAGCTATATGTGTGTTCATATATGGCTTTCATCAGTATTTAGAATGTAAGCTCCTAGAGGGCAGAGACTATTTGGCTATTCTCTTCTTTTTCACCAATACCACGCCCAATTCATACATCATAGTGAGCACAGAAATACTTGTTTTGTTTTGTTTTTTTAAACCCTTACCTTCTGTCTTGGAGTCAATACTGTGTATTGGCTCCAAGGCAGAAGAGTGGTAAGGGTAGGCAATGGGGGTCAAGTGACTTGCCCAGGGTCACACAGCTGGGAAGTGTCTGAAGCCAGATTTGAACCCAGGACCTCCCGTCTCTAGGCCTGGCTCTCAAACCACTGAGCTACCCAGCTGCCCCCCCCCATAAATACTTGTTGATTTCATAAATCTGTAAATGGATTCTTAGAACACCTTCAAAATATACACTCATATCTTTGTATTACTTTACTGTTAAGTAGCACTTAAAAGCAAGTCCCAACTTGATCCCTAAATAACCCCCGCTCCACTTCCCCACTGGACAGATGTATCCAAACACCAATGTTAATCATGTCTTTTTGCATCTCAATCATTTCCAATAGCTCCAGTGTCTAAAATCTAAATCATCAGAATCTAAAATCATCTTCCTAGTATTCTAATTCTCCATAATATAACTTCAATTTATTTATTGAACCTTAACTATTACCATTCTCCCTAAAAGAACAATATTCTTTTTCTAGCCTGCACCCATGTTCAATTCCCAAAACTTTCATAAACTCAGTTTACTGAGCTATATGGGCATACATAGAATGATTCCAATGTCAGAGAAAGGAAGTTGGTTCATAAATATGTATATTTTAAAACCCTTACCCTCTATCTTAGAATCAATACTGTGTATCAGTTCTAAGGCAGAAGAGTGGTAAGGGCTAGGCAATGGGGGTTAATTGACTTGCCCAGGGTCACACTGAAAGGAAGTATCTGAGGGAAGATTTGAACCCAGAACCTCTTGTCTCTAGGCGTAGCCCTCGATCTGCTGAGCCACTGAGTTCCCCTCAGTATGTATATTTTAGTCAAAGTTTATACATGGATATTTAGTTGAGTCCAGAATTCAATAGGAATAAGAGATTGAGCTGTATTTCCTTTGGCAAATTTAAAATACTTTTAATTATTTCAAGTTTCTCTCAAAGTAAAAGATCTTTTGGTGATACTGTGTGGCTGGGAATCATGGAAAGGTAAAGCCAAAATGAGATTAACACAGGTCATCAAAGGGCAATGGAGAGGTGCATCATGGGAATGAGGGATTGTAGCTTTTTACCAGTAAGAATTATACAGACTCATAGAATTTTGGAATTGGAAAGGATCTCAGAGACCATTAATCACAACTAGTACCTAAGCAAGAATCCTCTCTAATACAACAATATTAACCCTAATGGTAATATTAGCACTAATATTAATCTTAATATAAGTAATAACTACTATGTATATAAGGCTTTAAGGTTTGCAAAATGCTTTACACATTTCACCACATCGGATCTTCCCAATTCTTTGAGATAGGTGCCATTATTATATCCATTTAAAAAGTGAGGAAAATCGAGACTGAGAGGGATTAAGTGACTTGTCCAGCTAAGTAAATGTTGGTGAGAAGATTCTCACTTAGGTCCTTCTGCCTCTTAAGTCTAACATTCCACCATTGTATACCACCATCCATATACTTACATCCCCAGTAAGTGGTCATCCAGCATTTTCTAGAAACTCCCTAGTAAAAGGGAGCCCAATGATGAGAAATATTATTATTGCCATAGGTACCTCTTTGGTTACTTCCATATAGTGAATTTCTGGATAAGGCACTTTGGTGGCACAGTGGGCAGAATATTGATTTAGAGCTCAAATTCTGCTTCAGGTTATTAGTTCTGAAATTCTGGAAAAAAATGCTTAACTGCTCAGTTCTTCATTGGTAAAATGTAGGGGGCGGACTCACCTCTAATGAGTCTTTCAGCTCTAAATCTTTCATCTTATTAGGCTATGAAAATTTTTCTACTGATCATGATAGGAAATTTCATTGCAAGTTTTCATCTTTGGGAGATGGCTCATCCTTGGTGAGAATCACACTTTCAATATGTCAGAAGTGGATTTGAATTCAGGTTTTCTGGCTTCAAGGCTGGCCCTCCATCTACACTAGGAATTTACAGACAAAAATTAAGCAATTCACGGCCTTGAGGATTTAGTTTCCAAGCCAGCTTTCTATTGATTATGCCATGTTGGTCTCTTACTACAGGGTTAGCTTAGATCAGTGATTCCCAAAGTGGGCGCCACTGCCCCCTGGTGGGTGCTGCAGCAATCCAGGACGGGGCAGTGATGGCCACAGGTACATTTATCTTTCCTATTAATTGCTATTAAAATTTTTTAAAAAATTAATTTCTAGGGGCACTAAGTAATATTTTTTTCTGGGAGGGGGTGGTAGGTCAAAAGAGTTTGGGAACCACTGGCTTAGATAATCGTCATCCAATTGTATTTACTTCCTCTTATTCCCTCTCTTGTCTTCTCTTCATTTTCTTCTTCCAATCTGGCTTTCTTTTAACCTTTTAATCAGCAAACTTGTAAAGACAAAGAAAGGGCAGCTAAGTGATTAGGTGGTGCAATGGATACAGTGCCAGGCCTAAAGTCAGGAAGACTCATCTTGCTGAGTTCAAATTTGGCCTCAGACACTTACTAGTCATGTGACCCTGGGCAAGTTACTTAACTCTATTTGCCTCAGTTTCCTTACCTGTAAAATGAGCTGGAGAAGGAAATGACAATCCACTTCAGGATCTCAGGCAAGAATACCATAAAAGTGTTCACAAAGAATTGGACATGACTGAACCACATCAATAAGGACAAAGAAAGAGACATTTGTTATCTCCTGTTAATGAAGGCATACCCAAGGAAATTTGGACTGAATGTACTCAATGGATAATGGGATTAGGGAAGAGGGAGAGGGCAAGATGAAAAGGAATGAGCAGGGGAGTCACAAAGAAACCCAGTCTCATCTAGGCTTTCAAGAATTACTGAAGCACTTCTTCTCCCCGGAGAAAAGCCATTGAGATAACATTTACTATTTAGAGATTATGATCCACTTCCCTGCCCAGAATACAAGGATCCCTATACACTTCACATAGTAATTTCTTCTTGTAAGAACTTGACAGGAATATTAAAAATTCATAAACTCTCTACCTTTTACCCATAAGGAAAACAAAAACATAGGGCAGATTTTGGCAAAGATGTCTGATATATTGTAAGAAGGGGAAAAGAGCCAGAATCTCCTTACCGTAGAACAGGAGACTAAATTGTACATAAATGGGCAGTCTGAGAGTCACCTTGCCCTACCACTCCACTTCTGATGCAGGTATCAAAGTTTCACAGCATCAGAGATTTCATCTCCAAAGAAATTTTAAAGGCCATTAAGCTTAACCCCCTTGTTTTAGAGAATAGCAGATGAAGCAAGGTTAATTACCATGCTCTGGGACTCAGAGTCATTGGCTATGATATAATCAAATATTCCCATTTTAAAGATGAGGACACTCAGTACCAGAGAGATAAATTAGTAGCAGAGCCAAGATTTTGATCCTGCTTTTCTAATTTCAAGACCAGAGCTCTATGTACTACTTCACATTGCCTTGGGGAGAGGGAGGGGATTGATACCCTCAGAGTCTTCCTTTATAGGAATATGCCCTAATTACATTAGATTCCCTTAGAGATTATCTGATTTAGAGACTACTCAGTATTGAATTCTTTCATTTAGCACCCCCCCCCATTTATCTCCTCAATAATTTCCAAGGGAGCCCCCGACTCCCACATTGTATGGTTCTATAAAGGTCTGATCTCTCTCCATATTGCCTCTATTTCCATACTCTATTTGCTGAGCTTCCCTAGCCACTCATATCTGCATGCTCCAAGTGTCACCCTCTAGATCAGGCTAGACTGCACGTAGGGGTCCACCACGAATAAATGATAACAAAAGAAGAATTTCTCCAAGTTCAGGATCATTGAGGCAATGAGATCTACTCGTTTTGGTTAATTCCTCTCAGTCTTTCCATTAAGTTCAGGTGGTAGAAAAATTCTCAACACCCCTCTGCACTCCACTGTGGCTCCTGATGGTAGCACTCTATTGGCATTAGCCTATTTGTAGCTAAGAGCTCCTGAATGCAAGGCATCCCCCCAACCTTAGCTTTTTTGAGAACAGGGACTACATGTATTTGCCGTTATTCCTGGTCATTCTTCTATTATTTACATGTAAGCTCCTTGAAGGTAACTCACTTTTGACTTTGTATCTCTTGCATACAGCACAATGTGTAGCACATAGTAGGCACTCAATGAATGCTTATTCATTGACAAATTTGAAACCAGATAGGACAACTGAGGTCATTTAGTCTGACCCCTTGTTTTGTAGAATGGAATTTTCTGTAGGAAAGTGAGACCACAGAAGAGGTCAAATGATTTCCTCAAAGACACTCAGTTAAGCTAGTGGCAGAATCAGGATGGCTTCTGCATCCAAATCCAGTCACGTCTCTACCTACTCACACCCCTGTCTAAGGCCACACAGATAGCAATTTGTAGATGATGGAATCTTATTGTTTCCCCATATCAAAGTTGTATTGGCTCTCATCACCCCATCCAAGAATCCAGTCTTACAGTCCTTGTGACTCAGTGGGGCCAGCTTGATGAATGAAAGAAAAAGCATGAGCTGAAGGAAGGAAGATGGTCAGTTCACCATCATGGGGCATAACTCTCTTCTATACATCTTTTTTTTTTTAACGCATAATTTTACCTCCCAGCCTCATTCAGACCCCATCACCTCTTATTGGGATTACTTCAATAGCCTCTTAATAGGTCTCCCTGCTTCAGGTTTCTCTGTATACAAATGCATCTTACATCTTGCTGTCATATTGATTTTCCTGAAATCATGAGTCTGACTAAATTACTATGCTACTCAATAAACTCCAGTAACTGCCTATTGCTTCCAGGATCAAATAGAGTGTGTCCCTAAAGTCTCAATATAGTTTTACTCTATTAAAGCTTTACACTTCACTAAGATTTTAGGGACAGTCTGTCTAAACCAACTTCTTTAGCCTTGAAAGATTTTCATAAGCTACATCTTCCAGTCTTTGCAGGCTTCCTGTGCATTAGTCCCCTCCACCCATTCTCCCCCGCAATTCTGATTAACATCCTCTTTTTCAAGCAGAATGTGCAAAGTGCAGTCTTCCTGCCTTTGCCCAGGCTGTTTCACCTTGTGCAAATTATCTTGATAATTATCTCAATTTACTAGAGTTACTCTTCTATGTGTGATGAAAGATGTATAAGATTGACTCTATTTATCTGGGACTCAGAGTGATTTGAAGGAACTGATTATCTCTAGGACTCAGAGTAACTTGAAGAAACTAATTGTTTTGGAAAATTGCAGCCTGGCTGAAGTGGCCCTGGGAGTCAGATCTTCCAGCCCTGGGATAGTGGACTGAACTTGGTTACTGCCTTCTTTGTCTTATTCCATACCCATTCTCATGTGTCTCTGGGATGAGATGTCCAAAAGACTTTGAGCTTTGCTAAAGCATGTCTGGTCCCAAACTCTTTATCTTTGATGGAGTTTATCACTTGGCCTCAGCTATGGGACATCTGATCCTAAGATTCTGTGGATCATTGTACTGTTGAAGCCTTGAAATAGAGTCACTTCTTGCTTTTCTCTTGCTGTCTTATGCTAAAAATATGTACCAGAGATATCTTTCTTCCTCCTTGAAGATAGGAATTTGTCGCCCCATTCCTGGGAACTCTACACCCATCCCACTCTAGATCCTTCCTTGGATTTGTCTCTTCTAGCCACTTTCATGCCTCCCTTCACCAAGAATTCTAAAAGTAGCTGCTAGTCAACTCTAATTTGAGTGCATATTGGTTCCAGATCAATTTGTTCCCATGTGCATGCATATCCTTGCTTAATAAAGATTATCTTGATTCCAAGGCATCATATCTCTTGGTTCTGGGAAAGCTGGACTGAGATCTGTAGAGGTCTCTGCTTCTCGGGATGTTTGTTTTCCTTGGGGGAAAAAGAGTCCTAAGTTCCACAGAATTCATAGCTCAGTTTACAAACTCCATATCTGGATGGCTCCCTTTCCTCATACCTACATCTTAGAATCCCTGGCTTTCTTCAATATTAGCTTAAATACCACCTTCTTTAAGATACCTTTCCCAGTTGCTCCCAATGCTAATACCTTTTAATGTTACTCTCCACCCAGTCACTCAACTGTGTACATTTTCTCTTCCTCATCAGCATGGGCTTCCATCTTTTCACTTTTGTATCTGTATCTCCAGAACTTAAAAGGTCCTAAAACATTATAGCCTCCTACTAAATCTGTGCTCATTTGACTGCCACTACTTTGAGTAGGATACAAAAACTCAGATGTTATAGACCTGAAAGAGTTAATACACCTCCCCAAAAATGAGCCATTTACTCTCTTTTCACTTTTAGGAACAGACCTTGTAATAATTATGATGCAATTAACTTTGAGCTTGGGAAGTCACCTCCTGAGTGCATCAGCCCACGGTGATTAGACTGTTACAATCCTGCATTCTCTGTGCTGGAAATGATCTAATTAGGATATCTATTAGACCGTCCAGTCTCCCAGGTGGCATGGCAGAAACTCTATCACTTAAAAGTGATTGAAAACTGGAGCATTACAAAGAATTTCAGGGAAAGATTCAGATCTACTTGGGGAGCTGAGTTATACTGGGTAAGAAAGTTCTTTTTCGTCCTAATTTTTTTAAAATCTATCTCTAAACGAGGAGATGAGAACCAAGCCAAATCTTAAACCAAAAATGAGAAAAGAACATTTTAATTGTCTGTGGGTGCCAGGTGCTCACCAGTGGGGATCTATCTGTTAATCTCACATTTCTCTTTGGCCACTGCCAGCTGCCATTTTTTGCTCATGCCAGAGATTAGGGACTGAAAGATTTAATTCTCTTTGTTCCAGAAGCCAGAGGACCTGCTATCCAGATTGGCCAAGGCTTCATAAGTAGCAAGGGTCCAACCACACCTCACTATTCTTGGGTCATCTCAAAAACTCTCATCATCCTGCATTGTTCCCTTCTCTGCTCATCCTCCCCCACTACTTTATCAGTTTGAAAATCATAATTAAATCAATACTGCTCTTGCTTTTGGAGAGGTTGGGTCAGTATATTGTCCTATGGCTCTATTACCCATCCCTATAACTTTCCAAACCAATATACTGCTCCATGACTACCTCTCTCTTATATGACTCCTATATATGCCTTCTATTCTCTATTGGACTAATTTCCTTAAGAGTAGGGACTTTCTTTGCTTTTATATTTGTACTAAATATAAATATAATATATATAAAATGGAAATATAAAATATACTAAGTAGGGCATTTAGCACACAGGTTGGCACATAGCAGGTATTTACTCTTTTTTTTTTTTTAAATCCTTCCCTTCTGTTTTAAATTCTAAGTATGGATTCTAAGAGAGAAGAGCA
Organism: Gracilinanus agilis; assembly: GCF_016433145.1. Taxonomy (NCBI): domain Eukaryota; kingdom Metazoa; phylum Chordata; class Mammalia; order Didelphimorphia; family Didelphidae; genus Gracilinanus; species Gracilinanus agilis. Next base: position 24,722,937 of record NC_058131.1, read on the forward strand.
GTAAAGGCTAGACAGTTGGGGTTAAGTTACTTGGCCAGGGTCACATGGCAGGAAGTATCTGAGGCCCAGAGTTGAACCCAGGTCCTCCTGACTCCAGGCCTGGCACTTTATCCATTGTGCTATCTAACCACCCCTAAAACATTGTTGCTCTTTACATCAATTCTTTCACATTCTATATACCTGTCTCATTATACATTTTCTAAATGGTATCTTTCATGTGATTTCAGATAAGCACATTAGGCAATATGCTGGAACATACCAGGTCTCTCTCCTGCATTTATTCACCTGCATTTTTATCTTTAAGTATTCTTAGGCTCCTTATAGCATCATTGGGAGAGAATCAATGAATAATGATAATAATAAAGATAAATTTAAAAATGCTATGTGCTCAGCACTAATAGCAAATTAGTTGGAAAGAGAAAGCCTTAGCATGTGTGGAATACCCCTGGGTTAACCTCTTCAATTCTAATCTCACCATTGGGCCACTAACTCAAAAGTTTCATTGATTGACACCTCCTCCTTCATGTCCAAACTCTTCTGATTAGAGGTTTGGAGGACAGAGATTGAAATGCCTCTCAATGTTGTCCTTTAAAGAAGTAATTAGAAACTTCTCACTCCACTTTGCATCTGTAGCTCTTTCTGGTTTCAACTTTACAGAACAAGATGGCCATGAGCTGACCTCTGACCCTTGCTTCATGCTGGAAAGCTGGACATAGATTTCCTTCTCTCACCAGGCTCCTTTTATGGCCAGAACCCACTGCGGAAAAAGGACTGAAAGACTATATCCTTCAGTGGGGTAATGAGACCCAGTTGATTTTTGTTGAGCTCAGATGTGACCAATGGTTTCAGTGGCTTGCTATCCCCCCTGGGATCAATTATTAAATCCTCTATCTTTTGAAACCTTTAACATCATCCTATAAAACTTTCAAAGACCACATTCTACAAGAAGCCTTACCAAATCCCTCCAATTGCTAGTGCCCTCCTTCTCAAACTACCTACTTTGTATTTAATATCTAAATAATCTATATACTTATATATGGATATGTACCTCTTCTATAAGTATTTGAAGTTCCTTGAAAATAGTGATGTTTTATTCTTAATTTAGTATTTGTATCCCTAAAGCTTTGGCACAGTGCTTGCGGCACAGTAGGAGTTTAAAATATACTAGCTAGATTGCTTCCTGTTCTCTCTCCAAATTTTTTTTGCAACATGTATAGGACTTTCAACCAATGCCCATAAGCCATGCTTTAGAGCAGTGATTCCCAAACATTTTTGGCCTACCTCCCCCTTTCCAGAAAAAAATATTACTTAGCCCCCTGGAAATTAATTTTTTTTTTAATTTTAATAGCAATTAATAGGAAAGATAAATGCACCTGTAGCCATCACCTCTTTCCTGGATCGCTGCAGCACCCACCAGGGGGCGGTAGCACCCACTTTGGGAATCACTGCTTTAGAGTCACCTCACTCTCTTGGTTTTCTTTGTCTTTGTCAACATTTCTTCCTTTTCTACTATGTCAACTATCCTTCTTGAAATGTGCTGTTGAAACCTGAATAGATAGTACGGATGTTGCCTAACATGGGATGAGTACAATGGGAATAAGACTCTCTCAACCTGGACACTCAGTCTTAAGGCAATCTGTGATCACATGCCTTTTTTTTTTTTGATTACCAGATCACATCTACAACTTTCTGAGTTAGTATTCCACAAACACCCCCAATATTGTCTTGCCAGGTCTCCCTCCTCCTCTGTACTTCAGCAGTTGATCATTTTCTTTTTTAATGAAAGAAGAAGAATTTATATTTATTAACTATCATCATGTTAGATTATTTGACCCATTATTTTAACATAATCAAGTCATTTTGACCCTGATTTTGTAATGTCATTTGTTAGCTGCTAAATTTCATGTCATTTGTCAGTTTGATAAGCAAGTCATTTATAGCTTCATTCGAGGTGTTCATTTTTTTTTTTTTAAAGGAGAGCAGAATAGGGTCATGCAAGTGCTAAGTTACCCTGAAAGAGACCTCCTTCCAAAGTTACCATATGCTCATTTATCATTCTTGGGCCAGGTTATTCAATCCCTTTGAATTCCTGGGACTGTATGATACTCCAGGCGACATAGCTGCATCTTGCCCAGCAGGATATAACAAGTCACTTTGATAATGCTTTGATGAAACTTGGTTTTATTAAAGTTAGAACATTTACCTGACCTACTTATCTGGGAATTCTTTCCAAAAGGTTAAAGGGGCCACTGTATAATGACCTGGTCTTGAGAAGTTTATATTGCCCTACAGTGAATATTGTTTACCCTTTCTAAGTTCTCACAAACCATCACTTTAGTTCATCTTGGAACTTATCCAGGCACTCCAAGTAACCTAAATTGTTTATTTTTTCCTGTTAAAAAATGATAATAATTCAGGGCACTTTTTGCTTGTCCTCAATTCTATGGCCTCTCTCCTTTTTGCCCATTATCTTTAAAAGATCAAGGACTAGTAGCCAGACAATTACATTATCCAGTTCTGCCTTCTCTCTCCTCCCCAAACCCCCCACATTGTGGTCAAAAGTAGTACTGCTCTCAAACTATTGGCTTCTACTGATACTATGTTGGATTATCAGGAATAAAAAAGGAGACAGAAAAGGAGAGAAGCAGTTCAAAGATTCATCAATTTTTAGAATTAAATGGAACTCTAAAGATCCATAAGTTCAATGATTGCTAGAACTGTAAGGATATTTAGGGATTATTTGTCAAACCACTTCATTTTTTCAGATCAAGAACCTGAAGCTTAGTGAGGTTTAAGAATCTGTGCAATTTTGAGGAGTAGAGTCTAGGCTTTAACCCAGGTCTTCTAACTTTAGCTCAAGTATTCTCATCCAAGGTACACAGAATCTATTTTAAGTCTAAAGAATCACACTTTGCAAAAATCTTTTTTGTTGTTGTTGTTTTATTCTTGTTCTTTTTCTACTCACTTGGTCATATACTCTGATTCATTTAAGTTGAATTATCATAAGCCAGTCACACTACATACTCCTAAGCCTCAACTTCTTTATTTGTAGAGATTAAAATACTTATGAATCTATAAACACATTAAATATTAAATGTTGTTGTCAGAACCAAATATGACTTTGTGGGTGGTATTTCAGTTTAATTTTTCACCAAAATTAACTCTCTCTCTACATATATATATATACATACATATATATATATTTCTCTCTCTCTCTCTCTCTCTCTCTCTCTCTCTCTCTCTCTC
>NC_058131.1:24726582-24777679 GCF_016433145.1 Gracilinanus agilis
TCTCTCTCTCTCTCTCTCTCTCTCTCTCTCTCTCTCCCCCCTCATTTATTTCTCTATCTCTCCATCTGCTCTCCGTCCTCTGTTGCTCCCTCTTGATCTCTTTCATTTTCTTATCCCTCGTTTCTAAAGGGAGGAAGGGGATGCGATGCTTATCACTGCAGTTTATCTTAGCCATCGGTACACATGCCAGAAGCTGATGAAAAGGCCCAGAATATTTTTTTTTAATTCCTCCATTTTACATTTAAATTCATTAGTTGATGGGCTGCTAGGAATTGACAGTTTTACTCCCTAATCGTCTTTCAAAATTTATGTTCAAGGATGCTATAAAATCGAACAGGGGGGCGGCTCCTTGCGCAAACGCCGGCCACAAATTGCTAAATAAAACCCGCAGCTGAAGTCGATTTGCTGTGGGTCATATAACTCGCAATAGCGCTTTTATTAAGGGAGGTTCTCGGAGCTGGCGTTCGCTCCCCGCCCTCCCGGCGCCGCCTCTGCTCTGTGCTCCTCCGCCAACACTTCCAATATTAATGCACCGCCTTTACTGCCTCCCTCCTCTTGGTGCGTTTTGGAGAGTGGAAATGCACACATAAAATATGTCACCCGGCTCCGCGCTAAGTGGATTTCTGATTTATCCTTGTTAGTTTTAACATGCAGCGTGGCAGCCGTTACCTTCTGTTCTGAAATTGCGTGTGTGCGTGTGTGTGTGCGTGTGCGCGCGGGCGAGCGCGTGTGCGCGGACAGTTTACATCACAGCCACACTGAAGTGTCTGGATGGCTGGTGGAGGTTTTAATTACAGTCAGGTTTACTATAAAGTAGACTTGAGAAACTTCAAAGTTGGGGCGGGATCTGCCTGAAAAGCCTTCTGATGAATTTCAGGATTTCTGTGAAAAACCCAAGTCACTATGGGTAGCCAAGGCTTGCCCTGCAATAGAAAGGAATGCTGCACGTCAAGACTTGCCCAATGGGGTCGGTTTGTTTCCCAAAGCCAAATGCCCCACCAGATTTTGATCTCAGGACCTTTGCTAATTTCAAGTACCGGATCTTCACTTCTCCTTTCCTGCTTTAGAAGAAATCCGTATTGTTTGGTAGAGAATTGATCTGTCACCATGACTGTCTCTCCCTCAGCCTAAGGATCTTTAAGCTGGTCCCCCTGCCTCCTTGAGAAGCAGCGCGGTGCAGCCGGTGGTGCCCAGAGTAATTTTTTGTTGTTCAGACATTTTCAGTCCTGTCTGGCTCTTTATGACCCCATTCCTGGTTTTCTTGGTAAAGAAACTGGAATAATTTCTCATTTCCTCCTCCAGCTCATTTTACAGAAACTAAGGCAAATTAGGGGAAGTGATTTGTTCATGGTTACACAGCTAGTAAATAAGATCAAATCTGAGTTCAGATCTTCCTAACTCTAGGACTGGGACTTGATCCATCTTACTATGCAGGGTCTTGAATTAGAGGTTGGAAAACTAGGAAATAGAATTCCTAGAGGGACAGTAGGAGCAGGGGAAGCAAATGAATGGATTTCTGGAGTTAAAATTTAGGCATTGGGGTCTGTGGTCCTCTACCTGTAAGATTCTCTCTATCTCTAATTCTGCTAAAAGATACACCAAATCTCAACACCCAGAGTAAATGCCACATCTCAGAAATATATTCCACAATCCTCCTAGACTGAAGCAATCTTAGTCTTTTCTGAAAAATGATTTTGTACCTTTTGTTACATGTATTATAAACTACCTTGTACAATATTTGAGTATATCTTAACTCCTTTATTCAATTATTTGGTTCTTGAAGCAAGGGATTATGGTCTTATTTATTCTGAACTGTATATACTTCTTTCCAGGTTAAACTGCATTACAAAAGACTCAGAGCCTGGAAATAAGGATATGAAGATGGGTTGAAAAAACTAGGGGGTTTACTGGGAAGATGACTTGGTGAGGGGCAACATGAAACCAATCTTCAAGTGTTTGAATGTTGATCAAATGGAAAAGGAATTAAAATTCCAATGCTTGACTCAAGAAAGCATTATTAGAAATACATGAGGGGGTGCAAAGAAGCAGATTTCAACTTTTTATAAAAGAGAAGAATTATTAACAATTAGAACTTTTCATAAGTGTAATGGCATGGCTCAGGAGGATGTAGGTTCCTCTTGACTGGAGTGCTTAATAATAATAATAATAATAATAACTATTAGCAATAAAACTATTAGCTAGCACTTATATGTCATTTAGAGGTTTGCAAAGCCCTATTTGATCCTTTTAACAACCCTGTAAGGTTGGCCCTATTATTATCTAGGTTTTATAGATGAGAGAATTGAGGCAGAGGTCAATTGCTTTGCTGAGAGTTATACATCTAAGAAGTTTCTGTGACCATATTTGAATTTGAGTCTTCCTTACTGACTCCAGATCCAGTTTTTTTATTTGTTGCACCACATTGTTGAGGCTGGCTGGCCATTAGTCAGCTATGTTGTTGCTGACTTTGTTAGGCATGAATTAGAATAGGTGTGATGCCTCCAGCTCTAAAATTCTGTCATCTTTATATTTTCAATATCTTTGAGTACGGTGACATGTACATTACCCTTATCATTTGCTGAAATGGAAGGATGGATGGATGAATGAATGACTGGTTCTGAATTGGCAGAAAAGGTGAATGCTTCCCACATAATTGCAGGGAGAAGTGCACAACCTCAGGTTTAGATGAACACTTTCCAAAGGTTTCCTATTGACTGTGACCAATAGTTCAATGCTATGGCACTGAATAGATCTGTGAATAAGAGGATGCTGTATCCAAAAATCCTCCTCCTGCCCTAGGAAGGGAACAGACAACCCAGCAGAAGTTGAGACAATATTGTTGCTAATTTCATCATATAACATAGAGAGACAGGCTAAGCCAGAACTTCTCCCCTGAACTTTTGTGAAAAGAAACCACATAATTTTAACATGTATTATAATCGAACCTCATTTCACAACAAGTATTCATCTCTCTGAATGACAAAGAACATTTGTATCATAGACTTGGTGAGCAGAATTACAAAAGGGGATGAGTTTTAAAATAATTATATTATTATAACGTTTGGGTGTCACTGTGCATCCCATGATTCTTTGCTCTCTTCTTCCCTTCCCTTTGGGTGGAGTTTAGCTTCTAAAACTTCTGTGCTCACACCCTTACCACCACCACATTCTTTCTTCCAGGAGAAATTTAAGTGAGTCCTGAGTTCGAGTTAAAATATAAGATTATTCATAAAATTATGATTATAAAACCTCAATAGTTCCCAGGAAGGTTTTATCCTTCCATATTAGAACGTCAGGGTCCGAGTATAACAGATCATCTATGAAATGCACAACTTCCCCAAGCATATTATACTCATCGAAAATGACATGCCCACAGAAGATGGGAGCAAACTCATTAATTTTTAAAGATTCAAAGAAACTCTAGGGCTTTACCACAAACAGAGTACTTCTCTTTTAAAGAACATAATAAGATCAACCACTATCTTTTAAATCTATCCTTTTTATCTTACTTTCTTGATGGCCTTCCTTCTAGAACAAACTAAAAAAAAAACTTAAAAAAACTAAAAAAAAAAACTAAAAAACTGGGAAAAAAAAGACATTTTTTACCTCACATATGGAGAGTGAAAAACCCCTCAGACACTATTCTGGGCATCCAAAGGATGCCTTAGGCCCAGGGTACTTAGACCCTTCCTCTCACTGGACTGTTTATGTCCCATTAGGAGCCAGCTCTGAACTTCCTGTGACTTCATCCTGACCTCAGTCATTTTCTAACATACTGCTGCCATTCCACACTACAGACTATACCATCAAATACCATGAGGGAATGGAACTGAAGTTGAGCCAAACTCAACCCTTGCTCAGGAAAACTGTCATCAAACCAACTTAATGCCACTGCAAAGAGTGTGTTAATCTAAAATCTTGGGCTTTTGTTCTTCTTTCTACTTCCAAAATTAAAAGAGCTTTTCCCACCCCACCCCACCACCACTGCATAATATATATTATATTTTCCTATTAGAAGACAAGGCCTTTGCGGATTGGAAAAATTCCATCTTCTACTTGTATTCCAAGATCTGGACATAATGCTTGCCATATAATAAAATGTTAATAATCGTTTATATTCATTCATTAATTATCTATATACTACCACACAATGTCATTCTCTTGGTCTTGGCTGGAAAGTATTTTTGAGATTGTCATGCCCAACACTAATCTTTCACAAAGGAAGAAATGAAGGCTCAGTGTGGGTGAGTTTCTGATTAATATCACTCAATTAGTTAGTGAAAAAGCTAATGCTAAAAATAATTATCAATTTATAAATACTATCCCATTTGATTCTCAAAATTCTCAAAAATCCCATAATTAATTCTCTCTAAAACCATGGAAAATAAGTGCTATTATTATCCCTATTTTACAGAGGAGGAAACCAAGGCTAAAAGAGGTTAAATGACTTGCCCAGAGTCACATATCTCATAACGGTATGTGCAAAGGTATGAACTCAGAGCTTCCTGATTCCAGATTCAGCACACAATCTATTCTGCCATCTAGCTACCTACAAGAAGAGGTCAATCCAGACCAGCCTCTTTTTCTCTTTTTGACAGACTGGGTTACTGACTTGATAAATAAAGGGAATGTTACAAATATAGCTTATCTAGGTATTGGCAAGTAATTTACTAAATAATTTAAAACCCGTCTTATGAAGAAAATGAAAATATGGGATGCAGGCAATAGCGCAATTTAAAGAATTTGGAAATAGCAGAATGTCGAGAGTCAAAGCATAATTGTTAATGGTTCTGTGTTAGGTTGATAAGTGGTTTATAGTGGTATGCTTCAGGGCTCTGCTTTGGGCCATGTGATATTTAATATTTTTATCACTGACTAGGATAATAGCATCTGTGGCATGGGTCATGTGAAGATGATCCAAAGCTTAGCAGGTTATGTAACACACCAAATGTCAGGCAGAAACAAATTTAAAAAAGGATCTTGACAAGCTACAATCTAGAAGATTGATAAAATTGGATAAACAGAGTAGTGAATGGCCTTAAATCAATGTTATACATGGATTGGTTGAAAGAAGAAGGGCTGTTTAGCTTGGAGAAGAGAACACTGGGGTTGAGGGAAAGGATATTGGGCCAAAATAATTGTTTTCAAGTATTTGAAGGGGAATCATATTAGTCTTCTTTACCCCATAGAACAGAACCAGGAGTAATATGTAAATAACATCCTATCTAACTTCTACAGCTATTCATTATGGGAATGGATGGCTTGATGAAGTAAGGGTTTTCTCTTCATTGGGGAACTTCCAGCAAAGAATGAATGGTCAATTGTCAGATATTTTGCTGAAGAGATTTTTTTATTGGGTATGAGTTGGACTAAATATCTCCTAAGGTCCCTTTCAACCATAGAATTCTAAGATTTCTTGACAAAACAAATGGCAAGGCATTATAATAAAGGAAGAAAAATGAATTTCTCTGTTTTTTTAAGTGTTACCAGGGAAACTACTGAGGGAAAATTCCAAAGCTGCACATGTAGTTTAGCATTTTCTCAATGGGTCATGCTGGACCACATTCAGGTTAAGTCAAGTAACAGCTCCCCAAGCAAAAGGGAATTTTCATAGTTTAGGGAGAGAATGGAAAAAGCCAGAGTCCCAGATCATATATTTAAAAATCTAGCCTCAGAGGCCATTTAGTGTAACATCTTCATTTTAGAGAGGGAAATAATATCTAGGGGAGGATTTGCCCAAGGTCACATAAGTAGTAAGCTTCAGTCAGAATTCAAATCCAAGTCTTCTGATGCCAGAGATAGTGCTTTTCCCCCAATGTATAATATTTGATCATGAAGTACATGTAACATGACTCAAAGTGAATTGAACCTATTCTTCCATAAATCTATTCTTCCTAACTTCTCCATTTTCCTAGATGTCACAAATATTCTCTAACTGCAATCCAGTGTTGATCCAGGACTCTTTTTGAATGGACTGATGCCTAAGAGATGCTCAGGGGGAGTCGTCTCTTAGGGTAAGATTTGAAAATATTTTATGGAGGGTAAAAATCATGGCAAAGTGGAGATGGTTAGGAATCTGACCTCAGAGTTAATAATCTTTGGGATGAAATTCTTGCCTCTAATACAGAATGGCTGTGTTGACTCTGGGAAAATTAGGTAACCATCTAGTGTTCCAGTTAGGTGTAAAACCTACTCTGCAACTTTAAAAGATTTTAAGTTGCAGATCAGGTGTTTGATCTGCATAGGGGGGACGCTTTCCTCATTGGGATTTTTCTCTACCAATGCACTAAAATAATTAACTCTAAAAAATCAAAAGAAACTTATTGGGAAATGAATTGGTTGGATCATCTTCTTGCTGGGTATGACTTATTTCAATTCAGTTCACATCAATAAATATGTATTAAGTGCAGGTTATTTAAGAGGTTCCCTATTAGGCGATAGAAATATAACAATACATAATGAATGTCCTTTGAAACAGCTGAGTACAGGGGAAAGATAAATAAAAACTTTTAGCCACAAAGTGACCTAGACAAGGTGAAAAGCCTAAACCTAAGAAAGGAAAGCCCTCTTTCACCCTGGGCGGTGTGGGGAAAGTTGTTGGGAGACCTTGTGACATAGCTGCTTCTCTGGGGAAATAGCAATGATGGTCTGGAGCTGTCCACTGCTGAAATTCTTGCAGAAGAACAGGGAGAATGGGGTTTGTTACACAATTGCTGGCTTAAAAGGACAGAGGGACACTCTGCGACGAATTATGTTTGAAAGCTTGATTCTAACTGAAAATCATCAGGTTCCTGGTTCTGCTAAAATCTTTCTTGATCCAAAATTGTGTTCCTTAGATTCTTTTGCCCCTATAGTCCTGGCTTTCTCTTCCATTCCCTGAGCATATCTCTTGTATCCCTTTCTCAGACCATGGATTATCTTTGATTCTGTTCTCCCAAATATAATAAATCTTGTTCTCTGAGGCAAACATCTGGCTCTTGACCCTTTAGGACTTTTATAGGTAAAAACTCTCCCAGCAGACCCCATGACATGCCCAGGAGGCCTTAGTCTACACTATGAAATAACTTTAGGTATAGTCCCTAGGTTATCCTACCTCTGCTTGACCCAGAGAGGGAGTGGGAGATAGGTAAAGTAGCAACAATGAGTAATTAGACTCATTCCACTTGGCCCCAAAGGACAAAATTAGCACAAACAACTAGAACTTGTACTTCTTAGTTCCACATTTTAAGTATAATAATAAGCCACACTGTATCCAGAGGCAGGGTACCAGGATGGCAGACAACCTGGAATCCATATCCTATGAAGATTATTTGAAGGAACTGAGGGACATTATCCTAGAGAAGAAAAGAATAAGAGGAGCAGGTGGCAAAAAATGACTTCCATTATTTGAAGGATTATCATGGGAAACAAGATCAGGATTGTTCCTTTTGGCCTCAGAGGGCAGAATTAGAAACAATAGGCAGAGGTTAAAGGGACAAATTAATCTTGATATCAAGAAGAACTTAACAATTAAGGCTGTTCAAAATTAGAATGAGAGTCCTTCAATGGTAAATATTTTCTCATATGTGGAGGTCTTTAAGTAGGTTGGTTAACCACTGGAGAGTTAAGATGTAATAGGGACTCTTTTTTTTGGTAAAGTTTAAACCAGATGGACATCAAATTCTATCAGGGAACTCTCAAATTCTGTGATCCTGTAAGGCATATTTCAGCTCCATACTGAGTGGGGGCATAGTGATCTTGGGAAACCATGGAAGAAAAGACTTCCTAACAATTAAAGTCATCTGAAAATGAAATAGTTTGCCTCATGGAATAGAGGGCTTACTGTCACAAAGGGTATTCCAGAAAATATTGTATAGCCATTTGTTGGGGCCACTGTAGACCAAATTCATGCTTTGAGATAAGACTGAACTGCCTTGCCTCCGAGCTCTCTTCCAACTCTGCAATATGATTCTACTATTAGTCACTCTTTGTGTTTGAGGAGCCTGAGCCTTAGACCGTCTACTCCAAAGCCTCAATTATGATATGATTCCAGGAAGGCAGCAGCAGGTTGTTTGGTCTGGGTTTATCTTCAAAGCACAGAAGCTTCCTCACAGAGACACACAAAGATTCAGCAAATGTCAAAGCTCCATTCTCATTGTCTCTGCTTCCTCTAGCTCCTCAAATGGATGTCATGATTTTAAACAGGATTTTAACCTACATTGGCCCACATGGCTAACTGTCTGGTCTGATAGGAAGCTTGTCCTTTGGAATGTTTCCTACCAGGGTGATTTGTCACAGTTGAACAAGATGGAATGAAATGTGGTTTGTTGTTTTACCCCCAACTCAATGACTTTAATGATTCAATCTAAAGGTTTGCTCTCTCTTTGATGGGGGATACTTATTAGTTTCAGTCAGGTGTTAGATTTCTTTACTTTCATAGTCTGATCTCCAAGCACAGTGAGGGTTTACCATTTTTGGGGGTGAGCCCAAAGTGGATTTCAGCTCTTAATCTGCTTTAAACAGAACTCTGACAATGGCTAAAATGTGACTGTCACAGATAATTTCCACACAAACAGAAACCCCCCACAGTTTGTGCTTAATAACAAATCAAACTTTAAGATGCTTTCTTGTTATTTGTTCATTAATATAAAATAATTCTACAAGACAGGTAGAAAGCATATTTGTAGTTCATTATTGTAGCATTGATTCCACTTTAGTTGTTATGGTTATTAATGCATCAATTAATAAGCTTTTTCCTATGTTAATAGGTAAAGACTGGACTTGATTTCTCAGATTCCTTTCTGCTCTAAGATTACAATTCTTTGACCTTGAAAGGTGATGAGGGAAAGAATATGGGCGCAGATGGAGTCAGCATACCTTCATTTGGCCTCACCATACATTTGAAAGTGAGTAACTCACTTTGAGTCTCAGTTCCTTCACCTGTAGAATGGAGATAATAATATGTAGTCTCCCATTCTAGAAGGGTTGTAATAAGTATTCTAAACACTTAATATGACACATTCATGTTAATCAAATCATCATACATTTAATGATAGGTTGATAGAGGCCATTGAGGGCAAACTCTTCATTTTACAGGTGAGGAAACTGAGATTCAGAAAGGCTACTCGACTAGTCTGGCATGTGATAAATATGAGGTGAAATTTGAATCCAGATCATCCTGATTCCAAGGCAAGTACTCAATACATTATAAAACATTATAGGACATTTGAGGATTTTGGACTTCAGCATCCAACTTAGATAAATAGGGGCATGATTACCCAACTCACAACTGTGACTGGATTGGTGGGAGGATCAGATGAAATAACATCCACAGAAATTGGGCAGTGTTACACCAATGCATAATGTTGCCTTGCTATTACTATTGCTTTTTTTCCTGCTATTACCCTAATAATAGTACAATGGAAGCCAAGTTCAGTGAGAAATGTCAGGTGTGTGCATGAGAAGAGGGAACAGCTGATACTATCACCATAGAAACCCTTCCCAGGCCTGTCCCACAGTCCTATAGTTTACATTTACCAAACAAGTTCTTTGTTGGGATTTACCAATCATTGGAGATGGAGTCAGTACCCAGACTGGAAAGATTTATATGAAAAAGAGAGATTTAAGATAGAAATAAGAAATAACTTATTTAATAAAAGCCATGTTAAACACACAAAAATAGAATTGAGGTTTTTAAAGCAATTTAAATGAGAAAACAAATTATTTTTGAATTATAGTCCTAAACTTTTTAAAGCATAATATGACTCATGGTGGTAATCATTATATCCTTTGGTATGTGGACCAATTTTCTGAGGATGATTCCTGGATTCATAACTCCATTCCTGACCTTTTTCTCAAGCTTCCTGCAACCTTTCCCAGAATCACAAAATCTCAGAATTAGAATGAATATCTTATTTAACCAATATCTAAATATCACTCCATTTTACCATACTAGCAAAAATGGTCATACATACTTTGCTTGAAGACTCCTACACACACACACACACACACACACACACACACACACACACACACACTGGGAGAAAGACCCATTACTGCCCTTTACTGCCCTTCACTTTTGAATAAATTTAATGGTGAGAAAAATATTTCTTAATTCCTGCCAACACCTCCCTAGCCATAGCTTCCACTAGGTGTTTCCATTTTTACCTTCTATACAATAAATGTCCTCTAAATATCCTGTCAACTATCACTGCCCTGCTGCCTCCCAATATAATAAGCCTTTTTATATAGGCTTAGCATCCACAATTCCTTCAACTGTACCTCAAATGGCCTCTCAGTTCACTATTCTATATTCCCTCTTTTTGGATTTTCTCCAGATTGTAATATTTTTAAACTCCTAAAAACAGAACACAGTACTCCAGATATGTTCTGACTTGGGAAAGTTAGAGTAGGACTACTGATGCTCTCTCTAGAAACTAACTCTTGTATCATAGAATTAGAGACATTTCTATTTTTCAGATTGTTTCAGTGATTCAGAGCTAAAAATGAGGCTTAGAGGTCATCCAGTCCAACCATGTCATTTTATAGATTAAAAAAAAACAGTCATGGGGAAGGTAGAGTGGCTTAACAGAGGTCATAGTAATAAATAGTAGGGGCAGGGTTTGAACCTATGGCCTCTAAGACCAGATTTAGTATTTATTCTACTATGCACTTCTACTTCTCCTTCATACTGACCAAAATTAAGCTCATGTTCTATTAAAACTTCTAAACTTTTTCACTTGTTTGTTGTCTAGCCATGCTTCCTTCACCTTATATCTGTCATTAGCTTCTTGCCAATAAGGATAGTTTCATTATTTGTCCTTGTATCCCCAATGCCTACTACCATGGCGGGCACCTGGTAAGCATGTCATATATGTCTTCTGATTGATTATGAAGTTAATGCTTTCAACCTAAGCAAAGGGTTTACATTTATTTCTTCTAAATTTCCTCTCATTAGATTTGTTCCATTATTCTGGCCCACACGGATCCTTTTGAATCCTAACTCTGTCATCTATGTTAGAAATCCCTCCCAGATTTTTCATCAATCAGCAAATTTGATAACAATGCCATCTGTGCCTGCATCCAGTTCACTTACCAACAGTTTTAACAGTATAGGGACAAGGACAGATCAAGTTCTTTGTGAGGGCTCTTTGGATCTGGTCACCGAAAATACTCTAAAACATCCCTATTGTAATGAGTTCAAGATTTGTGCTCTCCTCAGGCCACCTGAGATTAGAATTCACAAGCTTTTGTTACAATAGTGTACTTTTCACTGAGTCAGAAATTAAACCCCCTCATGAATAGGCACCATGCTGGAAAGGCATCGTCTCCTTGATTGGCAACCAATGATTCGAGTTTCTTTCTGCTGATTGGTTGACTGAAGCCCAAGAGGAGAGACATTGGTCTGAGTAATCTCCTTTTTTAATGGCCTGCCAGAGATAAAAGGTGAAAGAGCCCCACTCATGTCTGTTTGGGTGTTTCTCAAGCACTTTCTCTTCCTTCAATTAATCAATAAATGAAGCCTGGTTGAGAAAACAATTTCTGTTTATATCACCTTTTCTACAACTCATAGTCTTAGAAAATTGCCTAGAGAACTGAGAAATTATTTTCCCAGGGTCAGACAGTCAGTAATATGTCAGTCAGAAATAGAAACTGAACCCAAGACTGTCTGTGAAGCCAAGTCTCAGGAAAATGAAGACAAAGAATTTTAAATTCAGAGCTTGAAGGAATCTTAAAGGATATTGATTCAAAATCCCTTCTTATACAAATGAGAAAACTAAGGAATAGAAAATTTAAGTTATTTGTACACCTTCATAAGGCAGGATTATATTTCAGACATTCCTGACTCCAAATCCAACATTCTATTCCCTGTTTCATATTCATCTTATATTGTTGTTTTATATTGTATGTTTTCCCCTGTTTGTGTTTCCTTCACACTAGATTATTTCATACAAATCTCCCCAATTTCTCTGAATTTTTCATATTCTTAGGATAATAGGATCACATATATCTCATAAGTCTTTTAGTTCAACATTTTCACATTAGAGATGAGGAATCTGAAGACCAGAACTTAATTACTATCCAACATCAAATAGTAAATAATTGGCAGAGCCAGGTCCTCATATCCAATGTACTATTCCCAATCATTATTAGCTACTCTGATAGTTTCTATGACATCTGAATAACACAAATTGTTAAATCATTCTTGAGTGGATGAATATCCCTTTTATTTATTTTTAATACCACTGTATTGTAGTAGTCTTTTCTATATAGTCTTTTCTAACCAAAGTAGTTTCTTTGGTGTCATCTAAATATTATATAATATTTTTATAAATATATATGTGTATACATGTACCTGCATGTGCATTATGACCTACATTTCCCTATGACTCTCATGTCCTCAGGATTTATAAAAAAATTTTGAAAAGAAGGAAAAATATTAGTTCATCAAAACTAACCAGCACATCAGAGAATTCTCAAATTTCATTCAATGTTCAAGGTCTATAGTCCCCCCCCTTAACATAATGGGAAGAAGTAGCTCCTTATGCCTCTCCCCTTTGGGGCTAATGTTTCCTGTTGTAATCTAGCACCTTTCACCTTGCATTTCTTTTCATGTTCTTTTATTTCCACCATTGTCATTGTGTAGAATGTGTTATTCTGCTTATTTCACTTTGTATCTGTTTATATAAATGCATCGGTGCTTCTCTAAGTTCATCATAGTAAGTGCTCCTTTTTTCAGAGCAATATTCTATTTTATTCATTCAACACAAATTGTTTAGCCATTCTCTAGCGGGCATTTCCTTTCTTTCTAGTTCTATGCCACTGTAAAACATGCAGTCAAACATATTTTGGCATATTTGGGAATTTTTTATTTTTTTATTCTTTTAAAATTTTTGCTACTATAATTCTTGTCTCCTGTAGTATTTCTTAGTTTTTTCTACCTCTGAACATTTGGTTAAATCCTATACACCTAGACTGCTTCCTTCATGTCTATCTTCCTAAATTCCACCTCCATGGCAAGAATTGTCTCTGGCACCATATTCTCCACAACACCTTTCTTCAATTTCGATTGAGTTTCACACTGAAATATTCTAGTATTCTCCTTCCCTTCCTTGTAACAAATTGTTATCAGTTCCATTCATTTATCAATTAATCAAATAAAATTTGATGGTGTCATTTCAATCATTGCAATTTTTTTACTTTATTTTTTAAAAATTCACTCTTCGGATTCCTCGTCTATTAAATTCAATTTCAAGATTTTGAGGGTGAGGGCATGGCAATAGATCTTTGATATCACAATTCTACAAAGCATGTCTCATATAATCAGTTTTCATACAAATGTGACGTGTTGAATCTAAAGGTGATCATTAGTTCCTCAGATATTGATGTGGACCATTAAGAACTGAGGGACTATTTGAGGCAGCTGACTCTCATCAACAATCAGCAAATAAAGATATTCTCCCTGTGTTGACACTTCTGCTTGCCTAATCATTTGCTTGTTTTACTGTCTTCATTAGGGACTCCAACTACATTAAAACAGGTGTTTAAATAAAAAAATAGCATCACACATATCCTCAAGAGTAATTAGCCTGGGAACCTCAAAGTAAACTAACACACATCACCATTTTATTAGACTCAATAAAATTATTTTAATGAGTAAAACTATTAGATTGACACAAATTGAGAACAGAAGTATCAACAAAGGAGATACTATATATCAGTAATTATTACTACCAATAATTGTTGTGGGCTAAATCTGTGACTTATTTGATTTAGAGCAATTATAGGGAGGAAATCTCTGCTATCCATGAAGATCGTTACTTGTTTGCATGTTTTTATCTCATTGCTTGGAGCAAAAAAGGATTGAATAATTATCAAGGATCAAATAATCAGGATATGGTTGAGACAGTACCTAAATTTCAGTTTTCCTGATTCTAGGACTGGTCAAAATATCTAACTTATCATATCAGCAATTCATTAATCATCTTTATCATCTTCATCATCAGAAAAAATGTAACATTTATGTAATGTTTTAGAGTCTATAAGGTACTTTAAATGTTAACTCATATACTTGCATTTACATTATTTATTTCTGTAATTTATTCCCTGTATTTCACTTTTAAAAAATTGCATTTAGTGAGGTCAAGTGGGGAAAGTTCTTGGCCAATTCCATAGCCCTTCTATCTGATTTCATTTCCCTTAACTCAATGGCTTTAAAGAACTTTGTCACACTTAGTTTAAAGCCTCTGTTTAAGACTGATTGATCAACTGATTGATTACTTACTAATTATTCAATTATTCAGTACTTAACCTATGATATTTTTTGATTCTACATTATATCTCCCACTGGCCATTCATCAAACAAACCTTTATTGAGTGTTTAGTGAATAGCACTACACTTGCCTACACATTCAATTTCCTTTCTCTACTAGATCACAAAATCCACAGAGTACAATTCATCTGAATATTTTTTTAGTTGATTTGAAAAAAATCCTTAGGGATTTTTGTGGTCTCTAGGCTCTTTATGAATCAACCATGTAGTATAACAACTTCAACAGCTAATACAAGCATAGAATATATTGGAAGAGGAAAGATCTAATAATAAGGAACTAATAGTCTTGTATTCTGGTCTAGCTGAGCTATATAGAGAGTCTTCTGTTCAGCTATGACAGACACATTTTAAAAAGGACTTTGATAATCTAGAGAACATCTAAAAAGGGACAACCAGGATGATGAAGGGTCTTGAGACTATGGAATAGAAGGTTGCTTGATATTCCACGTTTAGCCTTAGAGTAGAAAAGACCAGGAGGGGCATGAGAGCTAATTTCAGGCATTTAAATGACTAACCTATGAAAGAAATTAAAAAATTCTGCTTAAACTCAGAAAGCAGAAGAGGGGGAAAAAGATATTAGTTAAAGCAAAACAAGATATACTTGTTTTTTGAAAAAATGTTAAGAGAGTCATGCAAGAAGATGGTGGGATAGAGAAAAAACTCAGCTGAGCCCTCCCAACATTCCCCTCTAAACAATGTTGAAATAATGCCTCAACTCAAATTCTTCAGGGGCAGAAACAACAAAGAGTCATAGTAAGATATTCTTCCAGTCCAGGACAACTTAAGAGTTTATAAAGAGAGATCTGTGACATGGGAGTGGAGGCTAGCCTCTGGGCCCAAGTGAATGAAATACCAGTCATGGGACTAGGTGGTAAAGACAGGGGGAAAAAAGCAGCTTCAGAAGCATCCAAGCTAGAGATGGTAAGGTGACCTGACAAGTGGTCATACAGAGATGACAAGGGAGCTGTGTGCTAAGCAGTAGATATAGTACCAGTTGCTGTTTGGCAACTCCATTTATTGTATTCATTTGTGGGTCATACTTGAAGACAGGGAGGAACACTTTCAGTAAAGAGGGAAAGGAAGTCCTGAGAAATACTATCGCTTCCAGTCTCAAGGGATCAGAGGCCCTTCCTAAGGAACAGAGTGCAGATTAGGAAATCACTGACCACAGTTTTTGCCAGATCAACTACATTGGAAGCACTGAAAACTTCCAAACTCACAGAACTAGTTCCGAATACAGCAGTATGAAAAAAAGACATTTATCTTGAGACAATACCCTTCCACTGCCCTTTCTAAGAAACAGAACCCAATATTAACATAAACTTCTAAATCAAGAAATAAGGTAGAAAAATGGGCAAACAAAAAAGAAACCAGACCATAAAATGCTACTATAGTGACGGAGAAGATCAAGGCAAACATTAAGAAGATAGAACAGCTATAAGCAAAGGCTCAGAAACAAATGTGAATTGGAAACAAGCCCAATAAAAATCTCTGAAAGGGCTCAAATGATTTTCAAAATCAAATAAGAGTAATAAAGAAAAAATTAGGCACAGAAAGGAAAGGAAAGGGAAAAATTTATGACCACACAGTTATCAATGATGATGATAAATTCCCAGATATCAGGAAGCAAAAGTCTAAAGAACAAACACAGATGCTATTCCAAGATGGAATTTATTATTAGAATTTATTACTTTAACCACAGGCTTTGAGATAGGACTTCCCCAGTGACAGATTGGTCCCTAAATTTCCTGATGCATATATGATTCGATTTCATCATTCTTTGATGCAGTCACATTTCATAGCTGGGGAATCTCCAACCTGGTTAGATCCAGGGTGGTACAGATAATAACTCAAAATATTTAATCATTTCTTCTTATGGTGTTAGAAGGCTGATGAAAAAATTACCTTTATATCATAGCTTTTAAATCATTACTTATCTCTTTAATATTCCAGAAATAGGAGAAAATCAAGGTTGGTAAAATCAAAAAATAAATAAAATTCCACAGATATTTATTCATTACCAACTATGTACAAATCACTTTTCTGGGCAATAAACATTTAAAAATAAGCAAAAATGGATTCAAAGAATTTACTTTTCATGGGGCAGGGACAGGGATATAATACATATATTGTTTAATAAAAACAAAGCATTAATAATATAATTAAAAAATCAAGAGCAAGAAATAATCCTAATCAGGAGAAATGAAGATTTCATATGGGTATAGCAACTGAACTCCCTTCTGAAAGATGTAGGTATTCCACAAGTTGTTATTGAGGAAGAAGTGAATCACAGACATGGCTGATAACTAGTGCAGGAGATCAGAGGTAGAGAAGGGAATTTCATGAAAGGAGAGAAGCTATCTGATTAGTTTGACTAGAATGGAAGGAGTATGTGCAGGGGAATAATATGAAATTCAATTAAACAGAAAGATGGAAGCTAGGTTATAGAGAGTTTTATATGCCAGGCCAGTGATTTTTCTTTCTGGCATAACAGAGGTATTTAACCTCAAAGAAATACTGAATGACAGAAATAAACACTTGGAGTGGGGAGCTAGAGGTGTCTCAAAATAAAGCCCTGGTTAACAACTGAAGACTCTTAAATTAGATACTAGTCATGAACCCCAGATCTCAAAATCATTTTCATGCATTATATTTGCAATGCCAAGACAATTTCTACTCTGATTTCTCCCCTCTAGGATTATAAATGAAACCTCTCAGGCTCTAATTTAAAGAGTAATTAGCCAAATGTGTTCAAAACAAATTAAATTGATCTATCCTGATTTGTCAATATTACTCAACTGGAGCTAACTACCATCTAAAGATTGCCCATAGAGAATCAGACCCATCCCATTAGCATAAACTTGCTATATTATATTCTTCTAGCTGCCATCAACCTGAATGAATTCCTCAGTGCTTTTTCTACCCAGTGGAGGTACTCGTTGGTTTAAAAGGGTCCCCTACTTGTTGAAAGACTAAAATATTTTTAATCAAGCTTTATTGAAACCCAGTGGGCTGAAATCCAAGCTGGTATAGATTTGAATTTGATCTTGATCTCTGATTCTGGGAAGATGTAGAGCAACTCTCCAGTGACCTTCATTGAGTTAATAAAGTTATAATTCCCAGTGACAGATTTGATACCTTGGGAGAAAGCCTTAATGTCTGAGAATTAAGGGAAAAGTGCAATTCCCAGCAGAGAGTCAAGAGCTTAGCTGGAAAAATGAAGGAAATATTAGGAGGTACAAATCCTCAAAGCTCAGTTAGTATAGCTAAGACCAAATGAATTACCATGCTGACTCAGTTTTAGTCTCTTTCTTTTTTTTCTCCCAGGGTACATTTCTAAAAGAAAGACCAAGGCATGGTACCATGAGGATGGGTTCAGACATTTCAAAGTGTCTTATAGTGGATCTGACAACCCCTAAATCAATCTAAAACTTTTCTAAAGATATTAATTTTTTCCTCTTACTAATGCTTACTCATCAAATCATCAAACTGATGACAAACTTCTTGAAGATAACAAGATATGGCTAATTCTACTAACGTGGAAAGACTGATGATGTTCCCAGCAGCACATTCTCATTGCTTTCCAAGGAAGAACAATCCTGTGTGAGCACAAAGAGGCTTATGACCTCTAGGCTAGATTATGTCATGAAATTCTGGCCAGGAGAACTGCTGAACAGGAGGATGAGATGATAAATGAAGTGATAGACTTGGAATCAGAAGAAGTTATATTCAAATATAGGCAAACGGCTAAACCTCCCTCAGATTTTGTTTCCTCATCCACAAGGGAGGAACAAACCTCAGTCATACTGATATCACAAGATTTTTTCAAGGTTGAAATGAGTTCATGTGTACCTGAATGAGCTTAGCATTCGGAAATTTTTAGCTGATTTCTCCAAGAGTGAGGAAACTGATCTAAAACTGAACTATGAAACCTTGTTACAAAGGAAGAGGCAGTATAAGGAAAGTCAAAAGCCTAAAGACTGCTTCAATCAGCAAGCAATATTTTCTGCCAGTGGTAATGAGGAGATAGGTCAGAGAGAGTACTAGACTTGGCTCAGGAAGAGTTCAGTTCAAATCCTCCCTGAGATGTTCATTAGCTGTGCAACCTTGAGCAAATCACAAACTCTCTTAGCCTTAATTTTCTCATCTGTAAAATGGGAATAATAACATTTATCTTAATAATAATAGCATCTACTTCCTAGGAATGTTGTGAGGATCAAATAAGATAATATATATGAAGTGCTTTGAAAACCGTAAAGTACTCTATAAGTGACATAAAGATTAGTTGTGATGATATAAAGTGACATAAATAATAAAATTTATATTATTATGTATTATATACTATTATAAATAATAAAGTATTGTGATACCTATGATTTAAGTGATAGCTATTATCAAAATTATCATTAATACTGTTATTATCATCATTATTTTTCTATGGTATATCTGCCCTCCCTGGTCAACAGAATATAAGCTTTTAATCTTCATTTAAGGCAGTGATTCTCAAAGTCTGTGCCACCGCCCCCTGGTGGGTGCTGCAGCAATCCATGAAGATGGTGATGGCCACAGGTGCATTTATCTTGCCTATTAATTGCTATTAAAATTTAAAAAAATTAATTTCCAGGGGTGCTAAGTAATATTTTTTTCTCAAAAGGTGGTGGTAGGCCAAAAACATTTGGGAACCACTGGTTTAAGGCAAGGATTTTGAGGCTACTGTTTGGTTGTATCTTGTGCATAATATTATCCTAAACTCTAGAACTGGAAGGGACCTCAAAATCCATCTAGTTCAACTACCTCATTTTACAGATGCGGACTGTGAGGTATCGAGAGCATCAGAGAATTACTCAGGGTCACCCAGGAGGTTAAAATCAGAGGAACCCAAGTTCCCTGAATCCAGAGTCAGGATCTTTTATGTTTGTAGAAGAAAATTGAATTGACTCATAACAAAAGAGAAAAATGCTCCTCTGAATTTGTAGAATTCACTTAGATTTCTGACTTCTCAGCCAATTTTATCCTTATGAGAGAAATACAAAGTACCCTGGCACTCTCTGTGACTTTTGACAATTTTCTGGGTCACTATCCATTGTTGATATTTATGCATAATGGAAAGTGACTAAAACACACACACAAACTCAGTTATAACAAGACAACAATGCCTGCTTGGATTGCTTGTGAGCTGGTGACCCTCCCAGTCACTGTCATGAACATTTGTCACCTCCTCAAACACACAGCATATTGCAGTTTCTAACACACCCACACCTAATCACTAGGACTGAAATCCCACCGCCCAAGATCTTATTTCAAAATATCTTCAGGTTTAAGATGATTGGTTCCGGGGGAATTCTCACACAGATATGGCTCTGATGCCCACAGGATCTGTGTTATCATGAGAAGCATTCCTTCTTCTTCTCCCAGGTAATAATCAATGTACAACATCATAGTGACCAAGTAGAAATTGCTTTTGACCTCTATGTACTGGCTTCTCTGTGTTGTGTCCCCAAAGCTCCTGCCAAGGACTGATGACTTGGCCAGAAAATTATAATCCTGTCTGAATGATGGGAAATGTTTTTACTTTTTCTCCTTTCTCATCCCAAGGACCTGCCTTCCCCCAACCCCCACCAATCTAGCATAACATCTCTCTGTATATACCACTCAACTGACATTTAGGAGCTTCAGGTTTCTCATTTCCATTTGAAACTTTCCCAGAAACCTAATGATTTCTAATGGTTATTATTAGAGCAAAAGAACCTCATACTTTGATTCCAGGTTCACAAATATTTGACAGTTCCTCCTCCTTCTTTCCAGTCTATCAAAGAAAGTGCATTCAAGGTTGAGCAGTACTTTGTTTTGTTTGTCTGTTTGTCTTAAAGAGTCAATCCCCTCCTAATACCCCTCCCACAAATCCTTTGCTTCCAAGGAAATAGATCAAATTTATTGAATGTAAAGGACCTGTAATGATGTATCAGTCTGGGTGAGAGAAGTCTATTACCCTTCAGCCATATATCAAGTAGTTTTCATTTTAGGTCTCTACAATATGGCAGGGAATCCATGGTGGAAGCTGAGCACTAAATTCTCTCCAGGGTTAATAAAACTTTGTAGTGGGCAAGAACAGCAGGCAGGGTCTTGATTGCAACATGGAAGATGGCAATTTTGGAACAAGTGCCAAATCTATATTTCAGAGGAAAATGGGAAGAGCTCAGAAAGCATCTCATTCAACAAACTAGGGATGATAGCAACCGAGAGCACAGCACAGCATGTAGGAAGGGCAACTGGTATTCATTCATTCAGCCAGTCAGTCGGTAGGCATATATTTGGGACCAGATGGATGCAAATCATTGTCCCAGGTGCATTACATTTCCTTGTATGAAGTCAACACAATTCTCTACCTCATGAATTTAGGGAGAGGTAAAGGATCATTAGATTCAGAGCAAAAGGAAATCTCAGAAGGCACTTAATAATAACAATAATAATACCAAATACTTCTATAGTGCTTGAATCTTTGCAAAATCCTTTATATATTTCATTTGATCTCCACAACACTGTGAGGTAAGACCTATTTGCACCCATTTTGCTGATAAGGAAACTGAAGATGAATTATTAAATGTCTCACCTATACTCTGACTTGGTCCACAGCTGTGGCTTTCTCAAAAAGATCATGATTGGACACAGAATTATGATCGAGAGCTAGATGGATCTTTGGGAGTCAAGTCTATCCCTTTCATTTCACAGAACAGGAAATTGAGACCCAGAGGGGCAAAGAGACTTTCATGATACACCATTATTAGCAAGTCACAAGAGACACAATCGAATTCAAATACTCTCATTCAAAAGCTGGTATCCTATTGGTCTATAGGACCTCAGTGGCTTTTCTGTCCACTGTTGAGTGAGATAAAAACAAATGCAGCTTATTTTAATTATTGAGACCCATGGAGCATGTTCAATCAATCAACAAATTTAAGGATGTGCCCCTAAAAGTGACTCAAGGGTAGAATGTTCCATCTCAGTAGATCTTGAAATGGCCCAGAGATGACTGGGCAGTACCAGGAACAAAACATGGAAATCCCCACCAGGCAATGCATTAGAACAAGAATTTGAACCTACTCCACTAATATCTCCCTGTCTCTGAGGTTGATTATGTCATGTAGGTGCTTCATTAGGTCTCTAATGATAAGAGATTAGATGTTTCCTCTAACCTTAGGAATCATAATATCTGAAAGCTTTCTTTACTGCAATTCTTGCCCACATTTTCCCAGAAATCTTCCTCAAAGAAAATATTCCATCTGTTATGTAGAGGCCTTTATTTTTCTCTTTTAGGATCATAAGCTCCTAAAGTCCCAGATTTATGGTTGCAAAAGATATTAGAGGTCATCTAGTCCGTCCTCATTTTAAAGATGAGAAAACTGAAGCCCATGGGATTGAAGTAATTTGCTCAAGGTCATACATCCATTTGTGATCAAAGTTAGAGTTAAGCATATCTCTCTATGCCTCTGAAGTCAGCTCTCCTCCTACTATGCCACAGTGTTTCTCAGAGTAAATATTTTTTTTTAAAAAAACCTTCAACACTAAACGATAACTCTAGTCCAACTATCAATAATATGGAATTAGGTCTTAATCAATGATGCATGTAAAACCCAGTGGAATTGTGCGTCAGCTAAGGGAGGTTAGGGGGGATTGGGGAGAGGGAAAGAACATGAAACATGTAACTATGGGAAATATTCAAAATAAAAATAAAAAAAACTTAACAAATATTAGGTAATATTTATATGTGATGTTTTAAAAGTTTGCAAAGCAAATGTTATCTCTGGGACATTGATGCTATCACTATCCCCATTTTCTAGATGAGGACACAGAGGCAACTAAAACCTAAAAAAACTGATCCAGTATCATCTAACTAATATCTGTGGCCAGACACAAACTCAGGTCTTTCTCATTTCAAGACTAAAATTCTTTTCACTGTGAAGCTCTCAAGGCCAATTATAGGAAACAAAGAATTCAGGAAACATTTTATAGGAAAAGACTGAGTAAAGAAAAGAGTAGCTTTGTGGATTAGCTATGGTGGTGGCCATTATTGGAACATTTCATGATGAACTATCAATACCTGATTAGTAGGGTAATAACTTGGGCTTAAGCTCTGTGGGTCAGTACATTAATTTTCTTCTGTAAGAAATGCCTGGAGAACTATAGAATTCTCTAACTTGTATACCAAGGAAGATCTGAATAAAAAGCGCTAAGCGAATATACTCTTAGAAGTCATTATTAGGAAAAAGACAGTTGGAGCAGGGTCTCTACAGTGACTTCTTCTGCTCCTCTAACCTCCAAATGTTAGGTTATTGCCATTCAGTACAAGATATTTATTTACTATATTGCTTTGGTTTTCCCATGAATCTGCTCAGACACTCTGGAGTCTCAAGTAGCCAAACAAATCAAACACTAGGATCTTCCAATAGGACAGAGGATAAAATCTATGAAATAGCCTCAAAGATGGATTAACAAAGCTCCCAGCATGCTAAAAGAGGAAGGTGGGCAGAGAGCTGATTGACAGAATAGTCCTTGAGCAGAGTATATTATTTGTTGTTGTTTTCCCAGTGGGATAGATGTGCAACCAGTGAAATATCCAGAATCTCTCTATGCTAAGTGATATCCCTTCCCCTCCTCTGTTTCCAATTTAAGTAACTCCTCTGAGGGGTTGACACACCATTTTTAAAGAATAACTTAGATAATCATCATCGTCGTCATATAGCAACAACAATACAAACTATCCTTTATGTAGTTCTTTCAGTTTTAAAAAGTATACCTCGCAAATATTTCATTTTATCCTAACAGTAAGATAGGTGCAATTTTTATCCTCATTTTACAAGTAAAGAAACTGAGGCTTGCAGAAGTTAAGGGTCACATAGGCTTATTGATTGATACTATCATTATCCCCATTTTAGAGATGAGGACATGAAGGCAAGTAGAATCTAAAAGGTTGGTGTGGGATCATGTAGCTAATGTATGTGGCTGCAATTGAAAGTGCCTGAGACTGATTTGAATTTAGATCTTTCTCACTACAAGCCTAGCACTCTCTCTCTCTCTGACAAATTATTGAACCAAAATATATAAATATATATATATATATATGTATGTATATATATACATTTATTAAGCACCTACTGCGTACAGCATACTGGGTGGATACCAAGCTTAGGCAAGATTTAAGGTTCATAGCCACTTGAGCTGTTTGTGAATCAGTGAGCTGAAATAATTATTCACAGTGATATTGCAGGTTAAGTGAATTACAGAATTACCAGTGCCTTTTTGTAGGAATCCCTTTTATTACTCAGTTGTAAGACGAGGTAATGATACACTTAGGCTAGGGGCATCGGAACACCAGACTATTTAATAAAAGATGATAAAAGCAGCAGATCTACAAAGTAGCCTGTGATGAAATGTTCTGAAAGGATTCGGGGAGCTGAGATTACATTTCTAAGTAAAAGAAGAGCCCAGACGTTCCAGTCCATTCTTGGCAATCTTGAGAGGAGCCCCCAATGGCTCAGATGTTGGAATGTGGTATATTATGCAGCAGAAGCTCAAGCGGGACATTCTCTGGGGGCAACTATGGCATATTCAAAGCATGTGCAGGAGAACAAAGCCTGGCCTTCAGCAAAATTGTTAAATGGGGAAGTCTGGTTTTGTACTCCTAGCTATCCATCACCCTGCCTCTCCCAACCCCCCAAACCTGTACTCTGGGCATTGGGTATCTGGTCACTTTTGTCCTCCTCCACTAAAATTTGACCGCAGGGAAGGATGTGACACCTGTCCTCTGTTTGGAAAAAAGTGATCTTAAATACCTCGTGTTCAAATCCTTCCTTAGATACAATTCCTCAGACATTAAGTTCAATTTCTCTATGCCTCAATCTCTTCATCCATAAAATACAGAGGTTGGACTGGATGGCCTCTAAGGTTCTTTCCAATTCTAAATCTAAACACCTATGAAATTCTGGTTTCTTCTACTTAACTGGGTAACCTTGGGAAAGTCCCTTAACATCTCTGTGCCTCAGTGACATTATGTAAAATGAGGACTCTGGACAAGATGACATCTAAAGAAGCCTCCAGCTGTAAATCTGTTTTCATGCGCTTTTCATAGCTGTAAATCCATTGATCTCTGGGGCTTTCCCTAGTTCCAGTAATTTATGATTCGTAGTTCCTTCTAACTGGGGAATTTGCATTTTTAGTTCTCTCCTTTATTGTGAAATGACAAACAGTGTCTCTCCAGAGAAAGATTTCAGGCATCATTCAGCAGGTGAGGGAAGAATCTGAGGGCTAAGGGACAACAGTGGGGCTGTGTGAGATCCAGCATCACATCATGCAGCTAATTAATAGTTTGTAATTTCAAAGTCCCATTCTCTGAGGATCACTTTGTAAGGAAATGTACCAATGTTCATTCAATTCTTGACAGCAACATTTTTCCATGCAGGTGGCCACCCACTCCATCTACTGGGGAAGACCAACGTTGCCTGCATTGATTCTCAGGCACTTAGTAAAGTGGGAACTGGTTGTTTTCTGTGTACTCCTCTACCTTTCACCATATCTCCTGGAATATTTAGGAATAACTGTGTTGTTATTAGAGTGTTTGGTAAAATAATATTTGCATTCAGATCAGATCCATATTTTTTTCCTGGTAAAGACACATGAATCCATTCCCCTTTCACTTAAAGTCATTATTTAATTTGCCCAAAATAACCCTTGATGAGCACCATTTTCCTATATACCTTCTCCTTGGGGTATGTAGTCTCCTTGAGGGTAGAGATAGTCTTGCTTGCTGGTTTGGGTATTTCTAGCATCAAACAGCAGCCTATAAAGTGCTAAAATTATTACTTAAATATTAAATTACTTAAGTAACATTATATTACCACTTTTCTTAACCATTGGCAAATTACTAAATTACTTAAGCAATAATTTGTGCTAAAAAAAAATCACTTCAAAAACCATCTATTCATGATGTGTGCTTGTGGAGGGGTTACCTTGGGAGAGACAACTTAGACAAACTAAGAGGCCACTTGGGATTAAATAGGCATTAGAAAAAATCATAAAGTGTCCATGCCTTTCTTGTGCTTGGAAAAAAGTATCCACAGTACTGGAATCATGTGTTTAACATCCTGGAAACCTTGACCCACTGAGATCTGATTTCTGCATTTACTGGAGCTAAAGAACATTAATATCTCACCACTTACCTCCCTCCTCTCTCTCTCTCTCTCTCTCTCTCTCTCTCTGTCTCCGTCTGTCTGTCTGTCTGTCTGTCTCTCTTTCTCTCTTTCTCTCTCTCTCTCTCAATCTCTCTCTCTTTCTTCCCCTCTGTCTCTCATTTTATTTATAATTTCCAAAAGGACTGAGCAGGCCACTTGCTATAGCAGGCTAGCCTAGGCTTACCAAATCCCTTAGGAAAAGAAATAAAAAGATTATGGCTTTCATATCAGACACGGAAGGTTGCACAGAACTTAAAAATTTTACCTAGGAAGAAATGCTGGCAAAATGAACAAGCAGGGAGGGCTATGGCAGATGTTCACCATTTAAATATAGTCCCTCGGCTAAAAAACCACCACGAGCAGCAACAACCTGAAGCCACTGAAATATAAGTTCTAGGGTTCTCTTCATATTTCTTGATGCCCTTTGTCATTAATAGTGTTAGGATTAATTAGGTGTGGTTATCAAGGTCCTTCTCCTCACTCTATCCTGTTCTATAACCCTCATGCCAGAAGCTCAAACAAAATAGCAGGGCCCGCTGGACTCCTGTCCTGACTTTACTCAATGTCAAAGTGGTGGGTGATTTTCTATGTGCTGTCATTAGAGAGTGGCTAAAAGAGGTAAATAGCCCTAAATCTTTTCCCAATCTGGTATGTTTCCATTCTAAAATTTTGGTACCCAAAACACTGGATCCCTGGAGATTTAGCTACATGGTCTTTCAGATGCATAGCGTGACCTGGAGAGGATGGACTCTGATGAATATTATGATCTTTCCAAGTAGAATAAACTCACTCCTTTGGGGTCAGACAATGAAGGCCTCTATCAAAAAGGAAATGTGTTGCCTGGGAAGGGGAGCCCAGAGTGACTACTTTTCTTGGACTGTCTTATCAGATTAGTTCCCTGTCGCCTCTCAGTGAGTGGTATATAGAACAGAGAAGGTAAATTTTGATTTGGGAATAGACAGCCTACAGGGGAAAGAATGAGATAAGGAACACAGGACTTGTAGTACCGCCAGAGTCCCAGCTCTGAAAGGCAGAAATCTTCTGGAGAAAGGTTGGAAAAGTATTTCACCAAAAGAAATAGTCATTATTTTCAGAATAAGGAAGGGGGGAAAATGGACCATTTTGAATTTGATGACAACATTCTGCCCTGTTTGTTCTTCCTTAAACTGAACTACGGCTCATCTCCAAGCTTTTGTGATGCTTGTGTCAGCATGGTCCAGGGATCTTTGCAAATGAGGCGTCTAGCTGCTTTGAGCCTCTTCATCCATAAGTGTTCTAATTGGAGGTAATCAGAAAACTTTAATTAGGACAATTCAGCTCATGACCAATGTCATTCCAGTTCTACCTTGATAAACGCAGCTTCCAAAAATCCAGCATATCTCCAGAAAAGGTCAAGCTAGAGCTGGAGTAACCCACTTCTATCACAGGTAGAAGGATTCACCAAAGGCACAGCCTAGAGGCTAGAGGCCTGATGGTAGGTAGAGACTGATAACTGATTCAAAGGAAGAGGCAGGGGGTAAATGAAGGTTTTAAGAATGCTTCCTCAGGGGCAGCTGAGTGGCTCAGTGGATTGAGAGCCAGGCCTAGAGACAGGAGGTCCTGGGTTCAAATCTGAACTCAGACACTTCCCAGCTGTGTGACCCTGGACAAGTCTTGACCCCCCCATTGCCTAGCCCTTACTACTCTTCTGCCTTGGAGCCAATACACAGTATTGACTCCAATATGGAAGGTAAGGCTTTCAAAAAAAGAATGCATCCGCTTATACTGGCATACAATATTTTGATTAAATGGGAAGGAAACAGGACTTGGGGTCAGAAGACAAGGGTTCCAATTCTGAATCCAACACTTACTAGTTGGGTGACAACTTACTTCTCCAGTCTGAGTGTCAGTTTCCTTGTATAAAATTGTGATAAGACTTATAGTACCCACCTCACAGTGTTGTCAATGTGTTTGAAAGTTATAATTGATATAAAATGCTGTTAATAAAAAGTAATATATAAATTGTAATTGTTATGATCATCAACACAAAAAAATCATACTCATCACTGTCAACATCTTATTCTTCTTTGTGGATAGAAAGGGCTGGATGTATGGTGAGGAAAGCTGGGGTTCATAGCCTGTCTTTGACATTTAGTAATTGAGTGACCTTATCCAAGTCACTTAAATTCTTTGAATCTCAGTTTCTAAATCTATAAAGTAAAATCGTTGCGACTCAATGACTTCTAAGGTTCATTCCAGCTCTAACTTTAGGACCCTAAGAATATTTTTGGACAGGATTCTGATAGGACAAGTTGTCAACCTACCCTTATATTTTTTATATTGAATATTCTGTTGATTATAGCAGAAGTGAATAAGATTATTGCTTTATGTAGTTGAATAAGTGCTTTAGAATATCAGTTCATTTTCTCTTGCCTCATTGAGAATCATAGGAACAATTCCAGTAGGAGACAGGACAACAGGGATGAAATGGCAGCTCATCTTGTCCTCTCATTATTTTAACATCAATACTGCTGTTATACCCATTAGCCTTCATGATTTTAGACAATCTCATACCTCAAATGTGTTCTATTCAAAATAGGATAAGGACTTGACCTGTGATTTCATTAATATGGGGAACTTCCTTTACTAATTAATATGAGCCCTTTAGTTAAAACTTATAATCTTGGAGGGTTGCCTGGAGGGACTAAGGTTAAGTGACTGGACCAGGGTTTCCCAGCCAATATGTCAAAGGCAAAACTGGCATGAATACCATGATAATTAACAGATTTGTAATCCCTGTGATGTAGTTAAATGGAAGTTACAAACATGATTATTCAGTTTATTTGATTGTTTTTTAAATCCAATCACAAAGCAGAATGTTTCTGTGGTTAAGACCATTCTGAGAGCTTGTGGGAAGTGAGGAGACAGGCTTCCCTCTACCTTAGGAGAAGAAAGGCAGAAAGCAAACCAGAAGAGTTTTATATATATATATATTATATATATATATATATATATATATATTTGGGCTATGTGTTCCATGAGTCATCTCTGAACTATAGACTAGAACCCAGGTATGGTTGATGAAGAAAGCCTTTATAAAATGTAACATAAAGGTATAGTTCCACTAAGTCGAGGTCCAGAACTTCCAGTTTCCCTAAAGACCTGCTATTTTCAAATACGGAGGGGAACTAATATCTTTAAGTGGATAAGGTCTAGGTTTTTCTGAGAGGAAGTGGTTGTTGATGAAAGCTTGGCTGTGATATCCAAAGGGTCTGGTCCCAGGGAACCATGGCCCTGATGGGAGATAGTGGGCTTCTCCTCTTCTTTCCCACTGTCATCTCAAAGCTGGGGTAGTCAAGAAAAAGATATCTGGTTTTCTGGGCTTAGCATCACTTGTACACTACTTGTACTTCCTCAGGCCCCTTCAATTTCTTCATTTCTGTAAGCCTTTTTCATTAAAGTGTTCCATGGACCCTGCAACGTTGATAATTGGCAGATTCCTGTCTGAGTGATCAGAGGACATTCACCAGATACACTTGCATGAAACCTTACCCTTGTGCAAAAGTCTCACCTGCATTGTTCAAGTGGACCACTATGTAGGACAAGATTTAAATATTTATACGCAGAGTGAAGAAAAGCAATGATGATCTGATTAATGTTAGATCATAAGGGCACCATTTATAGGATCATCCATCTGTAGCACATTGGAAAGTACACTGGCTTTGGAGGTGGAAAATGAGGCTCAAGTCTTACTTCTACTATTGGCTACTCGTGTGACTTTGGGCAAAATATTTCTCCTATTGAAGCCTCAGTTTCTTCATCTGTAAAATGAGGTAGCCAGCAAGTTCCATTTAGCTTTAGAACAATGATATTACAATCTCTCCCTGGGTCCTAGTTCCTTATGTTGAAAATGTGAGGGCTGACTTAGATGACCTCTGAGTTTCCTTATATCTCTAGATGTAGGATCCAAAATCTATGCTCTATCCCCTCCACAAAGCCTATTTTCCCTTTGTCTCTCTGATGATTGTGATTCAGACAAATATTTTTCCTTGGCTCTCTCTTCATTCTACCACAACACTACACCGTGGGAACAATATATCATGTTAGCTCTTTTGCCTTCCCTTTATGACTTAAAATGTTAAAATAGAGGAACAGCATTTTTAACAGGGAAGCTATATGATTCAACGGAATAAGCTATGGGCTTAGAGTTAGAAAGACTTCTTTTCCTGAGTTCAAATTTGACCTGAGATACTTTTTAGCTGTATGATCCTGGGCAAGTCATTTTACCCTATTTGCCTCAATTTCTTCATCTGTAAAATGAGCTAGAAAAGGAAAAAATTCTCCAGTATTTTTGCCAAGAAGATACTAAATCAGGTCTTGAAGAGTCAGATATGATTGAGAATTATTCTAAAACAGCAACAAACATTTTAATCTCTTTGGCCATTCAGTTTTTGTTGTTGTTGTTGTTGTTGTTGTGGAAACAATCGATACCTCCAACTATGTGAAATTGCCTGGGACCAATCATGCCCTCCTACTGTCTAGCGGTATCTACCCATCTCCAGGTTTCATCCCTGCCTTAGCAGGAGGATTATTGCTAAAACACGACCTATAGTGGCTCAGTGATGTTAGTGGCTAAAGCTCCAGGATGGAGACAAGAAAGAAAGAATAACAGGATCATAAATCTAAAGCTGAAAGGGAACTAGAAGACACTGAGTGAGTGTGATCCTATCATTATACTGATGAGCTACCTGTGGCCTAGAGATTTGCTGAAAGACACAAATGTGGTGTCAGAAATAAGATTCTGACTTCAAATGTGCCTCTGATATTTATTAACTGTGTGGCCCTTGGCAAGTCATTTGACCACATTTGGTATCAGTTTTCTCAACTATCAAAGGGACTTAATAATAGTACCACCTCATAGATATATTGTGTCAAATGAAAAAATATATACATGGCATATATTTTATGTCATAGATATGCATGCATATATATATGTATATATATATATATATTATGGAAATACAGCTAATTTCTTCTAAGTGAAAATTTGGATTACTTTGCAGTGATTGCATTAATTGAATTTGCACTGCATATTACCAGTGGAGTGGAAACAATGAACATATGTTACATATTTATAACTTCTAATAGCACAAATCCAATCCCTTTTCAAAGGACTCATTATTTTCAGTAATTAAGACTTTACTGTATAGGTACACGTGTGTGTGTTTGTGTACTACAATACCTTGTAAACTTTAAGTGCTATATAGAAAAGCAATGTTGCAACTGAAAGGTAAACTGAGTAAGAAAGATAAGTATTCAAATCTCAACTCCCTGACAGAAACTGACTATGTGACTATACATGAATCATTGAACCTCTAAGGACTCTAGATTACTATTTATTGCTATTATTTGCAGAGAAGGTGCTGCCAAGCTTTGCTCGAGAGACTTTGCGCATCTAGGATTCTGTATACTTTTTGCGATCATAATTCCAATCTCCATCCCCTAAAATGCCATTTCAGTGTTAGCTACCATAATTTTTCTCATGGGTTCTTTTCAGGATCTTGAGATGTAATGAGTGTTGGAAATTGATCTAATTTTAAAAACCCAGGTGCTCATTTTTTATGGTTTTGGTTGGGGAGTGGTGGTGGCAGCATTGGGTCTCCCATGTTTACCCAGCCTAGAAGTCCCATAGATATTTAGGGATTTGATCCCACTTCCAATCAGCAGAGAAGCTTTGAAGGTTATGATTCTCAGCTTATGGATTGTCCCTTCTTTAGGCAGCCTGGTGGCCCTCCACATTGGTGCCAGACAGTGTTAGAGCACCTCATTGGCTTATTCTACTTCTCCTCAGAACCCATCAACTCAATTGATCCTACTTGTCTTAATCTCCTCAGGAAGAGGGATTACAGTCAGGTATTCATTTTTATTTTTTTAATCCTATCTGAATTATTATACCCTTTTTATTGGCTAGAGGACTAGATATGGAATTGTTGCTTTATAGGTAAAGGGAGGCTCAGGAATCATCTAATCCCACAGAATAGGGAATTGGGACCTCACCACTGGCACATAGTAGGCACTTAACTTGTTGCTTGATTGTCCAAGGTCAAACAAGGTAGTAAGGCAGAGCAGGTCCTCTGACTCCAAAATTCAGCTCTCTTTCCACTGGACTATGTAATCATAACCAAAAGAGGCATTTAAATAGTTCTATTTTTGCTTTTCTTCATCTTTTAACATTACATTCCCTGATTCAAGCAACACATTTATCAGCTTTGTGATTTTTCTTCATTTATCCTAAAAAAGAGTGGGGTATTTTTGTATTGTTCTTAGAGTTTTCCACAAACTTTATATCATTCTGAGTTTAAATTCTCTGATGGGATTCTTAGAGGTCTGTGCCATTCTTTTGTATTTGTCCTTGAGTATGTGCCCTTCTTCCATCTATTGTAGGTGCTCTTAAAATACAGAGAGTTCCTTCTGCAGCCTCATTAGATTCTTTCCATTCTCCTCTTTTTTTGCCTATACAGGATCATTAGTGATTGTATTGTTCAGAATTTCATTTCTCAGTGCCACCCATCCCTCTTGAGTCATCTTTCTTTTTTAGAATTCCTTGCTAGGGAATCATAACTATTGTCTCTCTGAACTCTTTGAAAAGTTGGTTGATCTTAGCTATTTCCTCATCATTATAACTCCATATTTGATCAGAGGAAGATTTCTTAAAGGGATATATAAAAAGATAAATCTTCTCCTTACATCTTCAACTAACTCGCAGACTAAGAGAACCTATTCACCCCTGGCCATTTTGTGAGTGCCGTAAATGAAATAGCATGTTTGATTGTGGATGAGTGTTCAGATATAAACGAAAGTCAGAATTATAAGGGATCTAAGCCTGATATTCCATCTACTAAACCGAATATCTCCATCACCAAAGTCCACCTCAAGCTTCATCATGGAGATGGCCCTACAATGTTAGAAATTTTTCCAATGGAATGTAAGCTTTGAAAGATCCTGAAAAGCTGGGAAGACTTTGAGTATGAAATGGGGCATTTATCGTGTTAGGAACAATCTACATGGAATACCAAGATAGATACAAGAGAATGAAGGTTTCATCTAC
The DNA here is from genome assembly GCF_016433145.1 of Gracilinanus agilis. Classification (NCBI taxonomy): domain Eukaryota; kingdom Metazoa; phylum Chordata; class Mammalia; order Didelphimorphia; family Didelphidae; genus Gracilinanus; species Gracilinanus agilis. The sequence continues at coordinate 24,759,206 of NC_058131.1, forward strand.
CACATCCCTTAAAATCCCTCTACGTAGACCAGAGAAATGTGGTATATATCATCACTTTGGGGAGTTCCATCAGTTTTGGTGAATCATGTATTCTTAAGCTAGATTCACACTCAAGAGGGTCTGGTTGGCCTCTAATACATAGCTATGTGACTCTGGGCAAGTCACTTAAATTCTCAAAGACTATGATATTCAATGAAACATGTAAAACCCAGTGGAATTGCACGTCGGCTATGGGAGGGGGATGGAGAGAGGGGAGGGAAAGAACATGAATCTTGTAACCGTTGAAAAAATATTCTAAATTAATTAATTAAATAACATTTTCTATTTAAAAAATTCTCAAATACTAAAGTCATTCTAACTAAAAGTTGTAGCATAGATGCTAATTGACCTGGCTAGAGGGTTTTCCCCCTGGGAGTTAGTTCTATGAAATGAAAACATCGGTCCTGTCAAAAAAAAAAAAAAGAAAGAAAAAGAAATGTATGACAAAAATTAGTCCAACTGTCTTAAAGTTTCTAAATTGAATTTAAAAAATAATTAGGATGTATCCTGCCACCATTTCAAAATAATTGTTCTCAAGTGGATTGTTCAATACAACGCCTCTCCTTTTCATATATATTTGAACTTATTAGCACACAAAAGTCTAGTTCCACATGCCCAATCCTACCCATTACTGAAAAAGCACAGCATTCTACTGGTGAGTTGACTGGTCATATCCAAGTGCAGAAAAGTACAAAGAAACATTTAATCAAACAAATGAGCAATTTTGGCTACATGATCACCATACTCCCTTCTGTCTCCTAAATTCTAGGAGAATATGCAAGAAATCTATTAGTGCTATTAGCTTTGACATGAGCTACCAAATCAAGCTGACTTCTTTGAAAGTAGAAATTGGATGGTCAACCAATGCCTGTCTTTCACACTCGTCAATTCCTTATTTCTAAGAGTTTTCATTCCTTTGGTCTTCCTTCTTAAAGAAAATCAAAGATTATGAGATTATAAGAGTTGGAATTGCATGAAAACTTTATAGGCTGCATTATCTATATTATTTGGACTCAACTACCAGAGTAGAAAGTTACATAATGAAGATTCAAACCCACCTCTCGCAAATCTTGAATAAGGAAAACTCCAAGACTGGATTGTTGAGAAGTGATGAAGGTAAAAGTGGCTTTGGGGATGAGCATATGTAGATGTGGGGATGTACAGGCATCCATCCCACATCATGGGGATTAGTTTATCAATATCAGTGTTGGGAATTCCTGCTGCTGAACTTTTTTAATTCCTAGCTCTTTGCCTTGGATTCTACTTTTTTAAAAAACCCTTTCGTTCTGCCTTAGAATCAATACCGCATATTGATTCTAAGGCAGAAGAGTGGTAAGGGCTAGGCAATGGGGGTGAAGTGACTTGCCCAGGGTCACACAGCTAGGAAGTGTCTGAGGCCAGATTTGAATCCAAATCTTTAGACCCCCTAGATTCTGTTTTTTTTTTTTATTTTAAACCCTTAACTTCTGTGTATTGACTTATAGGTGGAAGAGTGGTAAGGGTAGGCAATGGGGGTCAAGTGACTTGCCCAGGGTCACACAGCTGGGAAGTGGCTGAGGCCGGGTTTGAACCCAGGACCTCCTGTCTCTAGGCCTGACTCTCACTCCACTGAGCTACCCAGCTGCCCCCTCCTAGATTCTGTTTTAAGTAAATGTCCTCACATATTTTATGATGTCATTTGCTTAATTCTGTCTCATTTCGTGTGTGTTCACACACACATATGACTTCATACCTATGCATATGTACATATGCATATATAATATATATTCTAATAAAAATGGGAATTCCTGAAAACTGTTTTAGAATAGATAAAGTGCCCAAAGAAGTTTCAGAAACATATGTAACACATATGGTAGTTAAAGTATGTCATCCTTAACAGAAAGAAAGATGCCTTCATGACTCTAATCTCTTCTGTGTATTTGTAAGGCTGTGAAATATCGGATGGATGTCATGCAAAGTTCTCTTTTGAATGACTTAGATCATTTCTTAAAAGACTCCAAACACCCCAGTGGGGCAGAGAGTATTTTCTCCCAAGGTGTTCAGGGGAGTTTAATTATGCCCATATTCTTGCATGGTGTGGCAGCAATCATATCTCTTAACAAATTTCTCTTTCCTTGTACAAGCAGAGCCAGTTAGCAAACAGCTCACAGTTTGGACCATTGTGAATTAATACACATCTTTCCCATTAACTCAAGAAAGTCTTATTGTTTAAGTTTGTCAATCCTTATTATGCCAGCGGCAAGGCAATGATTGCAATGGAGGGAGAACAAGGAGGCTGCCATGGTTACAAGAAGAGAAATAACTTGTGTGGGTGCCCTGATTGTCTTGATTCTAGGAAGTTTATTTAGAGAGATGCTTGCATGCTGATGGGCAGAAATGACTGAATGTGTCTAAATCATCACAGAATCAGTGAGATGGGGCTGCCCATTATAATAGGGCAATGGTATCCATGTTACTAAACTACACTAGAGGAATATTCCTTAACGTGGTGATAGAGTAGCAATCATGCACACCTTCTCTTGTGTTGAGCCTGTGATGGGAAGGAGAAATCAAAGTTTATGTAAAAAAGCATAGGATTCATGATATTGAATACCTGGCTAGGACAGAGAGCTTCTTCAGATGTGTGAAACCTGACAAACGATATCCATTTCTGAGGATTTACATGAGGAAAATAAATAGGTGAAGGACTTTAAATGATAATAATATTAACGATCTATGCATTTATATCATATTCAAAGTTTTTCAAAGAATTTTCTTCAAAATCATCCTGTCACACAATATAAATATCACTACCATTTTATGCATAAGAAAATATTGGAGGCCCTGGAGTGAAAAGCCTTGCCCAGCTGGCTCATTCACTTACCTAGTTTGTGAGTGGGATCCAAACTAAAAGGCCTAGATCTTCTGAATCAATATTTTTTCCTTATTGCCTACATTGTATCATTTTTTTCATAAAAAACAAATATTTAATCAGACAAGAGACAGGTCCTTAATATTCAGTGCCACACAGAGTCCAGTGCTAAATACCAGTCAAAAACTAGGGCTCTGCAGACAGTGTCTCTGAGAGAATTACCATATTAGATGATTCTCGCCATACCATTTTCTAATGGATGAAACTCTCTTTGTGCTAATACCATAGAAAATTTTGATTCCGACATTGGTGGGACTAGATTAATTTCTCTACTCTTCTGCTTATTCTATATCTAAAGATGGTTAAGTCATTTAACCTATCTTTGCTTAGTTTCTTTATCTTCAAAAAGGGACATTTAGATTATAGTATAATTAAGGTCTTAAACCTCTAAATCCTATGAAATTCATAGGTCACAAGATTGGATATGTTTGGGTGAATACAATACTGGGAGGACAATCAGACTAGAATACTGATGATGAATGGCTCTGCACCAGCCTTGCAAGAATGGGATTGAGGAGTGTGTGTGGCTATAGTTGAGCTGAAACTGCTCTATAAATATTTTGCTAATGATTCTGATGAAAGTATAAAGGGCAGATTTTGAGATAACAAACCTGGGAAAATTACTCAGTCCTCTGGATGACAGAATTAAGATTCGAAAATATATTGAAAAACTAGAATCATAAGTTTTTCGTTTTTTTTTTTAATGCAAAATCCTATCCTTGGATTAAACACCTTTTAGGATGTTCAAATTGACTTTTGATGACAGGCAACATGAAAAAGATCTGAAGCCATGGTAATAATGATTCAGTACTGTGACAATAAGAAAAAAGAAAAAGTGAAAAAGAAAAAAAATAATCCAGTCTTAGGTTGAATTAATAGAACCGAAGAATGGAAGTTATAGTCCTCTGATATTCTACCTTTGACAAAGTGATCTGAGATACTCTGTTTTGTTCTGGGTGCTACATTTGAGGAAAGATGTGGATAAAGGACTTGATTTCTAGTCAAAGCACCTCTGTTCCTGCTTCATATTTTACTATTGTGACTTTGTGGGAGCCATGTAACTTACTGGGACTCAGTTTTCTTGCCAGCAAAGTGAGAAGTTTACACTAAACCACTGTCTTGTTTTGAATCTATCATCCTATGAGTCAGAGAAAAGTGAACAAAGTCATGAAGAAATGGAATACCACCCCATGAAGGCATCAGTTAAAACCTCTGCCACTTTCTGTGGGAGAGTGGACTATTCTCTTAACCTTGGTTTCTTCACCTATGAAATGAAAAAGGGATCTGATTAGATTTTTTTTTGCAGATCCATGTTTGTATGGTTTACTCAGTCTCACCATAAGTGCCTGAGGAAGAATTTCAACTCAGAACTTCTTTATTCCATTTGAATATACTACCCCTGCTATCTTCCAATAAGTGTATGTTCATTTATTCAACTTGTGACACAGTAAATGGTTTAATGGATGTGGGTTGAAACAGATGGGTTCTGAGGCTCCTTTTCATACTGAAAGTCAGAATTTCTATGATGTCTAATTCTACAAAGGTACAAATCGATTACCTTGGTAACACCATCATGTAACATAACAGCTCCCGTGGAACCAATTCCCATAAATATTCAGCTAGGTAGTTGTTAGTATTTGATTAAAAGGTAGGTTTATAAATGACAGAACATGACTAGAAGAAGAAGATTTGCTTAAATCAGGATACATCAAAGCTGTTAGTTTCTTCAGAGGAAAAGGGAGTGAAATACATTTCTTCTTCCTACACCTTTATTTGCTTCAGAACGTGAACAGAGAGGTGCCATGAACAATCATGAAGTGACTTCTTAAAATTATCCACATATTATAGTAGAAAGAGCACTGGACAAGCTCATTGACTATCTAAATTCCAGTTCTGAGGTCAGCCAAGGATTCATTTGGGTTAGACCATTTTGTATTGTTGAGAGCAACATAAAAGGTGAAAGAGATTTTTGAGGTCATTGAAATCCATATGTTTGCTGATGCATTTAAGCTTTCTGAACTCTTTTTTCATAGATTTAGAGCTGGAAAAGAAATTTGAAGACATTTGGGCAATTGTTTACTTTTTATGGATGAACCAACTGAAACTCATTGCTAAATGTCTTCTCGGAGATCATGCTTCTAATAAATGGTAGAGCTAGTATTTGATCATAAACTTCAAAGTCTTGATTTGGAATGGCCTTTGGGGGCCATCTAAACTATTCATTTCATAACTGAGGCTCAGGAAGTGAAGTAATACATGTTCCCTGACCTTAAAGGACTGATACTCTCTAGGGAGAAGATATAGCACATCATCCCAGTCTATATTAATTGGACATTATGAGCTATTAGAGATAGAAAGGACCTTCAACATAAAATCTAATACCCTTGTTTTTTTGCAAGAAATAATAATGAGGCTCAGAGATGTGACATCATTTGTTCAATCACATTCAAAGGAGCGATCAGATTAGATCCAAAATCTCTTGATCCAGGGAGATTTCCACTTCATTGTGCTCTCCTTTAGAGCAATGGAAAACAGGATCCTGAAAATTTGGCCCTTTTCTTTCCAAAGACAAAGACCAACAAATATTTACTAAGGCTAATAAAGACATTTATTTCAAGACAAACTGAACAACCAACTTTACTCCATTCCAGGGTGGCTGGTCCACTTCCTACACATTCTTCTTATTGCCAAATATATACCACAGATGAGTCAGATTTTGTTTCATCTGTGTGGATTCAACTAATAAGTGCCCAACATAGTTACCTGCTTACAAAAGTGGATTTGATTGTTTTAAAGAGTCATTTCTAAATTATCTATTAAAATGCCAATGCACAATGTAAGCTGGTGACAGAAAATTGCAGGTTGAGATCCTTTTAATTAGGGGCTAGATGAGAATGATTTGTAATTTGATTGTCGTGTGCTTTTATGTAAAAGTACAGAGAATCAATTGGAGAGACTTTTTCTATGATCAGACAGTTTTCATGTCTTACCTTTCAAGGAAACTCAAAATAAAACTGTTTCTCCCATCTACTCAAATCTGGAGAACAAGATTTAATGTAATGAGATTAATTAAAAATGGTAAGTCATATGTTTATATGTGTGTCTTAATTTTGCCAGAATAAATGCACACATTTAGTCAATTTGATGAATATTTTATACTGTTTATGTGTTGCCCTTGAGAGTAGTCCAATGGTCACAAGTCAAAGAGAGACAGGTTTTGAAGCAAAATGAGGAAATAATTTTTGATGACTAAAATTGCCTAAGGGTACAGTGGAAAATGTTATAGAATGGTGATTTCCCCATTACTGAAAGTATTGAGCAAACTGGATGACTATTTCTCCTTGGATCATAGAATTATAGATTGAGAGCTAGAAGGGACCTTGGAGGTCACCCAGTCTGAGTCCTTCATTTTAGAGATGAGGAAACTGAAGCATGGAGAAATGAAGTGACTTGACTAAGGTCACACAGGTCATAAGTAGCAGAGATATTATTCAAATCAGCCTCACTGACCCCATATCTATTACTCTGTCCATTGCTTTACACTATAGATGAAGTTACTTCATCAGAAGAGAAGTTGGATTAAAAGGCCTCTAAAGCACTAATTAAAATTCTGTGATTTTGAAATGTGAGTTTGAAATTAAAATGTCCTTTTGTAAAACAAGTCATATTTTAAAGACTCTAGGCAATCTAAATAAGTTTAAATAGCATAATGGGAAATTCCTTTTTTTTTTTCTAATAATGTCACTCCTTGTGTAAAGTGAACCAGTTCTCCTTAGCCCTTTTCCAAAAGGCATTTGGTAAATCCATTTTGCTCTATGCCTTTTGTACTTAAAGTATTATTTTAAGAAATATAACCCTGATGCAACTGTGAATAAAGGACAAGGTTCAAAGCCAGGAAGTTATGGATTAAATTGCTGCCTTTTGACCCATAGTTGTCCTTCATAACCAAAGGGGACCAGAATGACATTACTGGTCATGTCTTTTGACTTGTCCAAAATGGGGACCGGAGTGAGGCAGAGTTATACAAAGTTGTCTCACTCTCTCTTCTACAGTCATTTAAGTCCAATGACAAGACAAAAGTCAAGCCAACTGGTGATGATACATACGTTGTGGCCAAAGGTAAGTAACATTATCTGTCAGTTCTCTAGTCAACTCTCTATAATTAAAAACTGTAGAGTTTTGGTAGAATGGATTTCTTCTCTCTAGATTTCTCCTACCAGTGAAATCACAGGTCCATTCCCTATTCCTATTTGATAATGACAATTAGGATATCTGGGCAGGATTATCTGTTACTACAACTTTCAAAGAATTTAGAATGATTTTAACATGTCCATAGGGGATACTTTATTAGAGAAATGCCTGTAGGGCTGTATTTTCTTCTATTAAACCAAAAGACTATTTTAACAATTAACAATTACAAACTATAGTAGGACAATATTGTTTTCTTTGTTGTTTTTTTTTTCAAACAGCTGAATGATTATTAGGACATGTTTAGCCATAGACTAGTTGCTAAAGGCTGCTTCTTCTTTTCTCATTTCTTCATTAAGGATGCCCTTGATACATATGTAAATTATGCCCATAAAATTTTATAGAGACAAGAAAGTAAGCGTATGGAATGATAGTAACTGATCTTTGTTCTCAATCACCTTTTTTAAAATCATATCATCCATTTTTAAAAGTTTGTCCAGTATTTTCCACTCTTTCTACTTCTAAACCAATACCACTAAAATTTTAAAATTGTGCTCCCCCAACAATGATATCTTTTACTCATATTTGTCCCTGTTATGTTCATCTTCTCTATTAAATTTTGTTACATATATTTTCATTTCAGAAAATCAAATAATTATTAAATATTAAAAGTGATCTCACTGTCAATAAGGTAAAATTCTCCTCTGAAAAATTTCCTCCACCATAGCAGACACAACAGGTGGTCATCTAAATTTTTTTTGTTTGCTTCTGATAGACTATGGGGGTGGGGTGGAACAAGAATGGCAGGAAGTACCTCTAGAGGCTGCTCAATATATTTTTTAACTTTAATTGTAATATATATTTTAATTATTTCACCAAATATGTCCTAATTGCACGTTACAAATAACACTCATTTGAAAAGGTTTTTAAATTTTAATTATTTTTTCAATAAACTTTTAGACAGCTGTCATTGCTAGGATCCCCAATACCACTTATATCAACTCTATCAATTTCTACCCACTGTTGCTAGTTCTTCTTTATGGAACTAAAAAGCACATAGTATAGTTCTTCAAATATTTGAAGAAAATTATCATGTCTAGCACTTTTTTCTTCCTCCTAAACACTCCCAGAGTTCCTGCAATTCATCCTCTTAGGTGATAGAACCAATATTTTTTTAAACGCTTACCTTCCATCCTGGAATCAATACCATGTACTGGTTCCAAGGCAGAAGAATGGCAAAGGCTAAGAAATGGGGGTTAAGTGACTTACTTGTCCAGGATCACACAGCTAGGAACTGTCTGAGGCCAAATTTGAACCCAGGACCTCCCATATCTGAGCCTGGCTCTAATCTACTGAGTCACCTACCTGCCCCCTGGGACTAAGATCTTTCATTATTCTTGTTGTCTTCTTGGGCTCCGTACCAATGTCCTTCCTAAAATATCATGCAAAGCACAGTGGGACTATCACCTCTTTCTTCATATGTCATATCCTCCTCTTAATGGAATCCATGATAACATTGGCTTTTTTGGCTGCTATATGACAATACTGATTCATTTTGAAATTAAAATGATCAAAACCTCCATAATATTTTTAGAAAAATAACTCCTCAATACCTTTTCCATAGGTTTTTGTGAAGTTGATTTTTTTATTACCAGTGTAAGCCTTTACATAGTGTTAGATTTCAGCTTAGATTTAGATGAATGTTCTGGACCATCAGGTGCCTTGAGGATCCTGATTCTATCATTGTGTGATGACGATCACTGTCTCTCCAAGATTTATGTCATCTGCAAGTTTGATAAGCATTTGAGGTATCTTAAACTATATCAGTTTCTACAGATCCATGGGGCAATCCATTGGAGATATCTTGTTAAGATGATTAACAAATACTCTTTGAGTCCAGCTATTCGAGTCTTGAATGTAAGTGTGTAGCAAAGTAGAATATGTTAAACTTTAATAAATGTTTTGTTCAAGACATTGCCCTGTAAAAGAATTTCTCTGATCTATAAATTGAATAACTCTTTAAAAAACGAATCTAGACTACTTTAGAATGGTCTATATTTGATTACATCATTTTGACTCTTGAAGATCACTGTCTTTTCTAATAAATCTCTTACCATCTTTTTAATAATACATATTGAATTTTTATAGCAATTGTATTCAAGCAGTCTACCCTGTAAATGGCAGATTTTATTCTCTCCACATTCTTGGATATTGCCACCTTTGTCCTCCCTTAGTCTAGTAATAATTTTGCTGTTTTTTATGACCTTTTTAAATATCATGAATTGTGGTTCAACAATCATGTCCTCCAAGTCTTTCTGTAAGTGAGGAATCAACACATTAAGAACTGATTAATATGATTGTTGAACCACTGTTAATGACATCAGAAAGAATATAGTGAATAGAACCCCTAAAGAGGCAGTCTCAATAATTTATCATCATGAAGTCCATCACAGTGTATTAATCCAGATGTGGTTATTCTATATTCATCTATAACAACAACTACAATAACTGATGAGAGTTGATAACATTTAATATTTTAAGGTTGATAAGGTGCTTTACAAAGATCTCATTTTGCCCTCACAAAACCCTAGAAGATAGGTGCTATTATTATCTACAGTTTATTTATCAGGAAACTGAGGCAGACAGATTTTGTGACCTAACCAGAATCACACAACTAATAAGTATCATATGCCAAAATTGAATTCAGGTTATCCTTACTCCAAACCAAGCACTTTTTATCAACTGTGCCACTCAGCAGCTTCTAAATGATAAAAATAGATTACAAAATCTTTTCAATTTTTGTCTTGTTATTGTCTTCCTTCAGTTTACTACTAAGTCCTGGAATGAGGACTAACCTCAAAATATTTCTCAAAATATCCAGGTCTTGCAATGGAATTAGACTCAATTACCAACATCTGGCTCAGCTGCAGAAATCCTTCAACTATGTTAGCAAAACAGTATTTTTTTTAGCTGATCAGCTATTACTTATGCTAAATCTCCACTCCATGCCCAATACTTCTTTCTCCATTAACCTCATGACATCAGGATCTTTCAGAGCTGAGAAATAATGTGGAACACATTAGCTCTAGGCAATCAAATCTCTGCACGGCTGAGAGGGTTAAAGAGTCAACACATTTCCAAAAATTTGGCTCTAGGTAAAAGTCATCTTGTTTCTTACTAGCTATTGGTAAGTTTGGGGGGTATATATGAGCCACTGGCAAATAGTTCTAACCCAATTTTGAATCCCTCAGAATTGTAACAAAATTTATTGCAAATACAAAGTGCTCCTGGGGTTACTGTTTCTACCATGATCTTCAATGAAATGAATTTCTTCTAACCCTATGAAACCTAAAATTTGATTGCTTTAGGCCATTGCAGAATAGGTCATTCCCTCTGGAACTAATCAAATCCTTAAATACGTTTTTAATCTTAGGAGAAGTACATTATATAAATGGTACAACTCAGTCAAATTTATAATTATGATTTTCAATCTCAGGAGATATACTTATTTTGCAAAGTAAAATGTGGGAGCAGATCTCTAATGATTTAGAGAGGTGAGAACAGGACAATAGTACACATTGCAGGGATCTGAAAGAATTTATGGACACAATTTCTCAACCAATGGAGTGACCTTTAAAAAATTAGGCAAAATCAATCAATCAAATTATAGAAGAGTTCTCTCTCTCTCAAGAGTAAATGTCTGTTAGCCAGTCAAGTTCATTTATTAAGCACCTATTTTCCAGGAATTCTGTTAAACTCTGTAGGTTATGAAGTATCCCCATTGGATTGTTCAAACTAAAGAAGCAGTGAGTTTGGCTTTGATTCCTGGAAGTAACTGAAACTGTATTAAGCAGAGAATTAACATCTCTTTAGAAAGTAAAGTAATGATTACTATTAGACAACATGGTTTCATCAAGAACAATTGGGACATGTTGTAATTCTTGTTCGATTTTCTTTTGTTCAAGGTTATGAGATTGGTTGGCCATGGGGATGACATAGAATTAATAAACATGGATTTTGGTAAGACCTTACAGAATGATTCATGATGGGCTTTGTGGACCACAAAGAGAAAAAAAATAATAGGTTAGTTCATGGAAGAGAGGAGAATAGCACTTTACATATAGTTCCTACTATGTGCCAGGTTCTGTGCTGTGCTTAAAAACATACTATCTCATTATTTAATCCTCACAACAACTTCGAGAGATAGGAGCTATTATTATCTCCATTTTACTATTGAGGAAACTAAAGCAAATGGAGATAATAATAATAATAATTGCTCAGGGTTACATAACTAATAAGTAACTAAAGCTAGACAGCTCCTCCTGACCCCAGATGATATGCTCTATCCATTGTGCTACAAATTGCCTATATAGCTAATCCAGTTAGAGATGCTTGGAATTATCAAACAATTTAATATAAGAAGCATTGTTTTAATTACCCATTCTGTTGAGGGTTCTGTAAAAGATACCCATCTTCAAGAAGGTAAGAATACTGCTTAAGAAGATGACAGGAACTATAGAATGTAGATTACTCACATCAACCTATTTCATGATTCTAGAAGCTTTCAACATCTCAAATGACTAATAAGTGACTTAATAATCTTGTAGACTCATAGCCACCTTTTAGCATGGAAGAAATTGAAGGGTAGAGAGGTTGACAGAGCCCCCTCCAGGGAGTAAATGGTAGAGCTGGAACCTGGGGTAATGGTACCTAGAATATTATAATATTTCATCCTCTTTACAACTAGGTAAGGTAAGATATTATTTTTACCATTTTTACAAATGAAGAAATTGAAGTGGAGGGAAGGTAAAGGACTGATCTCACAACTAGTGAGTATCAGAAATTGCATTTGCAATGAACTCTTCCACCAAAATTGTATCATAGTATTTCTTCTACCTGATGCTATTTCTTCTCATTGTTGTTGAGGAGAGCATCATTTTATTATTCATTAAACTGAAGACATTAGTAGTTGGTCCATATTTATATTAGTCTCTGACAAGTAGACCAATTGTTAGATTTTATGGATGAGGAAACTGAGTGCCAGAGTGGTGGAGAGATTGTCATCATCTGCATGAACTCCAGCAAGCCACTAATCTCTCTGGCCTCAGTTTATGCTTTGGTTAAATGAAAAGCACTGTTATTTTTAAGATTCTTTCTAGTGCTAATTAGCATTCTATAATTTGAAATCCTCAATCATATTAGTAACAATCAAGTACCTTAGAAAACTTTCTGTTGCTTTTTAAGGTTGAATTCACGAGAAAATCAAAAGTTCTCTATATTATTGAAAGGAAATTTGTAGGATACTATTTAGTGGAGGAGAAATGCATTGCCAAAATTAAAAACAAAAAACAAAACATCTTTGCCAAGAACCCATATTAGCATTAGTGAGGATGGAAATAACAGCAAATGTGTTTCCATATCCAATAGGGCCAGGAAAGATCAGTTACAACCCAAAGCTGTTGGCAAAGGCATTTGTTCACCCAGATTATGAAACCAAAAAGCACAGAGCACATTGTTAAAACCCTATGCTTGTTTCTTTCTGAGCATTCAATCTATCTCAGTCAGCACTTCTCTTTCAATGCAGTCTCCAAATCGTTCATCCCTTCTCTTTTAGAAATGTTTAATTTTTCTGAATGTTGGATCTGTCCAAATACTAAGAGAGCAGGCAGTCAGGACATGGGTTGAAATGACAAATAGCCTCTGTATGCAAAAATAGCAGTAGAATGCTTGTCTGCAATTAAAAAAAAATCTGTGATTTCCTCTTTCAATCCTCTCCTTCCCCCGACTTTTCATAGTTATTAGTTTGTTTTCTCAACTTTTACTTAAATTAATGTTTGTCAAATTTCCTTTCTCCTTGAAAATTGAGATGGTTTAGTTTAGTTGTGTTTATTTTTTTTTACAAATCTTTATCTACACACTACCTGGCTCATAGTGGGAGCATGATTAATGCCTGTCATTGATTGACTGATTGCTTCTGCTATTACCTAATTAGGAGGTAATGTTTGAGCTAGGCAGCAGGGTGGTGCAATGGATAGAGTGCCAGGCCTAAAGTTAGGAAGATTCATCTTGCTGAATTCAAATCTGGTTACAAACAACTTACTGTGTGATGTAAACAATTGATTTAACCCCATTTGTCTTAGTTTCCCCATCTGTAAAAAGGAACTGGAGAAGGAAAGGGCAAATCACTCCAGTATCTTTGCCAAGAAAACCCTAAATTGTGTCATGAAGTATCAGGCATGAGTGAAATGACAACAAGAATAATGGGGTGGGAATGTGAAAATATGAGAAGGAAAGTACATCACCAACAGACAGATTCCAAATGCATATTGAATATCCAAATGCATACCATTCTTCATTTTATTTCCTCCATGGATTTTTCTCTTGTGTAATTAATATATGTCTTGTTTCAAAACATGATGAACAAGGGCATATGTATTGTATGATAACATATTTCAACCTATATCATAAAGCCTGCCTTTTGGGGGAGGTGAAAAGGTGGGCAGGAGGGAGAGAACATAGATTGCAAAATAAGAAAACAAATATTAGAAATTGTATCAACATGTTAAAAATATTTTTTTCTATCCTATGATGGGGTAACAAAGAGTCAGGGATAACTGAAGACAACAAAACATCAATAAAAAATGCCGGCATTACATTTCTCTCATTTTAACAACTACAATGGGGTTAACCACTAGTCAATTGATAAATATTTCTGAGTTCTTAACTGTGGACATAAGAAAGTTATGTAGGAATGTTATGCCAGGCTCTTTTTAGCTGGGATATTAAAAGACATTAAAATAGAAAAAGCTATAGTAATGGATGAATATATATCTAAGTACAGCCCCTGACTCCAGAGGAATTTTATATCTTCATCAAGATAATCTAATATACTCAAAATAGATTGATGTGATTTTTAAGGGGCTCTAAATCATTCTAATTGAAGATAAAAACCCCAAAGCCCCTAAAAATCAGGGTTTGGACAAGTATCATCTAGATAGAAAGCAACTATTTGATCAATCCCATTTCTTTTTTTTAAAGCATCTATTTATTTGTTAATTATTTTTAAATTCATTATTATTTTTTAAAACCTTACCTTCTGTCTTAGAATCAATAAGGGCTAGGCAATGGGGATTAAGTGACTTGCCCAGAGTCACACAGCTGGGAAGTATCTGAGGCTAGATTTGAACCTAGGACCTTCTGTCTCAAGTCCTGGCTCTCAATCCACTGAGCCACCGAGCTGCCCCCCACCCCCCCATCCCATTTCTTTAGTTCAGGCAAAGAACCCAGTGCATGAAAGAGATGGGGAGTAAAAAGAGTGCTCTTAGCTCCATGACTCAATAACCTAACTTTTGACCAACTTTGGGTAAAATCTTGACTATATTCCTTAAAATCCTGAATGTAAATGGAATAAGGTTAATCATAATCTCTGCATGACTACATCCCCTCCCCCAATCAAGTATCTTTCTTTCCTTTTTCCAATTTTTTTTGATATCATCTCCATCAGATTGTGAGCTCGTTGAGGGCAGAGACTGTCATATGTCTTTCTTTTATCCTTGATTCTTAGCATAGTACCTGGCATATATTAAGTATTGAATACATGCTTATTGTCTCTGATAACTATAATTTCCATGTATTTGAAGAGCTCTCATGTGGAAAAAAAGAGTAGACATTTTTGACCTATAAGGCAGAAACAAGTATAATTAGAAGAAAATGCAGAAAGGGAAATTCATGTTTTATGTAAAGAAAAAAAATAATCAACCTATTGTCTTCTTCCTTCCTTCATTCCTTCTTTTGTTCCTTTGTTCCTCCCTTCCTCCCTCCCTCCCTCCTTCCTTCCTTCCTTCCTTCCTTTCTTTCTCTGTTTCTTCCTTTCTTTCTTTCTTTTTTTCTTTCCTCTTATTACTGCTACCTTCTTTCAGTCCCCCACCAGTATTTTCTCTCCATCTGGCCTGTGAAGTCACTGAATGTAAGAATTAGACTTTTTACATAATAACATTCTCTATACCACCCAAAACCTAACAAATGATTCAGTAAATTGATTGGTTGATTTTTATAAAGATTATGAAGGTAAGTCCTTTAAAAATTCCAGAAGCCTCTCTCTCCCCACATCTTGTCCAACACTCTTATCAACAAAAAATACTAAGAAGAGGGGGATTAAGTCAGATTTCATCCCATTCATTTAAGAAGCAACTGAATGAGCTTAATAACAGTAACATTTCATTGTAAATAATAAGTATAAATAATAATAAAATAACTATAAGAAAACTTACTAAACAGGTACTATATTTTTCCAAAAATACCAAGCTATATTCTGTTGGAAGGCAGGATAGCCAATACTTATACACTTAAATAAATGTATTATTTCATCAATATGGGCAATCCTTTCCAAATTACAAAACATCCTGTTCCACTCTTGTCCTTTTCATTAACAAATATGTCCATGTTCTACTCCAAGTTCATTCCACCCAATGTTCTGAGGTCTTTTCTCAGCTTCCCTTGGCATGGGAAAGTACCAGTGGAGTACCATCTACTTGGCATCCCTTTTTGATCACAAGTGGCAAACATATCTTTTCTTTATATTTCATGTCCTTAATGTTATCGGTTATTCTTGGAAGACTGACAGTGGGAGAGGATACTACATCATGAAAATATGTAAGTAAATAAAAGGTATAGACATTGTAACAAAAGGAATTTCAATAGGGGAAGAGAGATAATACCTACTGTAAATATCTATTGAATATCTACTGAAATATACTTCAAAGTTAACTTAGGATTCTGGAGGGGGGACAAGTATATATAAATACAAGAGATAGTAAAGTGGAATCTTGGACTTTGATGTTGGTTGTTAGTTACTCATAGAGAACTAGTCTGTTGTCTCTACTTATACTTCCTAAGGTTATATTTTAAGGAGTTTGGGCAACCCCTCTAATGGACGTTATAAACTTGTGAGTAGTTGTGCAACCCCAAACCTCTGAAGTTACCCTCTCTAGCTCCCAAGGACCCTGGACGTGGGTATTTGTCTTATTTTGGCCAAGACCAAAGGAGCCACGGCATTGATGAGATTTAAGTGAATTAACTTTGCAAAGATAATTCAGATCAACCACAGGACATCATCACTTAAATCCTCAATTCTAACTATTTATATTGTATAAATTATATATGAAAATAAGAATTAATAAATGAATAATACATGTAGGGATAAATGAAAGAGCTGACTGAATAGAAAGACCTACAAGGGCACCTTTCACTAGCAGTGATAATTAAACATAAAATAATAATATTAAATACTATCGAAAAACCCAATTGTTCATCCCTCAATTTAGCTCTATTAAAGTTCATTTCAGAAAGGACAGGTAATCATTCCTTTCTTACAGCTTTGTCAAGGAGGACCCTTCTCTTTCTTTCTGCTACTACTCAGACACAACTCAAAAGTGTCCTTTGCAGTTTAAAAGCACCCAGACTTTATGTCAACCTAATTAAGGATCCTTCCTCTGAGGAAATTTCTCAGGTCTATCCTAATGAGTCCTTAGATTTCCTTTTTATAACCAATAATCCCCTTATTTTCTTTTTAGAGACTTTTAAAAAAATCTTCACCTTCTATCTTAGAATCAATGCTAAGTATTGGCTCCAAGGCAGAAAAGCGGTCTAAGATCACATAGTTGGGAAGTGTCTGAGGACTGATATGAACTCAGGACCTCCAGGTCTGGCTCTCTGTCCACTAAGCCACCTAGCTGCTCTTTTCAGAATCCTTCCACAGAAGCTCCTCTTGGCTCTTTACCTCTTGAGAAAGAATGCACATGAGAGCTATAAACAACAACATGGTGTCCCCGTCTTTCCAAAGGCATCCTACAAAAGTGGCAGCATGTTTAAACTATGAAGTATTGTGTGCACAGTCAGATAGTAGCCTAGCATTTATTAAGCACCTCTGATGTGCCAGGCTCTGTTCTATGTGCAATGGGGGAAATGTAAAGCAAAGAACTGTCCCTGCTCCCATGGAGATAACAGTCTACATCTAAGCTTATGTGTATATGTAAGGGTGCGTTTATTGTGTATTAAACACTCACCCATGTTTATATGAATATCGTACTCATGATATTGTCCTTTCCGATAACAAAACTATGACATGCTCTCTCAGATGACAAGAGTGCATGCCTGTATGTATTCATTATGTGAATATACATCTATGTGTAGCTATAGACTTGAATATACGATATATGTGTATGTGTATATACATGTATGTGTATACATGTGTGATATGTATGTCTATGCAATTTAGCTGTGCATGTGTAGGTATATACATATATACATGTATATTCATATCATTATGAACAACAATATTACTCATTGTGCCCTGGAACTTGGAACTTACAATAATAAAATTAAATATTTTGATGTGGAAAAGTCCTTATCAGAATGCCTGCTATGAGTAAGCACTTTGGAAATGATATTATTATTGTTCCTATTATTTGATCATCAAAATGAATGCTGTTATCCAGTGTTTGATTCCACCTCCTCATTCTATCAATGGAGAAAATGGATCCCTGAGAGGTTAAATGATGTTTCCAAGGTGAAATGGGTAGGAAGTGCCAGAACTAGATCCAACTCCAAAATCAGAGAGTTTTCCACTGTACCCGGCCATTCTTTGGGTAAAGATCATGGTCCAACCAAAGAATTTAGGATCAAAGTCAAGAAGGATGTTCATTAAGCGGCACACAGTTACAGAAAGAACTCTGAAGGAAAGTCCCCTACAGATACAGAGTTACGGGGAGAAGACTACTGAAGAGGCTCCTGAAAGATCAGATAGCAGAATTACTCCTTTAAAAAACAGTTATTTAAAAGTAATCTAAAATTGTCCTTGAGGGCAAAGCTAAGTGGCTCTTTCTCACTAAAATTCATTCTGCAAGTTAGAAAGAAAAAAAAAAAAACACTTCTCTTTTTTCCCCCCTCTTCCTCCATCTTTATCACTGTAGGGCAAAGTGCAATGGATTAACTCAAACCCAGAGCCTTACCCTCAGGTCAGTAACTATAGCTTTAAGGGGAGACTGAAGCAAGAGAGTCCTAGACTTTGTACAGGGGTCTCAGTGTCCTTTGAGAAGGTCCCAGGAGTAAGGCATGCTTATTGTTTCCCTTCAATGGATTCTATGCCTCAGCATGGGTATTGTGGAACCTTTTTTTCACTATTTCTCACCATGTGATGTCATGGAGCTATGAAATGGGCTGAAGCCCTTCTATGGCTCTGAGGAAGGGGATTTTAATGAAGTGAATAGGTTTTCCTATAAAGAAATGATTGATTAGTCATAGAGATAATTATATATATATATATGTGTGTGTGTGTG